>NC_084820.1:23909082-24228340 GCF_958449725.1 Rosa rugosa | reverse complement strand
TATATATATATATATATATATATATATATATATATATATATATATAGGTTTAGAGTACATGAATTATTTCTAATTTGAGGAGCATGTCAATGATTAAGAAATGCAATTTAAAGTGTTGGCTTGGTCATTATCTCTGTACCTAGGGCTTCTTGCCTAAAATTATGTATTTATAGCTTGTCAATTCTGTACTTATGATTGGTTTCAGCAAATAATAACCACCTTGGCTTGATAAACTCATTAATTCATTATGATTCAGGACAATAAAGGATTGGATGACTAAATATTTATAATATTTTTTCCTTCTCTTCTGTACTGTCAAAATTTCTTACTCTACATGTGTGTTTTCAGGGGTGGAAACTTCCTGATATGATGTTTGCAACAAGACGTAGCTTAGCTGATGCTGGCAAGTCTTTTTCTAAACAGATTGACGGTGTCTTTTCATCGATTTCAGTAAGTTTTCCTTTTCTCATCTTATGTGTACTTTGGAAATGGGGACAACTGAAACTTCTTTATTAGATCATGTTGGATTAGATGATGGCTTAATCAACTACCATTAAAGAGCACCGTATATATGGTGCTTGATATTCTGTTAACTTTGGTCATTGATTCTAATTGATGCAGTTTAATTTTGTTTGTCAATAAAATAATGCAATTTCAGTGTCTGTTGTCCTTGAGGAAATTTGGTAAATTCCTTCAAATTGATAGACACATTTACCTCAAATATAAGTGCATAAACAAGTTTCTACTCTGTTGATATTTTGCTTGTTTTCAGATCACCAGGCGACAATTATCTTCAAACTTGGATGGTGTGGACTGTAATTTAGCTGAGAGTATTGAAACTACTGTTAGGACACAACAGGAGGTGGGCCCTGTCAGATACTAATGAGCTACTTAAATTTTTCTTCTTCTTCTTCTTCTTCTTCTTCTTCTTCTTCTTATTGTTCTGGTTTTGTTAAGTTTAACTTTTTCAAGACATTTGCAGGTTATTGAACTACAAGGAAAAACAGATTCCATCAGCACGGATTTTAGAAAAGTTCAACATGCAGTGCTGACTCTGGTAACTGATTTTATTTTGTTTTATCTTATTTATTTATATATCTTTCTTGTTCTCCTACAAGTAGATTCACATATATGAATTCGAAATCTGAATTTTTTTTTCTTTTTGTCTCAGGAAACTAAGATTAACATAATAGAAGGCAAGCAGGTATTATAGTACTACTGACCACATGATACATGTACTTTTGACAAATGATTTATATACTTCATGATGCATTATCTTTGAGGAAAGATAGAGTTTCATTCTAATTGTTCTGGCCTTCTGACACCTCTAGGATTCAACTAATGACGGAGTGTGGAGGTTGTGTGACTATGCCAAGAGATTGGAAAATAGCAGAACCACAGAACGTATTCAGGCATGTATTGAACTCTTCCTGTGAACACTACTGGCAGACCATTTCTTATGTCTTATTTAATAGAATTTTAGGTTTTGTTTCGGTCTAACGATTGATTTCATCATGGCTGTATGAAAAATTCAATACTTATGTCTTATTAGAATGTAGAAATAAGTATAAAGTTGCAATCTTTTTTTTTTTTTGTTTCTTTTGACCCATTTCCCTTTTTTCTGTGCACATCGTATCCTTTTGTATGGTGTTTCGAGTTGAGGCAAGGCATTGTTTTGCTTATGAAAGTTTGGTAGAATTTTTGTGTTTATCTGCTTGTGAATGTGCATTGAGGGATTTTGTTTTTGATTGAGATTGTGGCGAGGCAATACGGAGCTCTATGGGAAGTAGAACATGTAGATTGCAGGTAATCTCAGCCTGGTGGATTTGGGAGTGTTCACTGATGCCAAATTCTTTCTCAATTTCATATATGTTCTCCTAATGATATTATTACTCTCTTAAATCTAGAACATGCCTTTCATGTCAACAAAAGACCTAAAGCATGAACTAATCATAACTTTGGCATATCTTAGATCTCTGTTATACATAACTTAATTTACTGTAATGGTGATGGTGTTGGTAATTCATGGAGCAGTAAATTATGTTTTGAGGGAATAAAGCAAGCCTTGGTAATTAGAATTAATTACTAAACTGTACAGAGACATTGATGAATAAGCATGACTTAGTTTTGTAAAGTTTTAGACCATCAGTGTACCCTTCACTTCGATCTTCTCTCCCTTCCCTGTTCTTTTCTTTGGGTTTGCTGCTAGATTTCATGATTAGATTGCAAAATTTAGATTATTGTTTAGTCATTCCTTAAACAGAAATATTATAGCTACAAGTTTTTTTTTTTTTTTTTTTTTTTAGCTTTGGGTCAAGTTTGTCTCATAGTGGGATTGCTTTTGTTCAAGTTTGCTTTTTTTGGCTATGGATTCTGGAGCTGAAATCAGCTTGGCTCCTGTTGGCTCAAAGCTTTAAGATTTATTAGCCAAAACATGTAAAGTTAAAAGAAAACAAGGGATAAAACGAGTATGGGAATGGATTAAACAATGTTTTTCTTGTATGTTTTCACTCTATTTCTCTCACTCTCCATTTATTCTATTGCAGTGATGGATTCTTTTTTGCTGTAAAGGAGGATTCATTAATCGATCAAGGAAGCTAGGGAAAGCAGAGGTTTTTTACAACTTAAGCAGGTATATTCTCAGTTTATATATATATATATATATATATATATATATATATATATATATATATATATATATATATATATAAACTGGCTTGGCATCTCCTGAACCCTAAGGTCAAACTTTTGATTGCTCCTGATACCTCATTCTGATCGTTGTCATTGCAGTGGGAAAGAAATATAAATCACTATTACACAATGGAGAATGCTGATGTTGTCTGGGCAGAGTGGGCAAAGTATGTTCTTAAGTTCAAAGATAACTAGTGTGTAGGTTAACTAGTAGTTGGAGATATGTAGCATCAGCTTTTGGACATGCATAGTTGATATATAGGCCAGATTTTGATTGCAGTACTGCTAGCTATTTTGCTATGTTGTTTAGTTGGTTGCTCAGATTGTGTATTGCTTCTGGTTTATTAGCTTGCAGTATTGCATGCATATATTTTGCTGGCTGCCCAGATTAGTAGATATGGGCCATTTAGAACTGATGCTGATGATTAGGTTTGTGTACATGAGACAATGGTGGATTAATGGGAATTGCAATGAATGATTTTGGATGTGGATTTTATGGTTTCATGAATGGGCAATTTTAATTTCCAAAATGCATGCATACCAATTGTAACAAAGGACTACTACTATGTGTTATCTCAAATTGCAAGCTACAACAAAAGCACACTAATGTGTGGTTGCAGCTGCACAAAAGCAACACAAAAACCAATTAGAAATCTATTGTCTTTTCGGCTTTGGGACGACAAAAAATTGTAGTCTAAATGGCAAAACAATAACATAAGTTAGATGGAATTGTTGGCTGAAGCATATAATAACAACAAATAAGTGTGGTTTGCCTTGATCACAGACAATATAAAACATGTACTATTAGTGGTCTTTTTTATATTCAGATCACAAATATTTGTCGTCTTAAATAACCTCAAACAACAGTAAATTGTCGTTGTAATGAGACTGACATAACAGAAAAAATATGATATCTATTGTCTAAACCATTTCCCAACATCACATACGTATAATTTCAAAAGCTTTCACACAACACTTAAATGTCATATAAACCTACCCTAGAACGGCACTTAATTGTCCTCTGATGCGCTTTACGACCACAGATAATTGTCGTTTAAAGTCAATTGGCACAACATTTAATTGTTGTTGTATGACAAATCACAATGTTCCCAAAATGCAAAACTCATCAGACAACACATGACTTTTAGTCGTCTGAAAAATCAGACGACAGAACACTTCTGTCATCTGATACCCCCAAGACACGACACCGTACTAGACGACACATTTTGGTTCGTTCAGACGACAGAACAGTTCTGTCGTCTGAAGGCCTTTTTGGCATAGTGTTTCTTATATGAGCAAAGCAAGTGCACCATCGGTACTCGCTAGCCAACATGGAGTCTTATATATGGACAACTCCAATCTTTCTACAATATTTTCACCACTCATGAACGGCTCCAGATAAGTTCTCATCTACACCCCTTTAGTTTGAGCTAATGTCATACTTCACATACTTCATTGATTACTACAATCTAAGCATGCCTACAAAATGCGATAATTTTAATAACATATTTACTATGCCTTAATGATGATGCAAATGTTTTAAATGTCTCCGTGATTATCAAGCATGACTAAAATGCACAATGTTATTAGTATCTCCACTGCGATTACACGCTAAACACAGGCCATGCTTTTATCTTGATTGCATTGCTACATATACACTTGTGATACTCGCTTCATAAACTGTGATGCATAGAGGCCCAAACAGTGTCATGCACACAAAATTGCCAATTGAGTTATACTCAATACTCTTATTTACACACTTTAATCTTATATCCACATACTGCTATATGTTTAGCACCTCTGTTGCTTATATACACATGAAATCTCAATAGCGAGATCAATCCTCGCTCTCGCCATGATAAATGTTCTTGATAATGGGGGACTTTGTACACCCCACCTGCCATGCCTGAACGGCCCATACTCGCCATGCCTGGATGACATACACTCGCCATGATACATGTTCTCGATACTAGGGGACTTGTACACCATACTAGCCATGCCTGAATGTCACACACTCGCCATACCTAAATGGCATATACTCGCCATGCATGAATGACATACACTCGCCATGATAAATGTTCCCGATACTGGGGGACTTGCACACCCTACCTGCCATGAGTGGATGGCACATCCCCTCCATACTTCAGCGACATATCGCCATGCTATACTCACTTGCAATGCTTCAACAGTACATTATATATGCCTCAACGTTATATATATTTATGCGACATAAATGTTTCAACGATTTCTCACTTCTACGCCTCAATGGTATATATATTATTTATGCTTCAGCAACATTTTATCTGTGCCTCAGTGGTCTACCATCTATGTTTCTGCGATGTCTTATCTATGCCTCAGCAGTATATTATCCAGGCCTCAGTGATATCTTATTTATGCTTCAGCAGTATCTTATCTATGTTTCAGCAGTATCTCACCTATGCTTCAGTGATACACTTGCAATGCTTCAACAGTACATTATCTATGCCTCAACGTTATATTCTCCATGCTTCAGCGATGTCCTCACCATGTTTTAGCGACATACTCGCTATGCTTCAACGATACACTCGCCATGTTTTAGTACCATACTCGTCATGCCTCAGTGGCACATTCTCGACATGCTTCAACGGCGTACTCACCATGCTTCAACAACATCTTATATATGCTTCAGCAGTCTATTATCTATGCCTCAGTGTCCTATACTCGTCACACCTCAGCAGTATATGATCTACAGATCAACGGTATCTTCCCTGTGTTCTAATAGTGTCTTCTCTATGCTTCAACAGTATTTCATCTATGCTCCAGCAGTATCTCACCTATGCTTCAGCGTCATCGACGTATCAGCGATATGTCCTTCATGCCTCATCGACACGTTCTCCACGCTTCAGCGGTATCTTCTGCAGACCTTAGCGATACACTTTCCATTCTTCTAGCGATGTCATATACATGCTCCGCGATATGTTATTCATGCTTCAGTGGCATCTCACCCATGTCTCAGTGGACTTACATCCGCTATATCTCAACACGGCGTACTCACCATGTTTCGAAGGACACACTCGCCATGCCTCAACTGCACACTCGCCATGCCCCAGCGACATATTCAACGCACTCGCCATGCCTTAGAGCCATATGCTCGCCCATACCTTAGCTTCACGCTTGTGCCCTAGCAGACACTCTCTTAACTCCCCGCTCATGCCCTAGCGGCACTTGGGACTATACTCTTTGAAACCTGCCTATGGCAGTATTATCTTGGCTTACCTACAGCCTTGCTATATAATCCCTCCGGGACTCTATCAATTCTCCAATGCTCGCAATGTGTTCAACGATCTCAATGTCTTCTCCAAAGATAGCAATGTGTTCTCCAACGATCTGTGTATTCTCCAGCGATAGCAATGTGTTCTCCAGCGATCTCAATGTATCCTCCCATGATCGCAATGTGTTCTCCAACGATCTCAATGTATTTTCCAATGATCGCAATGTGTTCTCCAACGATCTCAATGTATTCTCCAATGCTCGCAATGTGTTTCTAATGATCTTAATGAATCCTCCAATGATCGCCATGTATTCTCTAATGCTATTCTCTAATGATCGCCATGTATTCTCGGATGACCGCCACGTATTCACCAATGATTGCCACGGATTCACCCACGTTCGCGGTGTATTATGTCACTGCCTTTGGACGTTTTCAATGAAATTGGCTCGATATTGCCATTTCTTATCTCTCTCCACCAAAATATCGCTAAAGGCATGGGCAAGCTGTATAGCATCCCAAACAACTGCCTAACGCGAACAAGCTGAACTGGCTATACAATTCAATAACGCTAAAGGCATGGGCAAGCCATATAGCAATCCCAAACAACTGCCTAACGCGAACAAGTTGAAATCGCTATACAATTCAATATCGCCAAAGGCATGGTTGTGCTGATATAGCACTATAAGTGATATCACTTGCAAACCTTTGTATTGCCAATGAATGAATGAATGCTCCTGTCAATGAATGAATGTTAACGTTACGCGATGTAACGTCACGCGATATCTCGCCACGAATGAATGAATGCTCCTATCAATGAATGAATGTTAACGTTACGCGATGCAACGTTACGTGATACATCTCCTTGAATGAATCAATGAATGAATGTCACGCGATACTCCGCCATCAATGAATGAATTAATGATATGCGATACTCCACTATGAATGAATGAATGAATGATATGCGATACTCCGCTATGAATGAATGATAGGCGGTACATCGCCACGAACGAATGAATGTCAACGCTACGCGACCCATTGCGATTCATGAATGCTCCTTACGAACTACAACGATACGCCAAAGGCATGGTTGTGCTGATATTGCAATCCCAAACAACTGCCTAACGTGAACAAGTTGAACTGGCATGGTTGTGCTGATATAGCACTATAAGTTCTATCACTCGCAAACCTTTGTATTGCCAATGCGATCAATGTGAAATGCTTACATGCGATCAATGCGAAATGCTCCAATGTGAAATGCTCTGATGCGATCAATGTGAAATGCTTAAATGCGATCAATATGAAAGGCTCCAATGCGATCAATGCTTAAATGTGATCAAGGAGAAATGCCTAAATGAAAGGCGATCAAGGCGAAATGCCTAAATGACATGCGATCAAGGCAAAATGCCTAAACGATATGCGATAAAGGCGAAATGCCTAAATGAAGGGCGATCAATGAAATGCGATCAATGAGAAATGTCTAAATGAAAGGCGATCGAGGCGACATGCCTAAATGAAATGGCTAAATGCGATTAAGCCAAAAGGGCTAAATGTGATCAAAGTGAAATGGCTGAAATGGCGAAACGCGATCAAGATGAAATAGCCAACACTAAACACCGCTACAAGCACGGTTGTGGTGACATAGCCTAGCACTATCCCAGAAAACACGCAATATCACCACAAAGCATGATTACGACACGCTCTCCTTTATACGCGATATCGCCATGTGTTATCTTCCCATTATCTGATATCGGCATGAGTTATCTTTCTCACGTGGTATCGCCATGTTTTCTCTCTATTACATGATATCGCCATGCTTTATCTCTATTATACACCATTGCTGTGTTTTACCTCTCTATTATATGATATGGCCACAAGTTGTTTCTCCAACATGCGATATCGTCATATGTCATTATCTGATATCGGCATGAGGCATCTTTCTCTAACACGCGGTATTGCCATGTTTTCTCTCTATTATACGACATTTCCATGTTTTATCTCCATTACATGATATCGCCATATTTTATTTGTCCATTACACGACGGGATATCGCCATGTCTTCTCTCCATCATACAATATCGCCATATCTTATCTTTATCCATTATATGATCGCATGCCACCACATGCAAAACAAAAGGCTGTGCCAAGCTTAACAACAGCGATATTGCCACGTACATTCTAGCCACTATCGGCTACATTCATTACAGCCATTATCGGCTTCATGCTAAAATTATTACTATCGCCATATGCAAAAATGGGCTGACATAGCCAAGACTATCCTCGCAGACAGCAAGTGTATCGAGTACACCTTATATCGAGCATACCTGATGCCACATGCTAGCAGACCCTGGTCTAAACCCTCTGACCTCGGTCTCGGGGGACTGGGGGACTAGTCACCCTAAGGAAGAAACTCTCGCCAAATGTCCAATGAAGACTTCCGCCGTTTCTACTTGGAAAACAAAGTCATCACCCCAGTCAAGACTCCTCTTAGCTGGGGACTTGGGGGACTGGGGGTAATGGTTGTACGGAAGCCACGTGGCAAGGATACTCGCCTTGCACTTCCGATACTTTACCATGGACAAACTCCCCACCCAAGAGAACTCTTGACCGGGGATTTGTTGGTATAGATACCTCTCAGGCACAAGTATCGGAAGCACAAGGCTCACTAGCCACTTGAAAAGACACCAATAATGCTCATACGTACACGACACCGATACCACATACTAGCAGTATCGGGTAGGCCATGCATAGTTCCACATTGGAAACAAAGAGGTGACAAGCCTCTTCATCACACTATAAATACATGTCTCTCCACTCATTCAAGGTAAGCCACCACTCTCCATTTACTCCTACCTAGTCTACCTTCTTACATGTATCTGACTTAGGCATCAGAGGGTCGAAGGCCGGCTAGCCCGGTCTTCCCTCTTACCTCTGTTCATGGTTGGCAGGTTCGGATATCGGAAGTGGAAGCTCTCACAACAACCCCGTTTCTACCACTGAAACAGTCATATTTACCCTTGTGATTTAATTTATTCTCAAAGTTTTTTAATCTTTCAGGGTTAAATCTGTCAAATTTTTTGTTTTGGGCTAACAAAACCTCTTTTCTTAATAATAGTATAGATAGATAGATAGATAGATATATATATATATATATATATATATATATATATATATATATTAATATATATATATATATTAATTTGATTTTGGTGTCAAATGAACCAAACTGTTGAAAACTTTTTCTTCTTCTTCTTGCTCTACTTGTTGGCATCCATCTTTGATGCATCAGTAGATAGAGTATTCTCTTCTCTGCGTCTTTGCACCATAGGGTTTATACAACATTATATGGATGATACGAGAGTTGAAGTGTCCTCAAGGGAAAGGAATCGAAATATTCTGTGGCAAAAATTCAGCAATAGCACTTACTAAAATTCCAGTTAGGGAAAATTTTAAGAACAGTACATGAAGTATAGGTCGTTCCGAAGTTCGGTGTATTTGGTTTCAAAGAATTAACTTTGGTACATGAAGTTCCAATCCCGACCCACTTTTAGTACATGACGTCAATAACACCGTTAAACCTATGAAATTATTCAATTTTCAAAGGGTAATTTCTGGTTTTCACCTCTCTCTCTTGACTTGATACACATTTACGCAAGCGTACGTATCGTTGTCAAGATAGGGAAATATTATGCCCAAATTTATCGTACTACGGGGATTAGTGGCTAACCCACAATCCTTGAATAATCGGAAATAAAGACACTTAGCAAACAAAAGAAAAATAAATAAAAATGCTACTCTAAGACACCAAGCCTTAGCAATGCTCGGCTTTGGTTTGCACCGAAGCCTAATCAAAACTAAGACCTAGTGATGACTATTTACAATGAAGTAGGAAATGTCACCGAAAATGGTAATTTGAATTTCTAGAAACTAAAGTGCAAGAATTTAAATGAAAACTCAAATAACAACTAAATTAAATAAAGTAATGCAAAGTAAGAAATGATATAGATATGAGATTGGTAGCTAGGGATGAATCCTAACCCTAATTTAATGCTCTAGATGCTAATTTGATTTACGTGCAATTTATTAAAAATGGTAGAAGCCGTACCCAAGGCTTTTCAAGGCTCAAGGGCCAAAATTCTCTTTCATGGTATTCCTACTCCGGTTCAAGGGCCGTAGGAACTCACTTGGCATGAATTAGAGCCGGTTCAAGGGTCACTAATTCACATCAAGAGGCCTAGAGATCGAGGAATTAGGCAACCAAGCTCACCATAATTGCGATCAAGCTAATCATGTAGTGAACCATGCTTATATCTCCCACGATTATTAAATCGGGGTTCTAGCTCTAAAATCTAAGGATGTCATCCCCTAAATTTCAATATAGAAATATTAAAACACATACCCAAGAGTTGACAATTCCTAAGCATGCATTCTAATCAATTATCACTAAACACAAGCATCCAATAATTAACAAATTTCATATATAAATTAAATTAAGCATCCATTGCATCAAATTTGGGTTAGGGCACACAACCCTAACCCCCAACAAAGAAATTACTCACTACCCATAATTAAATTAACATCAACAAACATCAATAAAGAGGAAGAGGTGAAAATAAGTGAGAAGTAACAAGAACAAGTCACAATTGCTATGAAGCAATTATGACAATCCTTGATTTATAGCTCCCCACTTTTACCCAATCTTCAAATATTGATGATGATGAAGTCCTTTGATGCTTAGAAGCTTTGGGTGAGTAATCCTTTAAATCTCCAAAAGAAAATATAAAGAGAAGAGGAAAAATGGAGGGGAAGGAGAGGAAGAGAGCAGCCCAAAGGGCTGCCCCCTGTTTTGGTGTTTTTGGTGCGGCTACTGTAGGTTGGGTTCTCTCCTGCTTCAAGCCTTCAATACAATTATATATGGGCTGCGGTGGTGTGCGTTAGGGAAGAGATAAAAAGGTGTACACGTGTATGGTGCAGATTGACAAAGAAGGAAGAATAATGAAAGGGTGAATGGTGAGATGCGGCTGGTCCGGGCAAGGAAGAAAGAAAGAGCTCATGGTTGGTTGACACGTGCGGGAAAAGGCTTGCTTAACTAAGCAACCATAATTAAGGTACTGCACGTGCATCAGTGCATGGCTACATATAGCATGATTAATTAAGTAATTAATCACTTGATTAATGACCTTAATTAATCAAGCTGCATTATTATTATTTCATTTTTTCTTTCTTCTTCCCATCATAAAACACCTCTAAATGCATCACCATGGAATAATCGAACTCAGCTTCCTCGCTCACGTTGACCAATGTTGACTTTTCGTCCTTTTATCGGAAATTCCATTTTGCTCAATTTTCCACCATTTTTTTCTCGATTTCCGCAATTTCGCTTATTTCCTACAAAATAAATAAAAATAGATTAATTACATAATAATTGACTTGAGGATTAACTTATTTCTAGTGTTTTAGATACAATTACATGCATAAAAATGCGTGTAATCATCTCTCTCTCGGACACCCATTTCTGGGTATCTTTCTCCTTCCTTCTTCTTCTTCCTCCTTTTTCTCCTTCTTCTTCTTCTTCTTCCTCTCTCCCTCCCCAATTAATTTGGATACCTAGATTATTTGATTTTTTCCTCCTCCTTATTCTTCTTCCTTCCTCCTTCTCCTCCTCCTTCTTCTTCCTTCCTTCCTCCCTCCCTCCCTCTCCGATATCAAGTTTTATTTCTTCTTCCTTCTTCTCCTTCTTCTTCTTCTTCTTCTTCTTCTTCTTCTTCTTCTTCTTCCCTCCCTCCCCGATTTGATTTGGACACCCAAAATCTGGGTACCCAAATATGATTTTCTTCTTCTCCTCCTTCTTCCCTCTTCTTTTTCTTCTTCTTCTTCTTCTTCTTCTTCTTCCTTCTCCTTCTTCTTCTTCTTCTTCTTCTTCTTCTGCAATTTTTTTTTGTTAATTCATGAAGAGATGGATTTGCCCTTACAAATTTGACTAAAATCAGATTAACTAACGGGGACCGTAATGGCATACACTGATTTTGGGTCGGGATTGTAACGTCATGTACCAAAGTTAATTCTTTGAAACCAAATACACCGAACTTCGGAACGGCCTATACTTCATGTACTATTCTTAAAATTTTCCCTTCCAGTTATTCATGGAAGAAGCTAGCACATACAAATCAAGTACCACTTTATCAGAATGGTTGTTAAACATGGATAAATTATTGTCAAGTCATGCAAAACAGAATTTTAAATTCCAGATACTTTGACCGAAACACTGAAGCTTGAGAGTTCTTCAAAATGAAAGAGAAATTTGGTGTTACCCCGATCTAAATTTAAAAGGGGAATTTCTTGTTTTTTCGGTTTACCTACTTACCGTGTATTGGGTTAGCTCTTGTAAATTTTCCCTTGTGGAAGTTTACTGTCCTAGTTTGTTCTATTAATAAATTTTCTTTATTCTTTAAAATGTACTACGTACTCTTCTGTTTTTTTTTTTTTTTTTTGACAAAGTTTAAAATGCACTACTACTCTGTAGATACATTTTCTCACTATCTTCGTGTCTATCTTTCTTCATTGCAGGGGATTTTACCTGCAGGTAATGAAGAAGTGGCCATGAAGAGGTTGTCAAGGAACTCCAGGCAAGGACAAGTGGAGTTCATGAACGAGTTGAAGCTTAAGATACAGTAATTGAGTTTGTTAGAGAGCAAGTAGTAGCTTTTTCAAAAAAAAAAAAAAAAAAAAAAAACCCTTAGCCCATGACCTTTACAATGTTAGAATTATAACTTACCAACAGGTCATAGCTCATTACAATTAGTAGCTTCTGTTACGGTTAATTAGTATAAATATGGTGCTTAACCATGCATTAATCTCAGATTCTCAGCCTTATAAGCAATTTCATTACACAGAAAATATCAATACAGTTGTAGCTTTCTTGTTCATTTTCTCTCTAGGTTCTTCTTCTTTCTTCATCTTCTTTAGCTTAAGACCTAAAATTCCAGCAATACATATGCAGTACATCTTTGTCACCCTTTGCATCACCATATAACTCATTGACCTACTTCATTAATTCCTCCAATTTGTTAGTGCTAGTGTTGGTATTCAAAAACAACTCTAGCTCTATTTGAAACTTTATCCATAGTTGGTTAGGATGGTCAAGAAACTTAAATTTTGATACAAGAAGAACAGTAGGTAGTACAAATTTACTTGCTAGGAACTAATATCTCTTCACATTCTTTGGTTAGTTTTTATCATTGTTTAGCGAGATGTTTGCCTATCTAAGTTATTTAGCATGTTGTTTGATTCATCAGTCTCCCTACTCCGTCAATATTTCCTAGTGTGATTATGCTTTGAATCTAAAAGACAAAAAGCAAACAAAAGTGAATGAGTAAGAAATGATATTGATAAAGACTAATCTCACTTCACTGATGAAAGTAATGTCTTTGTTTAACTAAGAGATCACGGACTACTTCGAACTAAATTCACTTGCTTGAAAAATGTACACAACCGTATTCTTAATTTATTGTGTTTTTGTTTTTACTTTTGTAATCCCGTTTTACGCAACAAGTTACTAGTCTATTTCTCATATGAGGAAAAGAAGCAAATTTACCGTAAAGTTAATTTCGACCACAAAAAAAAAAAAACAGTTCCATACCATACCATTGCATGTGATAAATCGAAACAGCAAAATGCTCTAAATTGTTTTATTGGAAGATGCCAACAGTTGAAACTGCATGTTATAGCTACTCTACGGATAAGTCTAGGGCGTAGGTAGGGCAAATGGCCGGACAGGCGAAAAAGCAGGAAAGCACAAAGCAAATTGACCCAAATTAACCAGACCACCGCCACTGTAGGGATAGATCAGATACACTGCAGCATTGATGAAGCAATAATATTAGGTAAAAGCTTGGATATCGATCGAGGCCAGAGGTCGTAGAGCAGGGTCTGCCTAGAACTGGAAAGGGACTCGGATACAAACCAGGGCTTCGAGGAATAGCAACGAAAAAGTGAAAATGGAAGGGTTCAATTAATATCGGGCATGCAGCTGCTTCATCGAGGGCTCTGTGATTCTGGGGACACGACTTGACAGGACCTCTGAGCTACACTCCAAAAGGGAACGTCCAGTTCGAGTTCAACAGACGAGGAGGAGAGGGTCTGCGGCTTAAACCAGCTTGTGATCTCTCACGGTTCATTTTCATTCAGTTAAAACTTAAAAGTCTTATTTGCAGGTAATACACAAGCCCCTTATTGACTTCACTGTTATAAAAAAAAAAAAAAAAAAAAACCTCATTGACTTAATTTTTATTCCCTAGTCCCTACAGGTGAAGGGAGACTCTCGCAACTTCTTATTAAAATGTTATAAGAAAAATATCAAGTTCCTTAATTTCCACAATAGTTCGTTTAAGGTCCAAGTTTCACCCAAGTTACTTATACACATGCTAGCAGATAGTCTTACTTCACTAAGTGATGCACACTACAAATAATAATTAATCTGCTTCCGACGTTAGAGTATTTAAATTCTAGAGCACTATAGAATTTTTATTATTTTTTACTTCGTTTCTCTAAGGCTGTGCTCTCCATGTGGTAGTTCTTTTTTTTTTTAATCAAATAAATAACTCATATATAACAACTAGTTTATTGTGAGTCGAACTCACGACACCCTACTTATAAAAATGAGACTTATGCCACTGGACCAAATGGTAATGAGCTCTATGTGGTAGTTTTTGATTTTATTTTATTTTTCATAATATTATTATTGTAATAAATTACCTTACATCGTGAAAACAAACCCGCAAAGTTCAGAACATGTATCTAAAAGAGATAATCTTTTGAGATCTTAACTACTATTAGAATAGTATCATTAATTTTCCGGTCACACGCTATGCCTATAGTTTAGCACACTGCCAATTTTGTTTTCTTCATCTCTTACAGGTCGGATTTTGTGTATGGTAATGTTTTCTTTCGCTATTGCACATGTAGAACAAATCGAAGTCCACAATTTCAAAACATGTATCAAGAAGAGATTGATCTTTTGAATGCCCAAAAAAGAAAGAAAAAGAGATTGACCTTTTTAGCTTTTAATCTAATATTGATTTATTTTTCCCTTTAGAAAATTGGAAGTTAGACATTAATTTACTAGGTATAATGATATTACAACTAAATGATCGATATCTCTTTTCCACTTCTTTGGATAAATTTGATGAGACAAGTCATTTAGATAGCTAGCTGGAGTAGTACTTATTTATATATAACCCTAGTCCCTAGCTAGAGTAGAGGATAGAGAAGCATATTAATAAGCCATTAATAAAACCAGTAAATTTTATCATGTCCACTTGTTGATCTGTATCTGCATAAATAGCAAAAACTGAAAACCCTCTTGTTAGGTCCGTGACATTGTTTGCAGAAAAAGGATATAATCATTGTCAATGTTTTCAGCATAGAAATAAAAGGATCTACAAAATAAGGGAATGAATCAATGAAAAAAAAAATATATATATCGACCTTATAAAGTTAACGTCGGAGAGTACTCCAACGACCCATATAATAAAAGTTAATGTCTATTGGGTCTAATGAACAATGATCCAAGACCTTTTCCGGCATTAAGTTTGCCAATACTTTGTTGTGGTACAAGATATCAAGTGTAATCCGAGATACATTGCGTAAAGCTGATTAGAGAATGTCAATAAAAATTACTCCTGACGTGAAATATGTCATGCAGGGTCAAGACTAAAACAATGGAAGAGATAAGAATTAATTTGGTCAAGACCAAAAGGAATCACCTAATCACCCCACCCTCCCCTGTCGCCTAATCTAGAATGTCATCAACATGTTGCGGCTGACAAGTTTAATGGCTTAATTGGCCATTTAGATAAAACAAACGGTTGGATGATAAAATTTTCTAATAAAAAAACAATCAAACCACCATAAAAAACATTTTTTAGAACAAAAAATCAACTACGAAGCACACCACAGTACCACACCGCCTCCTCGATTGAATCATATAATGACAAAAAAATCATTGCGCATTTGCGTGCTATTTCGATAAATTGTCAATATAGATTACCAAAATATCAATGACTTCAAAATTCACAATAGTGTGATAAAAATCTAAAAAGTTATTAAAGTGAAAATCAACTTGTTGTTTGTTTTTTAGGATCCCTTTCGTTCGTAGGATCACATTGTGCACAAGTGCATAACACATTATTGACAATTTATGCACATACCTAATGTAAAATAAACAAAGTTCCGTTGAATGGTACGTTGATTAATACCGACAATGCACAATAAAAGTTACCTTTTCTAATATTTTTGTGATCTTGATATTTCACTTTCCTTGTCTCATTTTGGGATCCGGGCAAAACCAAAGTCAAAGTTAAATTCTCAAACAGTGAACCTTCCATCATGACCATACACTACACACACTCCCTCAAATTCAAAAGCATCCAAAGCTGAGGTCTGAATCGTTCTCCAGTAGTTACGCCTTTTGAGGATCTGTACTGATCAATCTATCCTATTGCCCTATACCTCCTCCCCTTTTCACTCTCACTCTTATTAAACCAGTGCCGCTATTAAGTCTTCCAACAACCAAAACCCACATTAAGAAAGAACTGCAAAAGAGTTCAAGGGGAAGAAGAAGAAGAAGAATATCTGATTCTCCAGAGCTCAGAAATGGATGTTCGATTTCGAAGACCCCAAACCAGTCCAGATAGAGCCAAAGTGTGCATGCAGCAACTGCAGCCAAGAGTAGCAGTCAACAAACCCACCATCAAAAAGGTCCAAATTGTCTACTACCTCTCAAGAAATGGTCATCTTGAACATCCTCACTACATGGAGATCACCCATTTGCCCAATCAACCTCTTCGTTTGAGAGGTACTTAAATTAAAACCCAGCACTTGGTTTCCTTAAAAAAGAACTCTCAGATTTTGATTTGTTGATTTTTCATTATGCAGATGTAATGGATAGGCTCACTGCTCTCAGAGGCAAGGGCATGCCCTCACTATATTCCTGGTCCTGCAAAAGGTGTATAATTTTTTAATAAATCATCAATCTTTTTAGTATTATGGAGTAATTAGGCTAATGTTTTGTTCTTTACGCTAATTAGGAGCTACAAGAACGGTTATGTGTGGAATGATTTAGCAGAAAACGACATAATCTACCCAGCAGATGGAGCTGAGTATGTACTCAAAGGCTCTGAGCTAGTTGAAGGCTGCTCTGGTAAGTAGTAGTACTCACTCTGTACCCTTTTGGTTTCATCTGTCTTTACTGATCAATAATTATATTTTCACAGTCAACTAAATCACCATCTTGATTACTTTTTGCAGAGAGATTGAACCAGATTCAAATAAGCAGCCCCCAACAAATTCAAGACTCAAATTTTGGGTCCAAGAGGAGATCACCACCACTTGCTCCAACCCCAAACAGTAACCACAAGTTTCATGAAGACCCTGATCAATATGATGAACAAGAAGAAGAAGAAGTTGACTATGAGGACGAGAAAACAAGCTACACAAGCTCCACAACAACAAACTCTCGCTGCTCCAGAGGAGTCTCCACAGATGAACTCGAAGAACAACAACAACAACCACCGCAAACCCACAAGACTCCCCCCGAGTCATCTCCTCTCCCAAATGCACCAGCTTCAGTGTTGAACCAAGCAAACCACAGCAACAATGTGTCCATGAGGTTCGAGGACGGCGACCCCATTGTTACGAAACAGAGCTACTCTGTTTCGAAGGCAGGGCAGGGTAAGAACTCTGTTCTGCTCCAGCTCATTGCTTGCGGCAGCTCGGCCGTGGCTAAGGCCAAAAGCACACCGTGCGTGAGTCAAGGGATTGTGAAGAGGGAGAGGAGTAGTCAGAGTTTTCGTAAAGAGGTGGTGTACAGGAGTGCGGTGAAGGTTGCCATAGAGGATGAGGATATGATTACTTACATGTCTGAGAATCCGAGGTTTGGGAATTTACAGGCGGAGGAGAAGGAGTATTTCAGTGGGAGCATTGTGGAGTCCATGAAGGAAGATCAAAGAGTACATTCAGCTGAACCTGTGCTCAAAAAATCCAATTCCTATAATGAAGAAAGGTCAGTTTTCATGTTCTTCATGCAATATGCATATTTAGACCTTATTTGCATAATTTGTATTGTGTAGTTAGAGATTATCGTGGGTAATTAAAAGTTGGCAATGGGAAATGAATCTTGTATGATAGGTTGGTAAATTTAGTTGGTTATCAATAATGGGTAATGGGTAAGTTGCAAGTGGGTTTTATTTTTTATTTTATATTTTATTTTATTACAAAGCTTGGTTCTTGATTGCGGGTCCTTCGTAGTATAGGTTCAAGTAACTTTGCTCCGTGATGAGTAATTGATAATTTGTAATGGCCAATGAGTAGGATGAAATAGGTCATTCTGAATTTGTAATGAGTAAACTTTAATTACCTAGCTTGGTCTATGATTACTTCTTCTGCATAATTTGGGTTTAAGTAACTTTGCCATGTGATTAATTTTGGTCATCAGGAGCAACAAAGCCGGGCTAGGAGAAGAAACAGTGGAGGAGGAGGAAGAGAAGAGAGAGAAAGCAGCGGTGAGAGGAAATTGCATTCCTCGCAAGTTCTGTTCTACTGGTGCATCATCAAAGCCAACCAGGAAGTGAAATGATTGCCATAGATCTTAATTATGTGGGTTTAATTAATGCAATTTGTTGAAGTCTGTAATTACTACTAGCACTACTTAGGGGGGGTTGAGGAACTTTGGTTGCTGTGGAATTAAAGCGAAGAGTTTGGTAGGAAATGGTTGAATCTTTGAAAGCAATGGGTATGCGACTTTGTTCATTGGCTTGTTGCAGCAATCATAGCATTGACTTCACTGTTTGTACCTTCATGCACATCATTAGTTATTGTGGAATGTGTATGCACATGCAACCATGAATCTGGGTTTTTGAAACGAGAGAAACCGAAAGAACTTCAAAAGTTAAAGGGGAAATGGTCCGGTACCCCGTCCTTGTTTCCTTATAATTTTTTATACTTGAGCTTCAAAAAAATATTAATACGGTACATGAGGTTCCTTGTCCAACTGAAGATTGATATATATGGTCGTTACGGCGTTTGCCAGTTGTCAATTTTTGAAGGGCATTTTCGTCTATTCATGTTTTAGCTCATTTTTTTTTTTGAATAAAATCTTAAACTCAATTTTCATGTCTCTGTTCATCTTCCTCTCTCTTTTTGCAAATCATCTCCATAGATGAAATCCAGAAGAAAGAACAGGAACCTTAAGTTGCTCTCTCTCTCTCTCTCACACACACATTTTTCTCATGAAATCTGAAAACGTTCACCCATTAAAGAACCATAAATCTCCAAACTTCCTTTACATTATTACACATGAAATTGCAAAAGTGGATAAAAATGACTCAATACAATACATCCCTTAATTAATTAAACCCAGCTCCTAGATTCTAAGAAACAAATCTAAGCAATCATCCTCATTAAATTCATGGATTAAGAAAAACCCACTTGAAATCGAACCAAACCCATTACAAATTTACACCCAAAGATTCAGAGAAAGATTGAAACTTTTAGAAACAAAGTGCTGGAGACCGCCATTACCATCTTCTTTTGCTCTCTTTTTGGAGACATCCTTGAGTATGAATTATGAAAGTGTATGCAATTTGTGGATGATGTGCTCTACTCCCAAGTATAGGAGGTCAAGTTTTAGTAAAGGGGAAAAGTAAGAGTATTGTACCTAAGGGATTGAATAACTCTACCCTAGCTAGATCGCCGTGAAAATATACCTAGAAAACACATGCGAGTCTACCTTTTTACAAGTTCACAACCTTAGCCCTTTGGAAGCTAAAGATCATGAGGATGGTATTAACAATTGTGGTAGTGAGCGGCTTGGTTGATTTTAATTTGGATAAAGAAAATTAAGTTGCATAAAAATGAAATAAACAAATAAAAATGTAGAGACTAAATCAATGAGAAGAATAGAGACTTAGGCATCACCTAACCTTACTCATGCACAAAATGTAACACATATTTAATGTAATAACATGCTTTGATAAATTTCCCCTTAGTGCTTTGATGAAGCTACCAAGAAACCAACTAGTCATGCAATTTAACAATCTCTTCCGAAGCAAAGCTAAATTACACAAGCTTTATACCCATTCAAATCTTCCGGATCCTAAATGGCCTATGGTGCCGTGAGCCTAAATTCTTCCGGAACCTAAACTCACAACATCATGCTTTAATTTCAAGGTAAGAAATTCAAGCAACTTAGTTCTTCCCATAGGAATAAGCTAAGCCACCACCTATTTAGCTACATATGCTCACGGAATCAAGAGTTTATCAAGTTCATGTTTCCGATTCATTAATTTCCTAAAGCATGCTTCTAGGTGATAAATCTATAAACACACTTATGATACATGAAAGTATAGTATCCAAAAGATACATGAAAATATAGTAGCCAAAAGATTCAAAACATGCATAAACATCAAACCACATGGAAATTTACATTATTTGCACATAAGTTTGCCCTAGCCTCAAATCCAACTACTCACAGCACATGTTATTACAAATACAAGCTATGAACATCAAATTAAAGAAAGAAGGAAGAGAAAATAGAAGAACTACCCAACCTCCCACCTAGCTCTCAAAGATGTCAAATGATGAGAGACTTGCTTCAAGGTATGAGATTTTTGGTTTTAACAACCCAAAACAACATACACATCCACAAAGCTCAAGAACAAGGAAGAACAAGGGCTTGGATATGTGAAAGCAAGTGTTGTGATTGATTTAGAGTGTGTAGTAACTTCGGTTTTGATGAAACTCAAGTGCCTACACACCTATTTCTCACACAAACTTAAAGAACTATGTACAAGGTATGAAAAACTAACCTAAAACTAGAGAAAAAAGAGATTTTGATGCTCCAAAATGAGGGAGCTAAGGGGATGCACGGTTTTTGGAAGAGAGAATAGTATATTTAAAGGCCAAGGCAATTCAAATCAAGGGTGGAGATCAAAAGGAATCAATTGTGAGATCTAATTGACAAATGTGTAAGCACAAAATGTGGATCTAGTCTTTGACTTTGACTCCACATAGAAATGACCTAGAAAGCCTATAGATATTTTTTTGAAGGAGAAAAAGTAAGGGTAGAAGGGTCATTGTGTAAGGGAACAAAGTAATAAATGGGAGACAAATGTGTAAGGTATAAGAATGTGACCACTTGTCATCTTTCAAATTTTGAATTTCAAAATAACCTAGACCTAAAGTCTCTAACCCTAGTCAGCTCTTCCTTATCCTCCACACATGGTCTTCGCCGGCCAACTTGGCCAGAAATGTTCGGAATCCGGCGTTGACCTCCGTTGACTTCTTTTTCGTCCGTTTGAGCACTTTTTTCTCCTTTCTTCCTTCACTTAGATCTCCACCGAGACTTCTGAATTGGCCTTTGACTTCTTCATACCAAATGTTCCTCCGTGGTGTGGCCAAAAATGCTGCCGGCATCCTTACAGATCCGGTTGTGCAGTTGTTGTCTTCTAGTGCAGAAAATTGCACTGATCTTTTGAAGGCCTTCCATTCTGAACTAGCTCTTGCACTCTTCATAACAAATGATCCTTAGGATGTCTAGAATGGATCAGGAAAGTTTCAACTCATTTGGAGTTCATTTGGTCAGTCTGCCGCTCCTCCTTCCTTGGCTAGCTCGGTTTCTCCTAGTCGAAGTAGGAAAAGGTTCTAAGATTAACTTTTTAATGCATTTCTAAGTTTCTCCATCATTTCCTAGCATGATAAGGAAAAAATAATAAATATATATAAATAAACAAAAAAAGTTAAGCAAAAGTGCAAGATTAGGGGAATAATTACCAGGTAATTATGGACCTAACATCTCTCTCTCTCTCTCAATCAAGTTTTGTCTTTGCTTCTCTCTCTCTCACATCAACACCATAGACAAACACCATGAAAACCCAGCAGCCTAAGCTTAAGACCCATCTTTTCTCTTGTGGGTTCTTCGGCTACTGAACCAGAACAGTCCTCAGCTTCTAACATTTGATTGGAATTGGCTATGGTATAGATTAGAATCAAGAAAGTGATAGAAATCTGGTGGTGGTGGAGACGGCGGAGGTGGCGATGGAACCAAAGGCGTTGGAGGTGGAGAAGCCTCTTGCACTCTCTTCCTTCTCAATTGCAGAGGTTTTACCAAAAAAAAAAATCCCCAAACTCTCTCTCTGATACTTCACACAGCTCACAACAATGGCAAACACCACCACCTCCACCGGCAACAAAATCTTAATGTTAGAAGCTCCGCCCCAAGGTTCATCGTGGCCGGGCCCCTTAACCAACGCCAAGATCATCGATGCCTTACCGTACATCGACGAAGACTACTACGCTAGCGCAGCCGTTATGAAAGAGGTCGACCTCATGATGGAGGAAGGGCTCCGTTGCATCGCCAAAAGGCCCGCCGATTGCTCCCACTCGTCAAGCCAAATTTCAAGAATAATCCAGTTCTAGCGAGAGAGACGACTGCATGAGAGCTTCCAAGCCTCCAATGAACTGTTTCTTTTCCTCTTAGGGCCGGGTTGATTCTGTCAATCAGCTAGTTCTCTATAGATTTTTAGGAAAGAAAAAAAAAACAGAGGACCTAAGGAAGAAGAACTTAGGAAAAAACGTTCAAAAAAGAAAATTGAGGGAAAAACAAAAAGAAAAATGAATAAAGGGTAAATTGGTCATTTTATGATCAAAATTGCCAACTGGCAGATGCCGTAATGGAGATAACGGCCATATGTACCAATCTTCTGTCGGCCAAAGAACCTCAGGTACAGTATTGATATTTTTTGAAGCTCAGGTACCAAAAGTTATAAGGAGGCAAAGACGGGGTACCATACGGACCATTTTCCCAAAATTAAAATAGACAGATGTGTCACCAGCGAGTTCTTGTTCATGAGAAAGTCAACAGGTTAATCCATTGCCTCTGGGTAAAATTGCTTGTTGCATCTGTTGAAAAATTAAAGGAATGAGATATAGTGGCTATGGCGACTCAGTTGGCTTCTTCCACCAATATCAAAGACAAATCATTTTACACCCAGAAAAAGTGCGGACGTCGCTCCTCCGGCCTCGATCAAGTGTCGACAGCGCGGCGCGGCTTGCAGAATGGACGCCAGGGTCTGCGAAGCCGATCTGCGGTTGGGTGGAGTCGTCGGCGACCGTTCTGCAGCGCTGCATAGAACTTGCAGTTGCAGGTGAGGTGGCTGCCCAGAAACCGGTAACCCCGACCTCGATCGCTGCCCAGAAGAGGTCTGGGACACCTCCGGCCTCCCTCCGGCCAGCCCCGTGCTGCTGTCGCCACCTGGAATCGCCTGCTACGTCGACGTCCGCCCTGTGATTGGGCCTATATATATATATATATATATATATATATATATATATATATAGGATTTTTCTCAGGTAAGGATGTCCTTAGTTTTTCTTATGGAACGGATTTACTGTTTTCACCCACTTTCCGATCACATTTTCACATCTTAACCGTTCAGTTTTTAGGTCCTAATGTATGGATCACCTCTGCAAAATTTCAGCCAATTTGGTGATCGTTAAGGCGTCCAAAACTGCAATTTACACGAACGAACCGAATCTGTCGAACCGGAACCGTTCGTTTACATTGTTGTAATTTATAGTTTTGGATGCCTTAATGATCACCAATTTGGCTGAAATTTTGCAGAAGTGATCTATACATTAGGACCTAAAAACTGAACGGTTAAGATGTGAAAATTTGATCTGAAAGTGGGTGAAAACCGGAAATTCGTACCTAAGAAAAACTAAGGACATCCTTAGTGTAGCCGGACTGTATATATATATATATATATATATATATATATATATATATATATATATATATATATATGTATGTATTATACACACACACAATTCTTTTTGGCTAAGGATGTCCTTACCTTAGCATAGGAACGGATTTCAAGTTTTTAACCACTTTTCGATCACATACTTACATCTTAACCGTTCAGTTTTTAGGTCCTATTGTACAGATCACTTCTGCAAATTTTCAGCCAAATTAATGATCGTTAAGGCATTCAAACCTGTAATTTACAATAATGAACACGAACGATTCCAGTTCGACAGATTCAGTTCGTTCATTGGTTTAATCGAATTTGATATCTTAACGATCATCAATTTGGCTGAAAATTTGCATAAGTGATCTATACATTAGGACCTAAAAATTGAACGGTTAAGATATGAATATGTGATCAAAAAGTGGTTAAAAACTGAAAATCCGTTCTTAAGGCTAAGGTAAGGATATCCTTACCTGAGAAGGACTGTATATATGTGTGTGTGTGTGTGTGTGTGTATTATACATATTGTAGAGATTTGGGTATAGGTAATTGTATTCGATTCATCATGAATTTTTTTTTTATTTTTTATTTTTTTATATTAGAAGAGAATTGAATCTCGAATTTGATTATATTATTCTATGCAATTTAAGAACTTTAGATTGATTTAATATTTTTTTATATCGATTAGTTAACAACGTACTAAAATGTAGGGCTGGGCGTTTTGACCCTGAAACTCGAAAAACCGGCCCGGACCGCAGGGTTCGGGCCGGGCTTTGAGAAAAGAAAACACGAAAATTTGAGGCCCGGACCGTTTAAGAATAAAACGGGCCGGTCCCGAGCCTGAGAGTACACCATCGTGAAAGCCCGGATAAAAGCCCAAATAGGTTATATATGCCATTATGCCACATGTCTTTCTCTTATAAGCTCCACGTTGAGCCTTCTATCAATTAATAAATATTTTATATATATTTTTTTTAGTCTTCCACGTTGGGCCCTTCTTTCTTTTCACCCTCTTCTCTCCACGGGTCTTCTCCTCCATATTTTCTTCTCTTCCTTTATTCTCCTCTAGTCCTCTTTCTTCTTCTCTTCAATTCTTCTCTTCCCAGATATATCCATCTCCGGTGACCCACATATATCAACACCATCATGAGGGTCTCTCCCCTCCAAAACCATACATCAACACCATCATGACCCTTTTATTCTCCCTCTCACTTCCTTAGCCCCGACTCCTTCAACGAGGTTCGTCAACTATCGCCTTTCTCCAGAGCATGGCTACTGCTGCCACTACAGCGACAACCTCGACCAGTCGACCTCCTCAAAGTCCTCCATCTAAACCCCGACGAATGTGTTTTTGGCCGGATTTCTTCGTCAAATTCCTCGATCTCCTCAAGTTCTTCAAGTTCCTTCATCAGCTGATCTGTTTCTAGCCGGATCGGTGATAGATCTTCACCGGATATTCCAAATCTCGAGATGATGCAAAAGGCCAGAAAACCCGAGAAACCCGACCCGAAAAACATCAGTCCGGGCTCTCTCCGGTCCCGACTTCAGAAAAACTTCATCTAAGACCGACCCGAAAACTTTGAACTCGGTCCCGGGCTCAGCATATTGACCCTCGGGTTGGGACCATGCCCAGGCTTACTAAAATGTTTCAAGTATCATGGATTTACTTTGCCTTGATAGCCCGAACACTTAAGGTCAACTCTGCTACCCTACTACCATTACTTGCTAGTTCTCCCTGCCTAGCTAAACTCACGTATATGTAGGGAAAATTTGAAATCCGACTTTAACCAAGAAAGACTTATTGAAATTATGATTGTCAATCAACTCAAATTTCAATTTAATCATCAACGCTGGTGACACGAGATTGAAGAATATAAAAAGTTCTAATAATGGAACATGGGCTAGATTGTTATCGCAACCATGCATATAACGTCGCATATAAGATTGGCATAAACCCAAAACAAAACTAGATGAATGGTTGAGAGGGTAGACTAGTATAGGAACATGTCGACATCCTTTCACAAGGAGAAGAGCCCGGCTACCTAACTATGTGCAACCAAAGACCTCTCATGGTTATGCTGGGTGAAGGCAGCGACCTAGGTTTTTCTTGGACAATGGCAAAGTGTAACTTAAATTTAATTATGTACCAATGATCAAACAAATGGACGGTCCCTCAATAAAATTCAACATTTTAAGAAGGGTGGTGCTATTCGCACACCAATTTTCTCTATTCACACATCCTCTCTATTGTTTCATTACTTTAATATATAAAAATTTACAAATTACCCTAACTATCCTCCCTTGTAATTATGTTTTTTTTTTTCTATTTGGTCAATCATGAATTAAACATCATTATACAATAAATCAATTTTTCTTGTGAATGTCATTGCTGATTAGAGAAAAAAAAACCGATGGGCAGGACGAAGTGCAATCTGTCAAAAGTTCTGCAATTAGTGTGGCAAAGTTTAGGGCTTAGATGAAAAATCACGATGTAACTGAGTTTGGAGATTTAGATATGTCATGAATGCTATAGAAAACTGAAGAAAGGTATAAGCTCATCACCTAAACTAAAGGAGATCCAAAACCTCTCACATCTGATTAAGCAACATTGTTTCAAGATACCATTCCCAGTGACATAAAGCATTCTGTAGAGTGATGATATGACTGATTTTCTCAACTCTTTAATCTATGTCTAGTGTAGCAAAAACAGAAAACAATAATAAGAATGTATTATGCAAGGCCAGAATAATCAAAATATGATTGAACATACAATTGTCAATAATGTTAGTCAGCATCTTCTAAATCATGTAGAATGATTACCTCATCAAAATTTCATGACACCACCAGTACTTTATACTACAACACTATAGCTAATCTGGTTTGCAATATCCTGAGGAATCTCAAGAGAGAAGACTCTGGAACCTCTGTTTCTAATCTCAAAAGAACAAGGAAAAATCATCTCCACAAGTCAAATTTAAAATAGCATAAGAAAACTACATGAGAAAACACATGAGCGCTTAGAACATAACTTGCATCCAAAGAAATATACAATAGCACTTCAGGCAAAAGATTGTTGCTACGTAATGGCACTACGAATATGAAACAAATAAACTTCAAAGCATCACATTAGAGAGATCGAATGACTATGCTAGAGAAGTTTTTGATGAAAAATAAAAGAGAAAATTGCAAAGAGTTTTGAAGTTCTCTATGTCTGTGGGAAAATAAAGATTTAGGATTTGGGGATGATTGACTTGCCAAATAGAAAAAATAAAAAATAAAAAAGAAAAAAGAAATAAAATTGCAAAGAAGGGTAGTTAGGGTAATAGGTAAAAAAAAAATTAAAGTAATAGATAAATAGAGTGGGTGTGTGAATAGAGAAAAAGAGTGTGCGAATAGCACCACCTTTTTTTTTTTTTTTGAGAAGATAATAGCACCACCCTTTAAGAATTGTAGAATGTGGAGGATGTATTTTTTTGTTTTTTCATTAAGGAGAGAAAGATGGGTCATAAATAATTGCTAATATTCCTCTTTCTCCGAACTTTTTAAGGCTAATAGCCAAAACTCCAAAAGAGCAAATTTCTTTCCAATAGCCAAAAAGAAAAAAATAATAATGCCATAATAATTTTAAAAAGGTCCCGATATGGATAATCTAACGCTATAAACCCAGAAAATTGTGAATCCATTCACCAACTTGTAGACCTGATTGGAACTTCATCATCCAAAGTCCAAACCATTTTTTGATGTTGGACCAACGCTGTTTTTCTCGTATAGATGGTGCAACCATACCCCTATCCGTGTATGTTGACCATAATTAAGCCCAAGGTTCTAAAAAACGCTAGGCGCTAGTCGGGCGGTGACCCAGGGACTAGGCGGTTTTTTTTTTTTTTTTTTTTTTAATTTTAAATTATTTTTATGACATATAATAATATAAATAACAATAATTAAAGTCTAAAAATTAATTATAAATATAAAAAATAGTCAAAATATAGAATAAATTAGGGTTTACGACCGCCTAGGCCCTGCCTAGAACTGCCTAGGCCCCGCCTAGAACCGCCTAGTCCCCGCCTAGTAGCCCAGCGCCTAAGGGAAACACCTAGTCCCTGGGTCACCGCCCGACTAGCGCCTAGCGTTTTTTAGAACCTTGGGCTTAATTATGGTCAACATACACGGATAGGGGTATGGTTGCACCATCTATACGAGAAAAACAGCTTTGGTCCAACATCAAAAAATGGTTTGGACTTTGGATGATGAAGTTCCAATCAGGTCTACAAGTTGGTGAATGGATTCACAATTTTCTGGGTTTAGAGCGTTAGATTATCCATATCGGGACCTTTTTAAAATTATTATTGCGATACCAAACTTGGTTGAAACCATGTCTCCTCATTATCACTATTTTTGCTCATCTTGATGGTGTGATCATATATGTGCTTACCAATTACCTATCGTACTAACAAAGACTAATATTGACTCTCTACCTGTCATGTATCATTAATGACACTTTTTAAATCTCTAAGAACTTGGCGACGACTTTTTGTTATTAGGATATGGCGGAGCCAACAACCTTGTATTGTTAATGATTGAGTAGCTTTCGGAAAGCTTTGACTAATCCCTTATTTGCTTAAAAACAAAAAAACAAAAACAAAAACAAATTGTTGTTGCTGCAGCCGTACTCAGAAGCTTCTCTCAATCCGTTTCAACAGTGTTCGTAATAGAGAGAAGAAACCATCAACCACTATTAATTTTAATTGGATCGGCACTTTCCACACCTCAAGTTTCATAACTGCAATAACTGCCATTTGGAGATCTCCTCCCTTATAAATTCCTGCATTGACAAAAACATTCCAATCAGCGGGAAACCAATAAATAATTACTGTGCACTGCTCGAATAGAAAGATCCCCAACAGCTCTACACATGCAACAACTTACCTGAAAATAAATAAACCTCTCCTATATCTTTCTCACCACTAGGATACCCCGCACCTTTTATCTTTGAGAGCTTCTATCCAATCAGTCAACATGAGCGGAAATGACCGTCACGACAAGAAGAAGAAGTTCGCCATCATCGGCTTGTCGGCATTGATCCTGGTAGCCATGGTGGTTGCTGTGGTTGTTGGAGTCACCAGAAGCCAAAAAGACGTAAAGGACGAGAAGAAACCAGCCACAACATCTAAGGCAATTGAAGCTGTCTGCCAACCAACAGACTACAAGGAAACCTGCCAGAATAGCCTCTCTGCAAAAGCCGGCAATGTTACTGACCCAAAAGAGCTCATCAAGCTTGGGTTCCAGATCACCATGGACAAAATCCAAGAGGTGATCAACAATTCCTCCACCTTGAAAGATCTCGCCAAAGATCCGATGGCCAACCAGGCCCTTGAGAACTGCAAAGAGCTCTTAACGTACTCCATCGATGATTTGAAGAAGTCGTTCGAGAAGATCGGCCCCTTTGAAGTCAGGAAGCTCAAAGAGTATGTCGAAGACCTCAAGATCTGGCTCAGTGCCTCCATCAGCTACGAACAGACTTGCTTGGATGGGTTCCAGAACACCACCGGTGACGCCGGGACCAAAATGCAGGACTTTTTGAAGCAATCACAAGAACTCACCAAGAATGGACTTGCCATGGTCACTGAAATTAGCAACCTCTTTGGAAACAGCAACCTTAAAACCCAACGTCGTCTCTTGGCTGAGGCTCCTATTGACCCAAAAAAGGCGCCTAAGATCATCCCCTCATGGATCGACGGACGCAAGCTTGACCTTACCACTGCCAATCCCAGCTCCCTTAAACCCGATGTCGTAGTCGCCATGGACAGAAGCGGAAAGTACAAGACCATCAATGAGGCTCTCAAGGATATTCCCAAGGACAACGGTCAGAAGACGTTTGTGATCTACATCAAGGAGGGTGTGTACAACGAGAATGTGTTGCTTGACAAGCACATGACCAATGTCATGTTCATTGGTGATGGCCCTACTAAGACTAAGATCACGGGTAACAAGAACTATGCCAATGGTATCCAAACATTCAAAACCGCCACTGTCGGTGAGTGTCGATATATAATTCGTGTGACGTGCAGACATTTTTTGATAACTTAACATATCAGACTGTCTAACTTTGTGACGCATGCAGCTGTGATAGGAGACTACTTCATTGCTAAGGACGTAGGATTTGAGAATACAGCCGGACCCAAAGGACACCAAGCTGTGGCATTGCGTGTTCAATCTGACCTGTCCATCTTCTATAACTGCCGGATAGACGGTTACCAAGACACTCTCTACACCCAAACCCACAGGCAGTTCTACCGCGACTGCACCATCACTGGAACCATCGACTTCATCTTTGGTGACGCAGCCGTCGTGTTCCAGAACTGCAAGTTGATCATCAGGAAGCCCGACCCAAATCAAGACATCATGGTCACCGCCCAAGGAAGGAGCGACAAGCGCCAGCCTACTGCCATTGTCCTCCAAAACTGCACCATCAGCGGCGAGAAGGACTACATTGAAGACAAGAACACCAAAATGGCCTACTTGGGCAGGCCATGGAACACCTACTCCAGGACCATCGTGATGCAGTCCCAAATCGATGATGTGATCAACCCCCTGGGTTGGATGGAGTGGACCGGTAAGATCAATCACCAAACATGCTGGTTCGGTGAGTACTCAAACAGGGGACCTGGTGCGGCCACTAACAAGAGGGTGAATTGGTACAAGTTGGCCACCCCTGAACAAGCCGGTGAATTCGCCCCTGGTAGAATTCTTTTTGGTGATAGGTGGATCAAGCCTAGCGGTGTCCCTTATGAGGCTGGAATGATGCGTATCTAAGATACCCAACCATCCATAACACCTACTACACGTACATAAAGACTAGTATTCTGATAAAATAATAGCACTATAAACATAAAAAACATAAAATTAATATCATTTGAAGTTCAAACAAATTATACCGCTATTGCGTTGTTATGGCTTGAGTTTTTCAGTAACTTGACTACTGTATATAGCAAAGCGCCTCTAAAATGTTCTGTTAGCTAATAGCTACCATCTATCTTAATTCTTAACATTAAGTTCTCAATTGGATTTAGGGTAGGCCGAAACATCCCACTTTGCATAATTGAGGAATGATAGCAATATCTCCGTACTAATTTTTTTCCTCCAACATTTCCAATTTTATCGCACATGTTATCCTATCACAGAATTCACTTCTCTATACTAACATGAGTTCTTTCAGTGAATTCACTTCTCAGTGTTCCCTATTAATTTTTTGTGTGCCTTTTCGTCATTGTTTATCTTATGATTTGTTCACTATCGTAATCACTAGGAAAAGTAATAGATGCACGATGTTGCGGCGCCGAAAGTTGTAGTGTTCTATGGTTTATTCCCTTCTGCAAGTCGAGTGATCTTCTCAAATCGTCTGACAGTATATCCTCGTCTAAATGTTGTCTTTTTACCCCCATTGCTTTGGTTTGGACGCTTCAAATGCTCTCCAGCATGAAAAATCTCTGATTCCCATTTATGATTCTACATCATCACCTCACGCCCCTGAAAGCTTGGAAGCATATAATCTACAGAAGCTTGCTTAATGAGGTCTCATGCATCACAGAACCTGATAAGAAGGCACTGTAGGTCCTTTTGTAAATGGTCCACCTCAATACAATAATTTGAGCGTGCTCTTTTAAGTGCTGCTTCTGCTGTAGCAGCTCTTCTTTCAAACTCCTTGGTGAGAGAATCCAAATCAAGCGTTTCCTTGGAAAATTTGTTATTAATAATTCATTGTTCATATATATCTAGCTAGCTAGCTAGATTCTCTCCATCTCAGCTTTAGCAGATGAAATTGTGTAAATGCATGCAAGTAGAATGTTCATTTCTGAGACTCTGCAACTCCCGCATCATCTGCCTCTGATTTTCTTCTAATTCATGAATGAGAGCTTCGTAGTAGCACTCCAGTTGGTCTGATTTTTTCGCAAGGTACCCTTGCAAAAGAGAAACATTATAGTTAGTAGTAGCATAGAATGCAGTTGCTAGAGTTAAAGACACCACTGTTTCCATTCAAGCGATAAAAAAACAAAATGCATATTAAGGTTCACAAAAGCCGTTAGCCATTAACCAATAAATTTTTAACCTGTATCATTATCCTTATTACATATGCGAGCATATAGGATGTCCCTAATTGTTTTGTTTTGGTGTATGCTCCCTAAGGCCATGTTTGGTTCATGGATTTGAGGCATCAGGAAAGGAAAGTCTTTCATTTCCTTTGTTTGGTAACCACAAAATCTGGAAGCACTTTCCTGACAGAGGGGAAAATTGGGGGGAAGGTCATTCCACTCAAGACCCATGTGATTGATTTTCCCCTCTTCTTTCCCAGCATTTATGACTGCAATTTTGGACAATAATAACCCTGCTCAAATATGCAATTGCCAAATATACCCATTGAAACATAGTTTGTATTTTTATTAAAATACAAGGGTATTATTGAAACATAGCTATATTTTTACTTTCCTTTCCTTCACCAACCAAACACTGGAAGGGAAATCAAATGGTCTTTCCTGGATGTTTTCCCTGCTTTACCAAACACAGGAAAGGAAACCTGACAGGAACTTTAGTTTCCCTTCCCCACTGGAAAGACAAGGGAATTGATTTCCCTTCCGTGAACCAAACGAGGCCTAAGAGTTGAATCTAAAAGATAAGTAGAGAACCGATAAGATGGAATTTAGCAGCAAACCCTAAAAGATAAAACTTACTTGTATAGCGGAAAACGACTTTCACAATTATTGTTTATAATTGACTGACTGCACACACACGCGACCAATCTAGTGAGGAATTTTTTTTTTTTTAGCAATTTTAAGGGATCGATTATTAGATCAATTTTTCAATCATATATCGACATCTTCACCGTTCATTTTTTAGGTCTATATGAGTAGATCACTTATGTAAGTTTTCAGCCAAATTGATAATTGTTAAGACGTTTATAACTGTGATTTCTAATTATAAGCATGAACGGTTCAAGTTTGACAGATTTGGTTCGTCCATTGATTTAATATAGTTCATACCTTAACGGTCATCAATTATTTACATGTTAACCGTTCAGTTTTTAGGTCCTAATGTATAGATCATCTCTGCAAAATTTCAGCTAAATTGGTGATAGTTAAAGCATTCAAAACTGCAATTTACAACAATAAATACGAACGGTTCCGGTTTGACAGATTCTACATTTAGAAGCCAAGGCAATACCTATTTTTGGCATATACCTTCAAAATACTTTACCCTATAACTGTCATCACAATTGCCATATTATATATAAAAAAAACAATGATATGTTTAAGTAAATCTCTACTTTGTGTTTAGCCCAAACTCTAGATTACTTGACCTAGTGGTAATAGGGTTTTAATTAGAGATAATCTCGGAGAATCTTAGAGATATTCATTTATTGTATGATTACCTTTCCTTGTACAATCCAGATTTTATACCTTGTAATCCTCTATATAAAGAGGCCCCTATTATCAATGAGAACACACAGCAATTCTCTCTCAAATATCAATTCTCTACAACACGTTATCAGCACGGAGCCCTAACCCTGAAACCTTAAATTCGTAGCCTTCATATCCCAACAACCTCCGCCACCCACCTTGAAGCTCTCAACTCCAGGAGTCCAGAACCGGCGGCGCTACCCCCAGAACCGGCCGGAAAAACACCGAACCGGCCTCCGGAAGTGACAGAAGTTCCCCTGCCCGGTTCAAAGCTTTTTCCTCCGCCTCAGACCGCCACACTGCACCATCAGAAGCGTTTTGATCCCAAGTTCTCGGAACCGGAAAAATTATTCCCGGAACCAGCCAAAACATACCCGGACCGGCCACCTGAACCTGCTGCACCTTTGAACCGCCGCCTGCATCTCCAGTCCCTGCCTCAAGCCCTGTGCAGCCCTGCCCAGAAGAATCAGAAGCAGTCCGGCCCAGAAGCAGAAGGAGACCAGCTCGGCCCAGCAGCAGAAGACCAAGGAGCCCAGAAGCCCACCGCCACGTCAGCGTCCAGTTAGCACCGGCGTCCGCGTTAGCAGCCACGTCAGCAGGGAGTCAAGTACCACGTCAGCACCGGTCAACGCCGGTTGACAGTTTCCGGTCAACTTTCCGGCCACTTTTCCTACGACTTTTCCGGCCACTTTCCGACAGTTTTCTGGCCACTTTTTCAGGTCAAATTTTCCGACAACCTATTTAGAGGTATTTTTTTTTCTAAAAGTTCCCATTTTTTTAGAGTTTTTAATTCAATTTCTCTTCTTTTTATCGGGGACTTGCAACCTCCCTTCTTCTACCCCCTTTTCTACATCATAGGGGAGACCAAATTAAGCCGAACTGTTGGGGTTCGTGGTCACTCCAAGCTTGGAGCTTGTAGAGTCCTCCAAACTTAGAGTTTGTTGAGATAAAACGATCGACCACAAACATCATTGTTTTGATCTAATCCAACCCCTCTTGGAATCAAATTTCTTGGAAGCGACTACGCTCAGAAATTTTTATTGTTTTTCGTGGTAGCCTTTTTCACTCCGAAACTAACCCTAATCTTTTGTTGTTTTTCAGGATGAATAACCTGAACAAGTTGTGCTTCGCTCCACTAGAGACAACAAGCGCAGGATACCACAAGTGGGTCCGTGATGTGCGCTAGCATCTTAAGGCTGATGGGATCCTAAGTACGATCCAAGAGCCAAGTCAGAACGTGCTTACTCCTCAACAAGCTGCAGCTTTTGAAGCGAATAGAGCTACGAGAGAGGCCAATGAAGCTAAAACCATAATTCTCATGACAAGGCACATGAATGACGCTCTCCAGAATGAGTACCTGACTTGATACACATTTACGCAAGCGTACGTATCATTGTCAAGATAGGGAAATATTATGCCCAAAGTTTATCGTACCACGGGGATTAGTGGCTAACCCACAATCCTTGGGTAATCGGAAATAAAGACACTTAGCAAACAACGAAAAGAAAAAGAAAATAAATAAAAATGTTAATCTATGGCACCAAGCCTTAGCAATGCTCGGCTTTGATTTTCACCAAAGCCTAATCAAAACTAAGAGCCTAGTGATGAATATTTACAATGAGTTGGAGTTCAATATTTTGAGAGTTGATTTTAGATTAACAAAACGTAATGAAATGTAAAGCAATTAATAAAAATGAAAATAAATTAATAAAAGTGTAACCAAATAAATGGGAATGTCGGGTGTTAGGGAGGTTCCTTCACCCAAATTCTATGTGTCGGAAGCTAATATAATGTAGATGCAAATCCCTACTTTGGCGGTAGTCGTATCCAAAGCGGTTCAAGGCTCAAGGACCGAAATTTCCTTTCATGGTATTCCTACTCCGGTTCAAGGGCTGTAGGAACTCACTTGGCATTAATTAGAGCCGGTTCAAGGGTCACTAATTCACATCAAGAGGCGTAGAGATCGAGGAATTAGATTACTAAGCGACCCGCCCGCGCAATCACACAACGGGTGTAAATCACCATGCTTATAACCCCTCGAATACGAAATTGAAGGTTTCTAGCTTAGGAATTAGAGGGGGTCAAGCCTCTAACTCCGTCCTAGAAATGCTCAAAATACACACCCTAGAGTTGACTAGGCTCCTAGACATGCATTTTAACCCAACAAAAATAGATATAAGCATCCATCATATGAAAATTGCATCATTACATTAAATTAAATATCTTTTACACAAAATTTGGGTTAGAGACACAACCCTAAACCCCAACAAGGAAATTACTCATAACCCATAATCATAGACATCAAAATTACAAAATTCAAATACAAAAGAGAAGAGAAGTGTAGGAGAAAACAAGAATAGTCACAAATAGCTAAAAAGCTAACATGACTAGTCTTGATTTACAACTCCCACAATTACCCAAGTCTTGAATCTTGTAGAGGAGAAGTCTTTCATGAATCTTTAAAGTTTTGGGTGAGTAAATCCTTCAAATCCCTAAAATAAAACTAAAGAAAATATGGAAAATGGAGGAGAAGATGATGGGAGAAGAGAATGAGAGCAGCCCAAAGGCTGCCCCCTGTTTTGGTGTAGTGCGGCGCTCTGTGTTTCTGTGTGAAGAAGAGAAGAGAAGAATTAGGTCGTCCTCTCTATATATATGGTGGCTATCCATTAAAGGAGATATCATGGTTAGATGATACCAGTGGGGTGAGTGGCCCATGATCGCTGAGGGTGAGAATTTTGGGGTGGAGACTGCCACGTGGCAGCGTGTGAGTGGACAAGGAGAGAATAAAGAGGGACGACATAAAAGAAGGAAAATGAAAGAGCACGTGCAGCTGATTGATGACTTGATGATTAATTAAGTAACTTGATTTCAATTCCTTTGAATACACTTGCAGCACCATGTTGTTAATTAAACAATTGTTTAATTAACAAATCTCCACCGTTTCTTTTTGTTCTTTCCTTCTTCTGCTTTCATTTTCTTCTCTTCGTCTTGTGCTTTCGCCAAGCTCAAACCAATGATTTTCACAACTTTGCTTGTATTGACCGGTTGACCAATGTTAACTCTTCATCTTTTTGTCGATAACTCCAACTAGCTCTATTTTTGTACAACTTCTTTCGAAATCCAAAACTCCGCTTATTTCCTACACAATAAATAAAATTAGATTAATTACATTATAATTGCTCAAAGATTAGCTTATTTCTAGTGTTTTAGATAAGATAACATGCATAAAAATGCATGTAATCAGTACCTCAATGAGGAAGACCCCAGAAAACTATGGGTAGAACTCCAGCAGCGTTTTGGCAATGTTCGTGACTCCCTGCTTCCTGATTTAGAAGTGAGATGGCATAGCCTCTGCTTCTGTGATTTTAAGTCTGTACTTGACTACAATTCGGAAGCACTTTGTATCAAGTCTTTGATGGAATAATGTGGGCAGAAAATCACTGATACGATGTTGATCGAGAAGACTCTCTCTATCTTCCCCGTCTCTGCATTGATGATAGCCAAGAACTATCGGATTGATGTCAATGTTGGACGCATCACAAGATTTCATGAGCTTATTGGAGCCATGAACGTAGCTGAAAAGCACGACAACATACTTGTGAAGAACTATAACTCTAGACCCATGAGAGAAAAGCCAATTCCGGAGTCTAATTATAGTCGCGCCCCTAAGGGAGGGCGCCAGGAGCGAAACCCTAAGGAAATGGATTATTCTGGACGTTCTGGTCCATATTCTCGCCCCAAAGAGGAAGGAAACCACCAAGATAGGCGTGCACGGAACCGTAGAGGTCAACGTGTGAAAAGAGAGAGAGGTAGAGCCTCCGGCTATGGTGGTGGCGCCACCAAGGATCATAGCCATCCCCAACGCGCCCTAGGCGCACCTCGATCAAGGGAGCCTGACCATGATGATGCTTGTCTTCGGTGTGGAGCGTCCGGACATTGGGCTAAAGCATGTAATGCACCCCAGAATGTTGCTAACGTGTACAAGACGTATCGTGAAGCAAGCTAGGGAAGCAAATTACATGGAGCAAGAAGATCAAGATGACGATCTCGCTCTAAGTGTTGAAGACTTCAAAGGCCAAGATCCAGAGACTTGCGATTTTGATTAAGTCTTTTTATTTTCCAAGAGATGTAATAGGCAATTGCCATATATTTTTGTAGTAGATGCCAATGGTTTAGTATTTCTTCAAAGTATGCTCACCCAAAGTAAGTGTGATGTCTAGGAAGGTTATGAGATTAGTGGTACTTAAGCGAACCTTGCTCCACCGACATCTCTCTACTCACTTGGTCACATTTATTTTGGAATTACCGAAAGAAGTTAGACGACCACCATTGTTTTGCATTAGCTAGCATTTTGGATTAGATTTTCATTGGTCAAAGAGACAATGATGTAACTCCGTTGGCTTATGAATAAAATTTTGAGTTCTTTTCATTATGACTCCATTTTGATTCTGAGCATATGACTTTGTGACTACGATGGCTAGGCCATCAATATTAATTCAAGGACATGGAATAGCCCAAGTTCCCCCTGCCAAATGGCACCTTGTTTACTGTCACAGAAACTCTCTACGCTCCTAGGGCAAATCGCACCTATGAATAGCCAACGGATTCCATGCGAAAACGCATGTAGAGAACGGAAATGAGTTCCTTTGCAATACCTCTAACGATTGCGAACAAAAGCGCATATTAGAGAAGTTTATGTGTTTCTCTAGTGGACTCTATGTCACTATTCGAGCTATTAAATCCAATAAAAGTTATGAGAGAAGATATCTTGGATTTAGACACATAATGGCTTTGTCACGACTGGATAGGTCATCCTAGTCCTGATATGATGATCCGTCTACTAAAGACTTTACATGGACATCCTTTCTTTCGAGTGAAACGAAGCATGAATCAAAAGTTGATTCCTGGACTAAGTGTGACCGCCGCCGTTGTCTCCAGAGCCGCCGCCGTCCACCACCAGCCTAGGGCTAGCATAGTCCTTATCCATGACGCCATGGATAGCGTACATCATGGTGATGACGCCCCAGGTGATGTTGCAATCACCAACTTTGCTCTAAATAGCGTTTCAGACGCTCAGGCCCAACCAAAATCCTCATTGGTTGCTTTTAAAGCATCTCGCTCGTTTTACAAAGCCTGTTCCTTAGGGAAATTAGGATTGAGACCATCCTATGCAAAGGATATAAAATACTCATTTTGTTCTTACATAGAATCCGTGGGGATTCTGTGGGCTAGTTCAACCAACTTGCGGACGTTTAAATATCTCATGATGTTGGTTGACATGCAAACACGTTGGTCACGTGTTGTGCCATTGTCCACTTGTAAATGCTGCTTATGCTACACTCCTAGCACATATCATATGACAACGGGCTCACTCCCCGAATCATCCTATTTAGTCAATTGGATTTGACTATGCTAGAGAGTTTACATCGAAGTCTGTCGATGGTTATTGCACTGGAACTGATGTTGGACATCATATTCCCATGTACACACCTAAATGGTCTCGCGGAAACGACTACGATGGTAGTCCGGACATTGGTAATGCGCACCAATCTCCTTATATCCGCTTAGGGTGATGCAATATCGCATGCAACTATGTTAATTCGTCTACGACCCACTGCCACTCAATCTACCTCTGCGTTACAGCTAGTGACTGAGTACAAGTATCGTACTTACGCATATTTGAGTGTGTCATTTATGTGCCAATTGCACCGCCACAGCGCTCTATGATGGGTCCTTACAGACGAATGGGCAACTACGTTGGATTTGAGACTCCGACAATCGTCCGCCACTTAATGCCCTTGCCAGGCGATCTCATTACCGCTAGATTTGCGGGTTGTCACTTTGATGAAACAGTCTTCCCGTCGTTAGGGGGAGATAATAACACGGATGTTCAGCAGGAACGACAGGAATTGTCGTGGTCTGTCCCCACTATGTCTCATCTTGATCCCTGTTAAAGTGACGAGATCACACACATCTGCTGCGAATATGCCTGCAAGGATGGACGTCCCTACGAGAGGACGTAGCGCCACCCTACACGGAGGTAGGCATAGCGCCAACGCCAAAGAGAGTGACACTCTGGCGTATAGGTCATGGCCCCAGCTAGGATGCGTGGGAGGGTTGTGTGTTCAAAGGATACTTTGGCACAACTCAATCCTTGGATCATTGACACTCAAAATCCGTCTCATGAGAATCTTCCGGATTATGGTTACAGTTGGGGGACGCCTCAACGTCAGAACCTACTCCTGAGAATATAGAGCTCTATGAAAATTACACTAGTGTACATGAGACGTGGGATAAAAACTCCATCATAATTGATGATGTAGTTGCGCATGAGTTTGTTGAGTCTGATGATATCGAACCACGCTCCGTTGATGAATGAATGCCAACGTAGAGAAATTTGGCCTAAATGGAAAGATGCGATCCAAGTTAAGTTGAATTCTCTAACGAAGAGGAAGGTTTTTGAGCCAGTGATGCCAACACCTCCTAACATAAAACCTATTGACTAATGGGTCTTCGTTAGAAAGCGTGATGAGAAAAAAGAGATGGTAATCTCACCTTATGGCGCAAGGCTTCTCACAAAACGCCCTGGAATCGACTACGATGAGATATATTCTCTCGTAATGGATATCATTGCACTCCACTATCCTGTCAGTTTGGTAGTTTCCAAATAACTGATCATGCAGCTTACGAATGTGGTCACTACGTATCTCTATGGGGATCTAGATACGGAATATACATGAAGGTTCATGGTGAACTTCATTTACCCAAGTCAAGTGGCTCTAGACCACGGAGCGAGTTTGCAATAAGATTGAAACGCTCACTAAAGTGACTACTTGATTGGGAAGGGATATGCTCGCGCGTTTCCATAACAAGTTTCGGATTCTATCGCGATTCATGTTGGACATGATCTTCATTAGAAGCCCTTAAAGAGTTAAGGGAAACCGCTGAACACTTGAAATCCGAGTTTGAGATGAAGGATTTTGGGAGAACACGATTATGTTTCGGTTTGGAACTTGAGCATCGTGTTGATAGATGCTTAGGGGATCCTCTTTCTCCAAAGGATGATGACGAAGACGTGCTAAAGGCAGAAGTGTCTTACTTAAGTACAATAAGCGCATTATTGTACTTAGCTCAATGCACAAGACCGGACATCTCATTTGCAGTGAACTTGTTAGCTAAGGTATAGCTCTGCGCCAACGCGACGCCATTGGATTGGTGTAAAAGATATCTTTCGGTACTTGAGATGTACGATTGATATGAGTTTGTTCTATCCCTACAGAGAGATGATGGATTCAGACCCATCACACACCAGGAACGCCGCCAACACTGGCCTGCTTCCTCTATCCCCATCCCAAAACAACATGCATGTGTTTTTGAAGGTTTTGCTGATGTTGGGTATCTCTCTGACCCACACAAAGGTTATTCCCAAACTGGTTAAGTGTTCACCATGGATAAAGACCATGATATCTTGGAGGTCTAAAGAAATAGACCTTAGTCGCTATATCTTCGAACAATGCAGAGATTATTGCTCTTCACGAAGTGGATCGTGAATGTATATGGATTGGATCCATAATTACGCATGTTCGAACAATTGTGGTTTGAAGTTTACCACAGATGAGCCTACGAGCATTTAGGATAATGCTGCTTGTTTTGAATAAATGAAGCAAGGCTACATCAAAAGCGACATCACCAAGGATAATCAGCAACAACAAACTCTCCTCAAGATCAAAGTGAACTAGGTTCAATTTGAGGACAGTGTGGCAGGCTTGCTCACTAAGTCATTGCCTAAATTCCACTTTCGAGGAACATGTTGGTAGCGTCATTTGCGAGAGTTATCCGAACTCCCATGACCGTAGTCATCAGGGGGAGATGCAGACATCAGGGGGAGATGTCTACATATAAATCTTGAAACGTGAAGGGTGTGTTGTGCTCTTTTTCCCCTTCGACCGATGTTATTTTTGTCCCATTGGGTTTTTGTTACTCGGTAATGTTTTTAGCGAGGCAACGAGAGAAGCACTGTGTTTGGGCAATACAAGGGGGAGTGTTTAAGTAAATCTCTACTTTGTGTTTAGCCCAAACTCAAATGGAATGTTTTAAATTATAGAGAGCCTCATTTCGCTCTCTATATTTAGAAGCGAGATAGCTAAAAGTTATAATAGAGAGCCACTTAAGAGTCTGGTGTAGCTGCTAAAATTGATAAAAAAAACTAAACATGCTCTCCAAAATAGCTAAGGAGTCAAAATAAAGAGTCTGCTAAAGTTGCTCTTAGTAAATTAACCTTTATATAAATACTTGATCCCATGTGAGAATACACCATTTCTAAATCCTGAACTCCTGACCCAAGAATTGTGCATCTATATACATACAGTCACATGCTTTTCTTCACTGTTACCCCTAAACCATCCCCGCAATAGAAGCAAAATAGTATTCCAGCCATTAATGAAAGATGTTGTATACGAAGCTTTTGTCTCTAGGATCCACAGCATACACCATAATTCTTACTATTATTTTGTAAAACTTAATCAGCCCAAACTTTTATGACCTTGGATCTGCGTTGGCAAATTATATTATTTGATGCTTCCTCGTCCATTACTCCAGCTCATGCACATGCACATCCACATCCACATGCACGTAGAAATGCATATATCATTTACCTTGTCAATGCTGCTTTCGCAGTATTCTGGGTAGGTGAGGAGGTTATTAGAAAATCTTGTGACACAATTTTTCGAGTGAACTTCTATTGTACTCTCCGAAATTACTAATCATCTATGATCCAAGGACATACTTTCACTTTGTCATCTATTTTACTTTAATTTCATTGTTATTAGCTGACCAAAGTTGAAAGTTATCGTTGAATTGCCACAAAATGATGGAAAAACAAGTAATTCAAAGAAAAACTAATTGGTAAATTATCTTAATTAGCAATGACTTCTTAAGTATGCCACGAATTGTTCCTTTACATATTGTAGATAAATAATATAGAATTTGATACGGTATATTATTGATGTGCGAACTTACAGTTTAATTTTCAGATTGAAGTAAATCAACACTAGACCTTTCTATTTGTTTTGATTAAACAGAAAAGTAGAAATTAAAATGCAAACTCGAGTGCGGATATCACAGATACTCAAGTTTATTGTCATATTGTAAATTTTCAAAATCCTAAACCCCTAAGAGTAAGTTCACCTATTGGGTCACCAGGTCACATACTATTCACTGTTTTTTAGTGTTTATTTTCACTCTCTGGTCACGGACACAGTTTTCAATAAGATCTGGGTCACCAGGTCAGCTTGTAGGTCACCAAGAAATAGTAGGTGATCTAGTGACCCATGGGTGAACTTGCTCAGTTGCTCTAACATTGACCAATTAATAAATTAGTTTGAGCCCTACAAACTAAACCATTATAAAATGTGGGCAAAAAATGACATCTCACTCCTTTGCAATTAATGTCAAACGGAGGAAAGGGCACAAGAAATGGTCCGCAAGACGCTCTCTCTTTGCTTCAATGGCGGTGCACGTGACCGACCACCCCACTGGCATGTGTGTGCTTCCAAGACTCCAAGCTAGACTTTCACTATATGAACAGAGCGATCTCCCATTCGCTTTCACTTTGTTCTTCTTCTAGTTTCACATTTCAGTTTCGTCGGGTCTTTCCCTTCTAGCTCCCACATAATCACTCGATCTGTTTATCTTTGAAGGCCATGGCAGTGTCTAGGGTGCTGGTGTTGCTTGCTCTCTGTGTGCTTCCGGCACTTGCCAGTGCGAAAACCGTGGGCAAACCCTTCCATGTCCAAGGTCGCGTCTACTGCGACACTTGCCGCTGTGGTTTCGAGACCTCTGCCACCACTTATATTGCCGGTATGTGCACCTTCTTCCATAGTCCATATATAGTACGCACACCGCCCCTAAATGACTTGTTTTCCTGGTTTGAGATTATTAATAGTTCAACAGGCTAGACTAACATGCATGTGTCCGGTAAGGTCCCATTTATATCGTCAATGAGTAGAGCTAGGCACCAACTAATGCAAAATGGTTTGTTTAGATCGATGTACATAAGAAATACTTCAGTTTAAAGTTGTTGTAGAACATAAGCTGGTTGTGTTAGTGTTTAATCATTTGCATTGATTAATTAAATAGATCGAATTAGGGTTGACTAGTATTTGATGCAAAACACAAAAGTAACGTACACGATAACGAATTTGTCGATCGCTAACACGAATTACCATCTGTTATGATGCAAATGCTAGCAGAAACATCACCATTCTATATCATTAATTTGTGTGCGATCGATAAAAAGAGTTCAATCTCCACCAACTTAATTTCAATTGATAATTATATATGGTGTGCTTTTTAATTAGGTGCAAGGGTGAGAATTGAGTGCAAATACAGGAAAAGCTTGAGCCTTGCATACAGTGTAGAGGGCGTTACCGACGCAACTGGAACATACCACATTTTGGTTGAAGACGACCACGAGGACCAGATTTGCGAAACGGTCCTCATTAGCAGCCCAATCAGTGACTGTAAATCAGCTGACCCCGGACGTAGCCGTTCCAACGTGGTACTTACCCGCTTCAACGGCGTTGTTAAGACCAAGCGTTTTGCAAACAACATGGGGTTCTTCAAGGATCAGGAATTGCCTGGATGTTCCCAACTGCTCAAGCAATACTTGAACTACGATCAGCAGGAATAGAAGAGCTAGTTATCTAGTCCTTCTTATTGTTAGTCCTTTAAACGTTGACCTATATATTTTTGATTTCATTTGGGTTGTTCTTAGTTGTTGTTATCTAAATCATTGATCTCAATGATTCTGTGTTGGGTGTCGCTTTTCGATCTTTATTTTGTGGACATTGCATTAATCCCTCTTGATTAATCCAAGACTATAAAATGTACTTTGGTCGCTTAACTGTGGCTCTCAATATGGTCGAGCTAATCCTTCCTGCTACCATCACCTAGCTCAGGCACTTTTGATTTAAGTAATTTAAGAACTTCATAATTTACTACAAAGTCTACAGTTGAAGGCACTTTTTTCTCTAAGTTGTTGCATTACATGTTCTCTTGCTTTCACTTTCCTTTTGACTTCATTGGCTCCCCTATCCATTTCACTGGAATAACACCAATTTCGTACGGGATCGACAACAATTTTCTAAAGCGAAACAGCACTCTCTATTATATTAATTATGACAGGCATCGGCATTAGTGTGTGGTATCATTCCTTATAATTCAATGATGATTCTTCATCTTTCTGATGTGGGATTCCAAATTACTCTAATCTAAACCACATTTTTCCAACACGACCATGGTATCCACCTATTTCTACTATCTTCAGGTGATGATAGTGGCGGTTCGCACCTTTTTCCATTTCTCTTGTATCTCCTTGGACCTTGGGCTTTCCCGCAACTAAAAAAAAAAAAAAAAAAGATTAAATACTTGTTACTCCTCAAACTTTTGTCTGAAAAACAGTTTAGTCCCTCGCCTTTTAAATTAAACTAGATAGTCCTTATTCTCTCTAATTCTCACACAACAGGTCCACAACAAGTCTAAAATGACTATTATATCCCCACTTCCTTTTTTTATTTTATTTCTTCTCTCTTTTTATTTATTTTTACTCTCTCTCTCTCTCTGAGAGTTGGTGTAGGCATGCATACTCTGCCATTAGTGCAGACCATCGTCCTTGACCCGATTCCCCTGTCGCCTAGTCTACTACGTCCAAAGCCCCTCTCGCGATTCCCACAACGACGAGAAGACCACCATGTCTTTTCAGTCCACCCCCATCCTCAGCCTCATCGATTCCCCTCACCACTCCTAATCCCTTGTCGGCTGCCACTCCCGCGACTCCTCCGCCATCATATGATTAAAAAAACAAACTATATCCCAATTTCAATTGCTATATCAACATCAATCCATCACATTATCACCTCTACAGAAAGCTAGACAAAAACAAACACTAACCTAAAGCCAAAGAACCCGACTTGGTGCTCGATCCAGAACCCAGCCCACCACTGTACCCATAACCTCAACCTCTCCAACAACTCCCTCTCCGGTTCCTTAGACAAAGGTCTGAAAAACTGTAAGCAATTGCAGAGACTGATACTCGCTGGAAACAAATTCACTTGCGAAATTATGAAATTTCGGCCGGAATTTGGTTCGATATGGAAAATCTCCTCCAATAGACCTCTCTGACAACGGGTTCACCGGATCGGTGCCTGAGAATTTCGGCGACCTGAAGTCTCTCTCATGCATGCTCAACCTCTTGTTTAAATCACTTTTCCGGCACGATTTTGAAATCGTTGGAAGATTTACTAGTGACGATGAGCTTTGATTTTTGCAAAAACCAGGCCCTGAGTTCCTTGAGTAACCCAAATTCCTCGCCCGGATCCTATAACAACACACAAGGCCGTGATCTTCATTGTGACGAAGGTGGTGATCTGTACCGGATATTGGGGAGGGAGAGAGAGAGTTTTAGGGGTTTTGTTTTTAGGAGGAGAGAGAAAGAGCTGAGAGAGAAGTAGAAAAAATAAAAATAAATAAATAAAAATATTTAATAAAAAGAGAAAAAATTTATTTAAAAAATTGAAAAAAAATGAAATGAGGGTATAATAGTCAATTTAGGCTTGTTGTGTGAGAATTAGAGAGAATAAGGACTATTCAGTTTACTTTAAAGGGATAATGACCACTTACACAATTTTAGACTAAAAAATGTCCACTTACTCCACTAAGAGTTTTTTACTCCCATTTACCCAATCTAACATCTATAGACAGTTTTACCCTCATTTTAATTAAAAAACTACTCTCCTATCATATTCTCTCTTCCTCTCAAACGCGTTCCTCTCTCTCTCTCTCTCTCTCTCTCTCTCTCTCTCTCTCTCTCTCTCTCTCTCTCTCTCTCTCTCTCTCTCTCTCTCGACTCTGGCACGGCGTAATATTTCCAGAAGTAGCGGCAACTGGATGAGGCACCGACCGAGTGGTTCTGCGTCGCCAGAGGAGGCGCCGATGAAGACCGAAACAGACCAGGTGTTTTCCAGATCGGCGATGAGGCCTCGACGGTGATTGCGCGACTCATCGAACCCGAACCCGGTTCCTCCACCGGTCACGAGAAACTCTCTCTCTTTCTTCGCCTCCCTCACGCTGAAGGCCCAGATCCTCGGTGCCCACCGATGAACCCCGTCGTCGTCGTTCTGTTGTTTCCGGTCAGATTAGGGAGCAGATCCTTCACTTCTCTCTCTCAGATAAGATTGGTGAGCAGTATTGCCGTCATCATCTTATCTCTTCTCCCTTGGCTCTGTCGTCTTCTTCGTCGTCGACGATGGGTCTGCTGAAGCTGCACGCTAGGTAGGGGAAGGACCGCTCAATTTGCTGTACTAAAATTGCTGCAAGCGTCAATGCCAAAAAAAAAAAAATTTGCTGCAAGTGGAGGAGGAATGATGACCACAACCAGTCCTTTTGTTTTTTGGTCAGACCATAGGCCACAGTGCCACACTGCCATAGGCTATCGAGAAAATATGTAGAAAATGATATCTTAATCCTAGTTATGTACTAGAATAACATCTGTATGGTAGTTTTTGTGATTCGTGACTTAATGTATTAATTATTAACTGATATGATATGATTATGGGGGTGTAATAATATGATTATGGGGGGTAATAATATGTTTATTGGGGGCCAATAATATTATTACTGGGGGGCAATAATATGTTTACTGGGGGCAATAATATGATTATTGGGGGATAATAATATGTTTATTGGGGTCAATAATATGATTATTGGGGGGCAATAATATGATTACTGGGTATTATTGGGGGGCAATAAATTCTAACGCCGGAATCCGGTCACCAGTCCGGTCGCCGGATTCCGATCACCGGTCGCCGGAGTCCGGTCACTGGTCGCCAGAGTCCCGTCACCGGTCGCCGGAGTCCAGTGACTTCTCTCTCTAGGTGACAAAGAATGAGAGGGCAAAAATGACCCAAAAATAAATAAAAAGAAATTAAAAAATAATTAATTGGGTATTAGGGAAATGATCTCTTAGAGTGTTTGGGTAAATGGGCAATCTCTTAGAGTGTTTGTGTAAATGGACAATTTTTATCCTAAAATTGTGTAAATGGTCATTATCCCTAATTTAAAAGGCGATAGACTAAACTGTTTTTCAGGCAAAAATTTAAAGAGTAACAAGTATTTAATAAAAAACGAGTTGGCAAATGAGGAGATGCCTTCATGAAATAAGCTAAATAATAAATAGCCCATTCATAATCTGCAACAACCATGGGCTCTAAATGCTCGACGTTTGCTAGCATAGGAAATGTAGGCCGCTCCCCTGATATCCAGGGTGAGACTTTCTATCTGAGAAAGACAACATGATGGGTGGGTGAAGAGATGAATCTACACGCTCTTGCGATTCTAAATCATTTTAAACAAAGTTGATGATGTGACTTATCATGTCATGTCATTTATTTCATTATTTGTAACTACAAAATTGATACACAAGTTGGTGCCTCAAATATTGTCAAAAATTGTCTCGAAATAATAGATCGAACAGATTTTGATACACATAGCGACCAACCATAAATCGGAAAATTTAAGCCAATAAAATCCTGACAAAGACTGTGTCTGAATAAATGGAAACAATTATTAGCCATCCCCTGTCCCCAAAATGTAGGAAACAAGGCAGTTGCCTAGAGAGCCTCCAGCAGCTAAACCTTCTCCGAGTTCTTATTTTGGCTGTGGCTAGCTATCAGGATTCAGGAGCTCCCTTCCTCTAAATATGCTCCATTTCCAACTCTATATAAGCTCTATTAACATTACATTTCCTCTTCATCAACAACCGGCCTGTATCTCTTTTCTTCGTCTACATTCTACACATACAGAGATCAACATGGACCGTTCAATACGTCTAGCTGCCTTCCTTCTCGTCCTGGTTCTCATGGCAACTGGTATTGTTCTGTTTCCCTCTTGTTAATTACTTTGATTAATCAATCATTATAACTTGAGAAGTTATTAGCTAGGCACGTATTAACTCATCGTATGCATGCTAATGTTGGTAGAGATGGGGCGGACAATTGTTGCCAGGGAAAATCTGAGGACATGTGATTCTCCGAGTGGCAAGTTCAAGGGACCTTGCATTATAAGTAGCAACTGCGCACTTACCTGCCAAAAAGAAGGCTTCGCCGGCGGCCATTGCCGCGATTTCCTACGAAAATGCTACTGCGCTAAACCTTGTTAGGTAGATTGTTCAATATATGTATAGCATAGAGACTTTCGCTAATATTATACGTGCATAAATAATGATCATATGTGAGCACTGCGTTTGTGATTATATGTTCTTGTTCTTCCAAGTGAACATTGCACGTATTAGGGCTGCCACTTGGTTTGGTAATTACCAAACCGACCGAATACCAAATAATATTTTAGGTTTGGTAAACCGACTTTTTGGTAACTAAGACCGATAAAATCGAAATCGAAAATTACCGAAAAAGTTGGTTTGATTTTAGTAAATACCGAGTCTACCGATTATCTAAATATATTAGCTTTATATACTATGGTTTTCAATACACATTCATGTATATTAAGAAATAAACATAAAAAATTTCATAATAGTATGAACATTACTCAATATACTACGTTAATAGTACATATATTTTGAGTAACCTAGTCCAAGATGGTTAAATAACCTAGTTTTATTGAAAATGGCTAAAATTTGATGTCATGTATACAAAAGAAAGCTATGATAATTAGTAGATAAATACGAAGTTTACGGCTATAAAATTGAAAAACCTAATTTTGTTCATTCTAATTTATATTACAAAGAATTAGTTATTCTAAAGTTGGTAATATCGAAAACTGAAAAGCCGAATTTGGTAGATATGATTAAAAACCGAAAATTTTGGTTGGTAATTGGTAGCTCAATTTTTGAAACCAAAAACTTTGGTTTTGAAGTTGGTAATATCTAGCTATAACCGATTCGAACCGACCGAGTGACAGCCCTAGCACGTATGCATGACTTACTTTGGCTAGTTAGAAGAAAGATCGTTGACCAAAAGAGAAAATAAAGTTAGCAGAAAGATCGGAACTAAGAAGACGCCGCTCTATCCATATTGATAACCACCAAGGGTCCAAGACCAAAATCACATATACAAGGAAAAGAACATGAGATCGATTACACAACAAATTTTGTGGTGCATTATATATTATGTGATCACCTTAATTTCAAACGTCTCTCGTACGTGCGCATGGTAAACCCGCTTCATACAATGAGAAAGTAGTTTCCTGCATGTTCTACTATTATATAAAGTTCGTCTAAACTATACAGTATACACTGAAGTATGTATCTACATACCATTTACATGACAATACATTCATGTATCTACATAGCAAAGAGAGTGTTGTTAGTTTAGAGTTGGCCGATCTTTAATAATTTTATTTATGATCGTTTATAAATTATTTATAAGTACTAAAATCCTCCACAATAAAAAAAAAATAAAAAAATAAATATATAATTTTGAATATCTCCGATTTTAAAATCGAAGAGACCCCATTAACGTTGGAAGTTGAATTCAAATCGACAGAAAAAAATTGTTCAAATTGAAAGAGGAGACTTCCCCAATACGACGTCGTCACGTTCCGAGCTATTGAAGAGTTATAGCCGTGGTTAAAGCCGAAAGGAACTCCGCCACCTCTCTGTGTTCCCCCGCTAATTCGTAAAGAGCGCCATCTCTGATTCCCACAAGCCATTCGATCCCTCTAAACCCATTTTGGATCAACTCAGCTCCCTAATTATTCATGTGAGTTTTTGCTCTTTCTTTCTTTACCTTTTGTTTCAAGCATGATCCTTTATTGTTTTCCTTTGGATTCTTTTATTCTTAATTGGGAACCGCATTTCAGACAAACTGGAATGAAATGAAATCTGTCGCTGGCTTTGATCTTCAGTTCAGTTAGGTGGGTTGTGTTGTGTTGTGTAGATAAATTTGAGAATCCATGGTTGGTAAAGTAACGTGCTTTAAATTTGTGAATACTTAGCTTACTGAAGCAGCAACATCCAATTAGATCATAAAGTTATAAGCTTTTTGATGGAATCAGATTCCATTTCCTGAACTGCACATTGGTTTTATTAGTCACTAACAATTGTGTGACTTTGTTGTCTGAAAGATATAGTTTTTTTTTTTTTTCTTTTTTCGAGAGAGAGAGAGATAAAGAAGGGGTTGATTTTGGGGAGATGATCGAGCTACAGTGGAAGTGTTTTGGGGCATTTGGAAATGAGGAACAAAAGAGAATTTGAGTAGGGATGAGGTTGACATCTTGTGGGGAAAGAGTCTGCTTCAATTTCTTTGGTTTTAGAGATAGCTTTTTTGCTGTTCGCTTAGACCGGAATTTAGCAGTTTGTTGTTGTTGTTTCTTTCCTCTTTGTTTGCTGTGTTGTCTCATGTATCTAGGAGTTCTTCTCAGTGAGTGTCTATTTCGCTTGTGTTTTTCTTTTAAATCAGTAGACTTGTGTTACTTAAAAACAAAGAAAATAAAACGAGCTTACTGAGGGTGTATCTGACGTTCTGTCCTTTACTATTTGCCAAAAGAGTAGAAAATGTTTGTTCAATTTGGGTTCAAAGAACAGTTTAATTTTGATTTGACTGGTTTATTGGATATCTAACAGAATGGTTGCCACTGCTTTTCGCCACCCCATTGGGATCGTTCAGCTCCATGGTTCTGTTAGTGATGCTGGCTCTGCTAGCAAATGTGGCCATTCGTCTTTCAGATTTATCTCCAAGAATTTTGCTGTTGATGTCGCTTTGCTTAGAAAAGGACATTGTAGCTATAGACAGGGTCAACAGCATGTAGTTTGTGCATTATCTTCTCAGGCTCAAACTACTTGTCCAAGTTCATCCAGCTCCCATGGTATTACCATCAATTTTTTAGAGACATCAAAATGTGTTAATATTCTTTTAACACAAATTATACTTATGTGAAATTTAGGCATTTTCTCTTAATTGTATTTCCCATACACTTCTTTGTAGTTGAGAGTGCTTTGATATTAATTCGTCATGGCGAATCTATGTGGAATGAGAAGAACTTGTTCACTGGTTGTGTTGATGTGCCTTTAACAAAGAGAGGTGTAGATGAAGCAATAGAAGCTGGTAAGAGAATTAGCAACATCCCTGTAGATATGATTTATACATCTTCGCTGATTCGTGCGCAGATGACAGCCATGCTTACCATGACCCAACACCACTGCAAGAAGGTATTTTTGCTCAAATTTTAAGCTTATCATTGCAACATTTTGACTTTAGAAAATTCTAAATTGAAATAGATAGTTTTCAGCAGATAAGTGCTTCACACGCAGAGGGCATTAAGCATCATGATATGATTATATCCTATTTATGGCAAGATTTGTACCTTGGACCTACCTCTACCCCTTCCTATCCCTTGACAGCTACCTGAAGCACATTGTTCATAATCCCTCCTACTATTTTAATTTCATAAACAACGTCAATTTTTTGTGATTCCTTGCCCATTCCACTGACCTGTCATTTGTATGCATATAATATTGCAGACAATTGTTTGAGATCAGAAAGTACAGTTTAAAGGAGTTTAAAAGTGTTTGAAGATAATAAGTATTAACCAAATCGGACTATTACTATTCAAATTATATGCAGTTATCCATCTCAGACTTTTGGTTGTTATCACTGGAGATGTTTGCCTAAATGTTCTTATTGTGCTTTTATCAACCACTAATGGACATTGTTCTGTGTTGCTACATGCTGTTGATTATAAATAAGCACTCTATGAACATCCCCAGCAATGGTGACTGGTTGCTGATCTCGTTGGTTATGCTCTTTAGAGTTTGTCCACCATAGGTTTAAATAGAAAACATATACTTTAGCGACTAAAACCATTATGGGCAGCTCAAAAGTCTTGAAATACTTATGTTGTGCACTTAGGGTCAAACAGGTTGGTCTTTTTTTTGCTTTAATTTAAACTCCTATCCAATATCTTAAACATTGTAGCAAAAAAGACTTAACATGAAGATGTTACTATGAGTTAAATGATTTATTATCTAGCTATTCTAACAGAGAGAAATGCTTATGAGTTAAATGATTTATTATCTAGCTATTCTAACAGAGATAAATACTAAGTTTGATAATTGAGATTGCGTATTTCTTAAGAAATACACATAATCTGTTACTCAATTTCTGTTGTACCATGAAGGGAAGTTATATATGTCATCCCAATTTATGGTTTCAGGTTCCAATCATTATGCACAACGAGAATCGACAGGCAAAGTCATGGAGTCAAATCTACAGTGAAGATACTGAGAAGCAATCAATTCCAGTTATAACTGCTTGGCAACTGAATGAAAGAATGTAATCTGTTCTTTCCCTTGCACATCATTTTACATTGAACATATTTGAGTAAGTATTACTGGCTGTTGTCTTCTACAGGTATGGTGAATTACAGGGTCTCAATAAGCTAGAGACAGCTGAAAGATATGGAAAGGAACAAGTGCATGAGTGGCGTAGGAGTTACAATAGTCCTCCTCCCAATGGTGAGAGCTTGGAAATGTGTTCCCATAGAGCTGTAGCTTATTTTAAAGACCATGTAAGTAAACTATATTATTATAATATTTGATATTTACATACAATGCCTATGAGGAGCTGAGTGCCGGTGATGTCTTACTGTTTAAGCACTTAATGAGAAGAAATTACATTGCAGATTCAACCACAACTACAATCTGGAAGGCATGTGATGGTTGCTGCCCATGGGAATTCATTAAGGTCTATAATCATGTATCTCGAGAAATTAACTTCTCTAGAGGTAACAACTTATATTTATAAAAACTCCTGATTACCTGGGTAATACTTTATATTATCCAGAAATAACTCTTAGTACTTCATTGGAAACAGGTTGTTAACTTAGAATTACCAACTGGGCTACCACTGCTTTATATCTATAAGGAGGGGAAATTTATGAGGAGGGGAAGTCCAGTTGGACCTACAGAAGCTGGTGTTTATGCTTATACTGAGGTATGGACTCTCTTCTCCATCTATGTTGTTAAAATGCTCAAACTTTCAGCCAATTGTTTCTACCCTTACCTTATAACATCATGTAATTGCTGTCAAATTCGTTTCACTTACTTCTGGGGTTTTGAAATTAATCAGAAAACATACTTAGTGGAATGAAAGAAGTAAATGCTCGGGGGAGGCCACCTAGTCTTGGGAGTAGCTGTCCTCCTTACTATGGCTTGGTAGTCCGACATAGAAAATTTAGAATGCTTTTCTGCTATATTCTGTCTAAACTATCCCTTCCACATGTGGCAGCAATTAATAGTTCATGGCACTTGCCAAGCCAGCTGTCATAAGCCTGGTTGAGCTGAGCGCTATACGACTCTGGATTGGCTCAGATATTTAATCAATACCACCATGAAGTGGCTTGTCGCATTTGCAACCCTATGGGCTTGAGAAATGTATGAGTGCACTGATATGCCTGTTAAATGTTCAGACATTTTTCTCGTCATGCCAAGGCTAGTGACGTCATCTTGCGTTGTAGGTTTATAATGTGTCTCTGGTTCTCTCTTGTACTTTTGGTTGACAACAACAATTAAACCCCTTAAGTCAGGTAGGTTTAGGGTCAAAAATAGTTTTGTAATGAGTCAACCAACATTGTGTCTCTGACTCTGTGCTATATGCTTCTATATGTTTCTCTTTTTGTACTTATCCTTGATTCCTTGCAAAATATTTTATAAGCTGCTTGTGACAATTTCTGCATGCAGAGCTTGGCCCTTTACAAGCAAACGTTGGATGAAAAGTTGTATTGAACCATATGAAAACAGGTAAGCTCCTTAACAGATCAACTGCTCTGAACATTCTTACTTGTTGAAAGAATGGATGCCACCAAAATTCACTGCTTTGTTTGTTCTTAGTCACATGTATGCCCTATTTACAGGGATAACTGTCTAAAAATTGGATTTCTAATGTTCTTTTGGCATGGATTGGTTGAGTAGTTCAATGTTCATAAGAATCTGTGTTGTCTTATCCACCAGATATCTATTGAGCCGATATATATGATTTAGATCCTTACCATTTCAAGTGTACCTTTTATCTTCTTTGTAGAAAGTGTACCATTATTTGCCTCATATGTGTGTTTTTGCAGAGGCAACCTATTTTTACTCGGACTCGGGAGCGTATGAAACAATTGAACCCCATATGCAGTGAGTTCCATGCATATATAAAATTACATGCTGCTGATTAAATGTCAAACTCAGACACTGAACATTACGAACCGGCCTTGCTGTGAAAGATTTTGTAGAACAAAAGGTTACATCATACTTAATCGCGTTGACCTCATAACCATCGTGATAGAATTTGGTAATCTTACTCATTTTCAATGACTTTAGTAGGGTAGGCAATGTTTGACAATCTCAGATGGAGATTTCTACTTTTCAAATTGGAGCTGTAATTTTATTTGACTACTTTGCTAGAAAAATAACTGCATCCAACTATGTCAGAGAAACTGAAGCATGGATTAAATCTCAATTTGATTGTCTAGAATCTCATAGAAAGGATTATGAGTTTCCGACTTCATTCTGTCGCATCCTACAGATGCAATGTGCAATGTATTTACTTCCTCTTCTCAATTCTTTTGGCTTATTACCTTCTCTGTCACGTTTCAGACTAATCACATTTAACTAGTGAGATTACAATATTATGCCATCAAACAATATATGAATATCTCTCTGTATTTCAAAATGTACAAGAATTCTGAGCGGTTATTGTCCATATATTTTTCTCAGCTTTTACCACAAATGTGCTGCAATGGCCCAGGATAGTTTCTCCATGAGGTCAATGACAATCTTGTACGGATAAAGATGATCCCTCTTCCACTTCCTAAAAAAGATGATTCCTCACCCCTGCATGCATATGTTTAGGCAATCCACCCAAATCATATGCCATATAAATATGTTCCGTATTGCGTCTACTCTTCTTTTTTCATGAACAAGTCACACGCAAGTTGTTTCATCTGTCTTAAATAAGCCAGTCGAGCTTCATAAAGAATTATCTCGCAGAGGTTTTGCTAGCTTTGAAGTTGGTTCACTTGTAACTCACAGTATTAAACAGAGAATAACACCTGTTTCAAATGAGATGTTGGAGAAATCAATATCCGATATATATGGATTCTTCAATTTTAGATTCGAGTACGTAGCTGTGTTCCGCATTTATGCCTCTATTTGCTTCTTCAATATCTAACCGGTCTTCCACTCCAAATAATGTATAGGTGTGTATGTGCTATATATGGAATAGGGTTTGTTTTTATTTTCAAAATTAATTTGGTAGTAATTAACTGACATTCAAAGTAATTTTGTTATAATAACGGCAAGAATATCTGAGGGCATGGAATAGGTGCTTGCTAATGCTAACTACTAGCTGGCTCTTGTGATTTTTTTTTTTTTTTTTTTTTTTTTTTTTTGAAAGGGGTTTGGAACCCAGCCTAGCTGGGAGGCTCAGCCCCACGCCCGGTTCCATTTATTATATTAATAGTAGAATTTTGCAACGGGGGGGACATAAAACCTGAACCCCGTGCTACAGAGAAACAATTACAATAATCCTCGTAGAGTACATCCTGAATAATAGCAGGAGTCTCATCTAACCAAACATCATCTAAGCCAGAAACACTAGCAAGGTGTGCAAGCCTATGTGCAACACCATTTGCTTCACGAAAAATATGTCGGACTCTAACTGATTGAAAAGCAGAGAGATAGTCTTTGCAATCATCTAAAACCCGACTTACCTCCGAGAAATTATCCTCCTCAGAATTGAGTGCAGCAATCAAAATATGTCTGGCTCTTGTGATTTGTGTGGAGGAGTACACTTTCTCTACTAGTCTCAATGCTGATTTGGAGAATATTTTGCAATTAAGGTGAAATTAATAAATATCTGTGTTTCGAACTTTTGATACATATACTCTAAACTCCTATATAATCTACGCAATTAATGTCACCAATTTCATTACATGTAGATATCAACATAGGATTATATTGCATGGACAATATTTACATGAAAAGGAAAATTCCAAAATTGATCTTTTGTAATAACATTGTACCTGTAATATTTATTATTATATACTATGAAGTATAGATGGTGATGGCCCAACATTTTGTTCGAGGTGTTTTTATTTTAATTTTGAGAATATTTGCGGTTAATCCTAGATGAGAAAATGGTACCAACTGTGATGGTTACCAAGTACAAACCTACACACACATTCAAATTAATTCCGCATATTGCAATTTGGTGTTCGACAAAAGTTGCAACTCAGAATCTCAGGTCAAATATTCTCTAAGAATCAATCATCATCAACAAAAAAAAGAACGGTTTCAAAAGGCCACATTGATTATGGCAGCCTAAGAGATATTACACTAAACCAGTTGATGCCCTTTCGTCTTTCACATCTCTATACCCGTTGTCCATTGACCTTCCAATGACTATTACCTCGTTACTATATAAACCAAGCAGTATAAAAGCTTTCTATATTAATCATCATCATCATCCATGTTTCAGCCCTCATTCTTTTACAGTATCACTAAACAATGGCATTAGCAGCTATTCTTGCATGCTTAAGCTTCATTCTTCTCTCATTTTCGGCAGAGGCTAGCCATGGTGGTTTCACTGTTGATCTTATACAGCGCGACTCACCGCTTTCCCCCTGGTACGACTCATCCACCACCCATTTCGACAGCTTGCACAACGCTTTCCGCCGCTCCATCTCACGTGCACATCGTTTCATCAAGCCAAGCACGAATACAATCGAATCCAAAATAGTCCCAAGTGGTGGAGAATACTTGATGAACATCTCCATCGGAACCCCACCGGTTGAGGTTCTCGGAATAGCTGATACGGGCAGTGATCTTGTCTGGACCCAATGCAAGCCATGCACGCAATGCTTCAACCAAAACCCACCTCTCTTCGATCCTAAGCGCTCCTCCACGTATCGAACCGTCCCCTGTCAGTCCAACAAATGCTCCAATCTTGAAGAAGCCTCTTGCGGTGTGTACAGTAAAACCTATTTCCTTAATCAAAGCTTTTCCTAAAGGGACTAAGGACCATCCATACACTATTTTCACTTGTATGATTTTCATAAGCTGTGTCATTTTGCACTTCAAAAATAATTTTCTTTGAGATTTGTATAGAATTGTATAGTGACATTTTATACGATACGAAAATAGGCTTTCAGATTTCACTTGTTTTTTCATATAATTATGATTCCTAATTTCTCACTTTGTTTGTAGGTGGGGACCACGGTGACACTTGTGTGTACAGTTATCGTTATGGAGATCGTTCGTTCACTCGGGGGAGTCTAGCTCAGGAGACCTTCACCATCGGCTCCGCTTCCGGTCGGCCGGTTTCCCTTCCGAAAATCATTTTCGGTTGTGGACATGAAAACGGTGGCACATTTGATGAGTCCGGCTCCGGCTTGATCGGTCTTGGCGCTGGTCCACTTTCTTTCATTTCTCAACTAAACGGAGGGAAATTTTCCTATTGCTTGGTACCCACGTCAGCTAAATCCTCCGTTGCAAGCAAAATAAGTTTTGGTACTGCCGGAATAGTCTCAGGCAACGGTGCCGTCTCAACTCCTCTAGTTTCCAAACAACCCAACACGTTCTATTACCTTACTCTTGAAGCAATTAGCGTTGGAGAAAAGAGACTATCCTACAAGACCAGCCAATCCACTAAGGCTGTTGCTGCCAGTTACGGTAGTGAGGGTAACATAATCATCGACTCCGGGACTACGCTGACCTTGCTTCCACCTGGGTTCTACAACGACGTCGTCTCGGCTTTGGAAGTGGCGATTAATGCAGAGCGTGTTAGTGATCCGAAGGGGGTTCTGAGTCTTTGTTTTAGAAGCAAAAGTGATCATGACATTGATGTCCCCGTTATTACTGCGCATTTTAGTGGTGCTGATGTGAAGTTGAACGCTTTGAACACGTTTGCTAGGGTGGAGGATGATATGGTTTGCTTTACGATGATTCCGTCTGATGACGTGGCGATCTTCGGAAACTTGGCTCAAATGAACTTCCTGGTGGGTTATGACCTTGAGGAAAGTACTGTGTCCTTTAAGCCAGCTGATTGCACCAAGCATTAGATTAACATCACATAGTGATTCTTCAAGCTTCTGCAATAATTTTCCTGTTAAGGGTAGTAGAAATATTGGATCAGAAAATTCGAAGGGTAATTATTATCTTTATGGCTGTTAGCTATGCATATTTATAGAGGTTTTGCCTTCAGATTATGCACAGCCATGCTTATAACTTACAGCACTGTTATCACTTCCTTATTCATGCACAAACAAAAACCTTGTCCACAGGGAAAAGTAGCTCATTCATCAATCCATAGTTTCAAATTTTATGAAAATTATAACATAGTCCTGGACAATGGTACACGCGGTGGTACGGGTTGATGTAATTGGTCCAAATGATTTATACTTATTTTTTATTGGTTATCTTAATTTAATTTTTTTTTCACGCCATGCATAGTCCTCACCAAATTCGAGTAATATGATTGGCCCGTACCACCATATGACAATGATACGTAGTACTCTGGGACTACAGAAAAGTTTGAACTTCTGTAAAATCTGAGGGTTATTGAATCTGGCATTGTTATCCCAGACAACCAATTAACTAAAGATCAATATGGGTTTTACACGGAAAAATAAAAAATAAAAACTAAAAACGTGAGTCACATTAGGTTAAGCTGCTCTTAGTGCTCTGTCTGCACAGGCAGATTTGTCGATTCTGTCTTTCAATCTCTCTTTTTCTTCTTTTCTTGTTAGATGGTTTTAGTGTTGGACCTCCAAATTTGATATTTGGACCTCTCATACTTTTTTTTTAATCGAAAGAGGTCAGCCCGGTTTTATAATTCAGCAAGTAGTACCAAACGACACACCCCAATGGGGTAGACAGAAAGAGTCGTCATTTAGGACATACAAACATCCTATTCTAGAAAAATAGAACTCCGCATACCCAGAGTACACCCACCTTTTAGACAGTCCACCCACCATTATTATAACAAGGGAAAAATGCACGAACAGTGTCTGGAGACTCTGAGGACTGTCAAAATGATACCTGAACTTTCAAACGTATCAATGTGATACCTGGACTTATATTTTCTTGTCAACGTAGTACCTACATCAACTTTCCGTTACGGCTCCGTCAGTTCGAGTCATGTGTAACTCATGTGAGGCCGAAAATGAGGGCAAAAACGACTTTTCCACTCCATCAAATCCTAAAGGGAAAAATGCACGAACAGTGTCTGGAGACTCTGAGGACTGTCAAAATAATACCTGAACTTTCAAACGTATCAATGTGATACCTAGACTTATATTTTCTTGTCAACGTAGTACCTACATCAACTTTCCGTCACGGCTCCGTCAGTTCGAGTCACGTCCGACACATGTGAGGCCGAAAATGAGGGCAAAAAAGACTTTTCCACTCCATCAAATCCTAAATGAATAAATTTAAAATTTAAAATAAAAACATAATAATTTATTATATTGAAAATAAAAGATGATTAATTTTTTTTGCTTTTTCTATTAACCAAGATCAATCCAATATATTCTAAAAAAAAAAAAATCCCAATCCGATAAGTATGAACCTAACATTTCTTCATGTTCATCTTCTCAAACCCAGCAAAAAGGCAAAAATAAAACAAAAGAAATCTCAATTGTTCATGTTCTTGAACCCATTCTTGTTCATCTTCTTAATTAAACTCGACAAACCCATTTTGAAAGAGAAATGAAAGATCTGGGAACTCCAAGAACAAAAAAGAATGAGAAATAATTTTTTTTAGCAAAGCTCCTCCCTTGTTCGATTCACTTCTAAAACACAAAACCAAGTCCAACTTGTTTCTGCAAAATCATTCAACCCTATTCAACTCCCAAGTCTGCCTTAATTGGTGGCAACACCAGAAGCTGCGGCGAGGACCATGAGGTCCGCGCCCCGAAGAAGCGGACCGAGCATTGGATCTAGGAGAAGACCCGCTGCCTTATCAACTTCCGCCGCGAGGTCGATGGCCTCTTCAACACCTCCAAGTCCAACAGAGAAAGCACGAAGACTTGGATTGCAAAACAACCAAAACAATCACAGATGTATCAGATCGAATTAACACAAAATTTCATTCCTCTTTTGAAATCGCCTCAACAACATCAATGCAGACCTGTTGTGAAATGGGCAATAAAGAAGAAGAACCAAAAAGACGTTGCAGAAACCCTGAATTTTATTTTTCGTCACCACCCACACCCACACCCACACCTCCACCAAAACTCGAACTCAAACTCAAAATCCATTAATATCAAGTTATTAACTACAACAAAAACACCAGCAAGTAATGATATAGATGATCTCTCCGCCCTCCTCCTTCCTCGATCTCAAGTCCCGCTTTGAGTACCGTCGAAGTTTCCAGAGAACCCAATCCAAATCCAAATCCCAATCCCAATCCCAATCCCAATTTCAATTTCAATTTCGTCCTCCAAAATGAAGGACATAGTCTTCTTGAAGCCTCGCTTATCAAAGATCTGAAATCGGCGATGAAGTGCGCCGCCGATCCTTTCGTCGAGGTCAACAGCGTCAGCGCTATGTGCCTGAAATCGAGGAGTACTAAGGTGTTGTTGCGGGAGGAATTGGCGAGGACAACCAGTCTTTTTAGAGAGCGGTTGATCGAGGGGAGAGGAAGAAGACGAGAGGTGGAGGGGTGAAATACTGGTTACTACCCTGTGGTTTAGGTCCAAAATCAATTCAGTCCCTGGACTTCTAATTTCATCAAAAACACCCATGCAGTTTCAATTTTGATCTAATAGGTCCAATTTGTTAGTCTTCCGATAATTGAGTCATTTAACTTGTTGACGTGGCTCATATATGACATATGTTTTATGATGTGGTGTTGAGGTGGCATGCAGAGTCAATTTAGGAGTGGATCTCACTATTAGAAATCTATCAAATAAAAAGTTTTTCATCAAATAATCCAACTATAAGTTGAACCATAGCAGAATATTAACGAATTGGACCTATTATATCAAAATTGAAAGTATAGGGGTGTTTTTGATGAAATTACAAGTCCAGGGACTGAATTGATTTTGGACCTAAATCACAGGGTAGTAACCAGTATTTAGCCCAAAAAATTAATTAAAAAAATTAAAGGTAAATCAGTCTTTTTACCAAAAAAAAAATATTTAAAATGTTTTTACCAAAAAAAATATTTAAAATTTCAGTTATAGGGCAAATCAGTCTTTTTACCTTCATTTTGTACCTCACGTGCCTCACACAGTCACACGTGGTACATTTAACGGTGCCGTGACGAAAAGTTGATGTAGGTACTACGTTGACAAGAAAATATAAGTCCAGGTATCACATTGATACGTTTGAAAGTTCAGGTATCATTTTGACAGTCCTAAGAGTCTCCAGACACTGTTCGTGCATTTTAAATGTCAGTTATAGGGCAAATCAGTCTTTTTACCTTCATTTTGTATGTCACGTGCCTCACAAGTGGTAAATTTAACGGTGCCGTGACGGAAAGTTGATATAGGTACTACGTTGACAAGAAAATATAAGTCAAGGTATCACATTGATACGTTTGAAAGTTCAGGTATCATTTTGACAGTCCTCAGAGTCTCCAGACACTGTTCGTGCATTTTTCCCTTCTAACAAAGACCTAGATGCTTAGAAGCATTGTAAAACGGCTCCAACCAAACATCTGATCTTTGTGACCTAAACAAAAATTAAACAGTACTATGGGCCCTGGGACCCCAATCCAGCCTACCCCACACCAAATGGGTTGACCAAATCGAGGCCCTAAGAAAAAGCCCCGTAATCTAGTTCAAGGCCCAACCACTCCAGATTTTGGGAAGAGCCCAAGATGCCAGACACTAGCCCAGGCGCCTGCCAAAAGAGAGCTGAAGCAAAACTGCCCTGTCAGCGCCATACACGCGATGAACCAACCTCAAAAACTCCTTGACCAGATGAGATTTTGGAGAAAGGAGATGCACGCTATCAGCCGCTGCGCTCGAATCCCACGCCTTCACGGGGATGAAAGGAAAAAAGGAGGAGACGGCCCGGCCGATCCTTCCTACACACAACACCATGGAAAGCGCCGGATGGAGGAAGGTGCAGAGATGCGCAACCCAGGGCGGCGCTCTCTCTAGGGTTTTCATTCTCTATTGTAAATAAAATTTGGACCTCTCATACTTGTTAAATCTCCAAATTACTTTTCCGAATACTTAAAAGGCTAAGTATCCCTCCTTAATTTTACAAAAATACCCTCGAACAATTAAATTTATATCTTCAACAATTTGTTGTTGTTGTTGTTGTTTTTTTTTTTTAATTTTTTTTTATATATATCTATCAATTCAACTACGAAGAATTTTGTGAGAAACTGTCTACATCTTTAGTGTACTTTTAGTGACGAAACTAGAAAATGATTCTTGGAGGGGTGAACAAGCAGACAATTATAAAGATTTTTTTGTTAATCCAAATCATAATTTTTTGTTTTTTTTTTTGTTTTGCAATATGGATGGTTCTAGAAAAGAGTTTGGTTCTCAAATAAACAATATCGAGTAAATATAATTAAAAAGAGTTGACCTTGGATCTAAGTAATAACTGCACCAAAATATTCAACGAATTTAGTTTGAGAAAATTCTAAATCAAATTGTTTTGAATTAAATGATTGGGCCATGTATAGAAATTAATTATTTTTACTTTATTTTTTTAGGTAAATTAAAAATTTAAGGAAATTCTGAAGGGAAAAAAAAGTTTAATTGAATGTTATATTAATGTGATCGTCAAAAAAAAAATTATTAATGGGGGAGGTAAGAAGAGTTTTTTTTTTTTTTTTAATATATATTTTTCTCTCTTTGTCCTTATTTGTCTTTTTATATAAGTTGACAAAGTCTAATGACAATTGAAAAAAAAAACGGAGGTCAAAATATTAAATTTAGAGGTCCAACTAGAACCACCCTTTCTTGTTCTTTTCTCCAAAATACGTATAAGGGTGGTTCTAGTTAGACCTCCAAATTTGCTATTTTGACCTTCCATACTTAGTACACCCAGTGTTCTAAAACTCGGCCGCCTAGGCGCTGGGCGGCGGCTCTCCGACTCGCCTAATGCCAAATCGGAGCTGTTGGGCGGACTGGGATTAGGTGGCCGCCTAGGCAGCCTAGGCGAGTGACTAGGCACCTGGGCGGGGTTGGTTGGGCGCTAGGCGCCCTTTCTAGGCGGATTTGCAGGTTATTTCATGGAGTTTGACGGCTTAAAGAGAGAGAAAAAGTGGAGGATGATCGGAGTAGTATAAAAACCACAAGGTTAAAATATCGATTGTTTTTTGTGGTTATTGATTGAACAATAAAGAAATTGAAGAAAAATGGATGAAGAGAGATGAGAGAGAGAGTGTGGAGGTGGTGGCTGCTGGTTTACTGGTTTCGTGAATGAGAGGATGAGGAAGAGAAAGGAATGAATTTTATTGTTTGAGAGAGAGAGAGAGAGAGAAAGAGAGAATAAAAAAAACTTCGTGGCTGCTGTTAGCTGGGAGAGAGAGAAAAGATAGGATGCTAAGGCCAACAAGAAGCATAATTGAATGCTGCTTCTTCTCTTTTTGTTGGATAAATTTTTTTTTAATTTTTTTGAAAAGGATCTCAGACATATGAATGGATAATTGAATACTAGTCAAAGCTATTTCTATTTAATTAAAAAAATAGTTAATTATATATATATATATATATATATATTTAGTTAAATGTTATAAAAATTAAAATATAAATTAAAAAAATACAAAACCGCCTAGGCGCCGTCTAGGCACTAGTATCCTATCCACCGCCCGACTAGCGCCTAGCGTTTTTTCGAACCTTGAGTACACCTCTAATTTACTTTTTAGAATACTTTAAAAGCTAAGTAGACCTCTTTATTTTTATCAAAACACCCTTAAGCATGAGATACAACAATATGTTACTCTACTTTTTATATCTATCTTCAACCACGAGAAGAAGAATGAATCAAAATGACATGATATTGCTCTCTTATGAATAGGTCTCTCCTCCACCAAAATTAATCAAAGGTTAGTTCTCAATCTTGACATGTTCCTGGAATCCCTTTGAATTTGCTAAAAGAATGATTTCAAGGGTTTTGGGTTGGAAGATCGAGTAATAACTATATTATAATATTCAATGAATTTAGTTAAGGAAATTTCAAATCAGATTGTTTTGAATTTACTTTTGTATTAAATGGGTCATGTGTAGAAATTATTATTTTTACCTAATTGTTTTAGGCAAATTATAAAACAATATAAGCAATATAAGGAAATTCCGGAATTTTTTTTTTTAATTGAATGTTATATTTGTGGGAGGTACGAAGAGTATATATATGGGCTAAATACTGATTACTACCTTGTAGTTTGGGTCCAAAATCAATTCAGTCCCTGAACTTCTAATTTCATCAAAAGCACCCCTGCATTTCAATTTTGATATAATAGGTCCAATTTGTTAGTTTTCCAATAATTGAAGTTATTTAACTTGTTAACGTGGCTCATATATGGCCTATGTTTTATGATGTGGTGTCGAGGTGGCCTGCATAGTCAATTTAGGAGTGAGTCCTACTATAAAATAAATAGTTTTTTAACAAATAATCCAACTATAACTTGAACTCATAACAGAATATTAACGAATTGGACCTATTAGATCAAAATTGAAAGTGCAGGGGTATTTTTGATGAAATTAGAAGTCCAGGAGCTGAATTGATTTTGGACCTAAACCACGGGTAAAGCTATAGTATGTTAACATTTCTCATACATCAACTATTTTTATCACTTTAAGGACTCATGTTACCACTTTGAGGACTAATATTACTATTTTGAGGACTCATATGGTAAACTAAGCAAATTTACCACTTTAAGGACTCATGTTACCACTTTGAGGACTAATATTACTATTTTGAGGACTCATGTGGTAACTAAGAAAATTTATCACTTTAAGGACTCATGTTACCACTTTGAGGACTAATGTTACTATTTTGAGGACTCAAATTACCACTTTTAAGGCAATTGTATGCATGTCATACGTTAACATTTTGTAGAATTTTCCCCTAAACCACAGGGTAGTAACTAGTATTTAGCCATATATATATATATATATATATATATATATATATATATATATATATATATATATATATATATATATATTCCATTTTTCTCTCATTATCCTTATTTGTCTTATGACTTGACATAGTCTATTAATAATTAGGATCTTCTTTTCTTTTTTTATCAAGAAACCCTAGGGTTTGGCAGAGAGCGGCAGCCGAGGATTCTGAGGTTGCACGCTGGTATAGCGGCGACATGGCTTCTTGGCGCGGGTAGCGACAACGTTGAGGTGGGCTGTGTTGGCCAGCCGGTCGGATTCCAGATCGCGGTGCTTGGACACGGGTCTTTCGGTGGTGGAGGAAGACCAGTGGATCGGAGAGGTCGACGTGATCACGGTGTGCTTATTGGGTCTGTGCGAGGTCAGATTCCGGTATTGAGTGCATGGCTGTTCTCCTGATTCTGACTTGGAGGGGCTGAGGTTGTTTCCTCGTCGGTGGATCTGGACGTGCAGGTGCTCGAAGACTTTGCTTGGTTTGCAGCTTGAGGTCACCATGGTCAGGCTCTGTCGCGGTCGGCCGCCGGAGGTTTGGACTGCGACAGAGGCGGCTTGGCTACTGGGGGCTAGGGCTACGGTCTTGGCTGCTCGGGTTTGGGCTTGGGCTTTTGGGCCTGGGCTCAAACTTGGGTTGTTGGGCTATCAACCTAGGCCCACTTTATGGGCTTAAGGTTTTTTAAAGTGCCAGTACTAATTCAGATCATGGTTCTTCGGAATTGGTAATTATCTTGAGTTGGACTGGAGGAAGCGGCTTATGGATGAGGATCTGACTCCTATTTGTTTGCTGGGAAGTGGCTCTCTGTTGGTACCGCAATTGCGCGCCTGGCTAATGGGGATGCTAGTAAATGATTTTGCCCTAGAAGACACGGAGTTGTTCTTTGTTTATGGGTTCACTTCCAAAGCGGGCTCAAAATCGACTTGTAATGAGTTTACATTACTTAGATAGGAGCGTGGTAGTTACCCCGCCATTTTTCTATCTTTAAGTGTATGTTAGACTCTGGCTATTTGGCTGGTCATCTAATGCAATGAACCTTTGTTTCAAAAAAAAAAAATTGTCTATTAATAATTGGAAAAAAACTGGAGGTCCAAATATCAAATTTGGAGGTCTAACTAGAATCACCCTACGTATAAAACATATAAACAAAGTAAATAACTAGAAAATATCGAGAACTAAGCTAACCACGAAGATATAGAGGAATTTGATATAATTAAATAGTGTACAATTACACTCTTATCATGTGGCCTTGTGGGGTCTTTGTTCCATTAGTTTCGCCTTTCCCGAAATCCAATTTAGTCTCTACTTGTCTTCTCATTTGGCCTACCATAATAGTTCTCAACCAAGGAAACAAAAGTCAAAACCTCCAAAGACGAGAACTAATGACGTTATCTTGGAGAGGATTGTATGCACCGACAGTGCAAGTGCACTGTCAGTTATTTTAATCTAAAAAAAAATAACAGCCACTCATTTAATCACACCTCTTTATATATTTTAATATAAAAAAAATTACATCCATTCATATTGCAAGTACCTATGCACTGTCAGTGCATGGAATATACTCCCGAACTAAAGACGGTGTATTCTTTTCGGACAAGGATTGCTAGAATGCTAGTGGTAGCTAGAGTCCAAAGGTAAATATTCCTCCTAGAGTGTAAAATTGATAAACTAATTAGACCACCAAAAAAAAAATCACTATGTTTTTTAGTGGATTCATTTTTCAACCTCATAATATCACTCGCGAGAAACGCGGACACTTTGCTAGTAATAATAACCGTTGGGATCACTTTTTATTTTTATATTTTTTAGAGGATCATTTTTTACTCTTATTGTACATGGACAAAAAGAAAGATTCTATTTAGACCTGCACAATTTTTTGCAAGGATTGGTTTTCCATTCTGCCCCTATAGAAACTTGAAAGAAAAAAAAAAAATCAATGCGTGCTTGACTTTTCTCTCTCTTTTTTCTTTCTCTGACTCTCTTCTTTTCTCTTCATCTCTCTATGTTGATTCACTAGCCCTATTTTGTTTGGATTTGAAAAGACTTGGGTGACTTTAGTTGAATTTAAAAAAAAAAAACAAAAAAAATTTCGGAATGAGTCTCCATCTTGGTGATGTTGGTGACTACTTTCTTAGAATTGGATGGCAGTATTAGTCAGGAGAAAACTTTTTATCTTCTCATGAACAAGAAAGATAGAGGAGAAAGAAAAAAAAACAATGATGGATGATAAGATAGAAGAGGACGACTCGGTTATTATATTTGTTTTTTGTTAGGATATTTAGAGGGATAAAGTGGGAAATAAAATCTAACAAAAAATGGAAGAAGTCTATATACCAAATGTGGATGCCTTATGGTACTGCTGGTAAAGGAAAGAAGGCAAATGATGCAGGTTATGAGAAGAAGAAGACCTCTAAGGTCAGGAAGAATTTGACTGAGGACTTGGTTAATGCCCTTGACTCCAACCCTAATTAAGGGGAAGGAGTTGGTCCTATTTTAAGTTTCTTTAAATTTATTTTCAAGCCTGGTGTGTGTAATGGTAGCTTCTAGGAGTTCTCTGAGATGTTTCTATGTTCTCGGTTATACCACAATTGTGTGCCTGGAAGGTGAGGCATAGATGATTGATTTTTCCTTAGGAGGCGGGTCTATTATAGCATGTACTAGGCTTGCTTTTAAGCTAGCGTTATTGGTTTGTAATGAGCTGTGATGCTTGGGAAAAGTTTTGGTTGTTTCCCCGCCAATTTCTTTACTCTTAAGTGTTGTTAGTCTCTAGCCTATTTATGTCTGTGGATCTAACGTAATCAACTTTTTTTTTTTTTAAATGTGGAGGTATGAATAGAACTTCCCGGACAAAAATGAAACGACAACATTACAGTTGGGTTTGAATTCGGGTTGTGAACTGCATGTTAACGGTTTCTCCTCTTTGCCGTCCTAATTAAGTTCTCCGAAAGCCTTGGCGCCAAAATCTCATCTTTCCAAACAGAAAACACAGAAAAGGAAAAAGAAAGGGAAAATCATTGATCACATCAAACAAGATCAGCAAAACCCAAAAACAGAAAATTACAGATCATTTGTATTCACCAACAGACCGAAAACTCGCTCATTTTCAGAGATAATATCAAAAAATACGCTCACTGAAAGTGTGTGTGTGACCTAATCTTTATCAAATACTCTATCAATGAATGAATGTCTTCCCCTGGTGGAGATGCCAACCTCGATATGACCAAAGCCACCGATACCGTCATCATCACCAGCGACACCGCCACCACACCTGATAGTTCCGTCAAGAACGAAAAGAAAAAGAAGGTATATGGCGTTAATCATGTTTCTTTAGGTTCTTCTGTTAAGATTTTGTGATTTAATTGTTTTTTGTATTTTTCATTATGTTTTTTGGGGTGAAGTCTATCATTCCTAGACTTTTTGGTGCAAAGCGAGCCGCGCGTGAAAGCTCAGAATCAGATGGTGATGGAGATCTCGGTATATCTCTTTCCTTTTCTTTCTCTCTCTTTCTGTCTCTCGCGCGCTCTTTCAATAATTTTTTTTCCTTAATAGATTTGGAGAAAAAGATTGAAGAAAGGAAAAAAGCTTTCATGGAGGCAGCCCCAATGATGAGAAAGAGTTTTTCAGGTATCTCATATTAATTAAGTGCCATAATAATTCATTAGTACAGAGATCTCAGAAACATACCATGTTATGGAAATTGTTTTTATGTACTTAAAAATATTGATGGGTAAGTTATTTTGGATTGGATATGAATGATGGAGACATGCCACTCACCATTAATGGAAGGAATTTTCCTTATCTTTCATGAATAATTTTGGTAGCTTACCTAATACCGATGATGTACATCTGATTATGGTTAATTACCTAATACCGATGATGTGTTCTGATTATGGTCAATATATTTGTATTTAAGGGATAGACATCAATGGGAACTTGAAAATTTCTTGCTTGATTTGACCCTTGGGAGTTAGGCCTTTGCTTGACTAGAGAAACATTGAGTTTTAAATATAATGGTTCCCCTTTCTTCTCTACTCGCAGAAAGACATACAAGTCCGGGGATTCAAAGCCTAAACCTATCAAACTTTGAACAACACTCTATGTTGCCATCAATTGAGACTAAAGAATTCAGGTAACGATTCTTGTCATAAGAGAAAGTTTACATATATAGTCCAAAATTGAACATAAGACGGGCGTAATTCGGGTGCAGGATATTCGTGGCCACATGGAATGTAGGAGGAAAGTCTCCCAACAATGGCCTCAACCTTGAAGATTTCTTGCAGGTCGAAGGCTCTTCAGACATCTATGTGTTAGGGTATGATTCTTAGTTAATGTGGGACAATTAATTTTTCATATACTAAGTTTACTATATTTTTCAGTACATTGTTGCCAATTGATTGTGGTTTTCCATATTTCGAATGTTTTTTAACACTAAAGTTTTCTTCATTAGGTTTCAGGAAATCGTACCTTTAAGTGCTGGAAACGTGTTAGTGATCGAGGACAACGAACCAGCTGCAAAATGGCTAACCCTTATAAGCCAAGCCCTAAATAAACCCCAGAATGCGTGCACCAATACGTTTTGTTGTTCTTCAGATTCTTCGAGTCATGGTTCCAATAAGTCCTCACATAACAAGGAATCCAAGTCCCCAGGCAGTCTCAACTTCTTTCAGAAGCCTTCTCTCAAAGTTATCAGCAAAAGCTTCAGGGCAGACAGTAGAATTCTCAAGTCTTGTAACTGCCCCTTTGAATTTCCATCTCGTGAAAGACGGCGGCTAAGAAAACTCAGTGATCCTGCAGATAGTAAATTAGACTCCTCATATGGTTCTTGTGACGGTAGGGTAGACGAATTTCTTGCAACTGCAGGGTTACAATCGCTGCCTTCCTCCGAGATGAGTTACTCTCTCATAACAAGCAAGAAGATGGTAGGGATTTTCGTGTCAGTTTGGGTTCGAAGAGAGTTGGTACAACACGTTGGCCATCTTAGAGTTTCTACCGTGGGAAGAGGAATAATGGGTTGCCTTGGAAATAAGGTTAGTAAAGCCAGTGTATTCTTGAGCCTGTGTTCATGTGTACCTGAATAAAACATTTGTGTACTGATTATATATATTGTAGCTGATATCTTTGACATAGGCGGGTCCTTTCTAATATAAGTTAGAAATATCTAGTCTACAATGTAATGGGCAAATGTCATATAAAGATAATCTAAATAACTCGATATTTGAACAGTGACTTGATTATTTTTGCAGGGATGCATATCAATAAGCATGACGTTGCACCAAACAAGCTTTTGTTTCGTGTGCAGTCACTTGGCTTCCGGCGAGAAGGAAGGCGATGAACTGAAGAGGAATGCGGATGTGGTGGAGATCCTGAAGGGCACACAATTCCCCAAGATTTGCAAGAATCCAAATCGTCTTCCTTGCGAAAGAATAGTTGACCATGAGTACGTTTTACCGGTTCACTGTCTATTGAGTTATTTTTTTCCATTAATTTCATTATTCACTTTCATGGTTCGATCAGTTTGTTACTAATGAATCAAATGTGTTCTTCTGATAAATGAAACTGTTGCAGTCGGGTAATATGGCTAGGAGATTTGAATTATCGGGTGGCTTTGAGCTATGAAGAAACTAGGGTTTTGTTGGAGGACAATGATTGGGATGCACTTCTAGAGAAAGATCAGGTTGGTTCCGTCAATGCACCATTCTAGCTAGATGATTGAGTAACTTAAATTTCATTATAAACAATACTGTAGAATGCAGACTACATGAGGCGAGCTGAGTGGTAGAATACTATTCTAGTTATAATATATGATGTATGTATGTGGTATACAATTTCAAAACTACAAAAGAAAACCATTTTAGTATTAATTGTTAATTTAGATATGATTCACTTACAAGATCTGGTTTGATTTATGAGTACAGTTGAATATAGAGAGAGAAGCTGGGAGAGTATTTGATGGGTTCAAAGAGGGACAAATCTACTTTGCCCCCACTTACAAGTATTCCCATAATTCAGACTCTTACGCAGGAGAAACTGCCAAGTCCAAGAAGAAACGACGAACCCCTGCATGGTATATATCCTTCTCCTTGAATAAGAGTTTTCTTGGGCCCTAGTTTTACATTGAATCTTGATTATTAGGCTTTATGTTAACAAGATAAGTTTACAGGTGTGATAGGATACTATGGCGCGGTGAAGGTTTCGAACAGTTGTCCTATATCAGGGGTGAATCAAGATTCTCCGATCACAGACCTGTTTGTGCTGTGTTTTCAGTTGAAGTGAACTTACTTAGAAGCAAAAACAACAGATTCAGAAAGGGTTACTCGTGTGCTGCTCCAAGATTCGAATTTGATGCCTGCATGCCTCAAAGACACAGCTTCTATGAGTTCTAATAGAAACATCAGATCGCTCAATCAAAATATTGTACATTGCATTAGGGAAGTTAGGAATTACTTTTCCACCCTTTTTTTTTTTTTTTTTGCTTCGTAAATTTTCTGGTTCTTTTGTAGAAGAGAAAGAAGATTAAACAAATGAACAAAATAGGGAACTAGCTACATTCATGTAACCAGTGAGGCTTTGTTACGGTGTAAGGAGGTAGAAAGGTTGACGTTTATAGATTACAATGTAGACGACATTACTAATATAAATAGGAATAAGTAAACAAAAGAATTAATCCAGATGTGATCGATGACTAAATGTGGGACAAAAAAGTTTAGTGATACATGGCAACAAGCCAACAACAAACAGAAATTGTGAACATTTGACCTTATAAATTATCATAATCATATCCCATGTCCCAAATTGAAGTTGAGTCTTGATTCACCTGTGAGATCCCTTCTTCTGGACATAAATTCAAATCCATGTTTTGCCTTTGAATCTCAAATGCTGCATCCAAAGCTAATTCTTCCATTCCACCTTCCCAGTAAGTATTTGGAAAACCAGACAGGACCACTCCACCGACTTCGTTTATGCTGGCCTTTTGTAGCTCCATATTAATCCATTCCACCACACTTTCGAATCCTGAATCATTTGAGGAATGATCATACGAAGAACTTGTGTCAACCTCCCGCATTGAATCAGAAACATTATTTTGATCATGGCCTGCCCTTGATTTCTTATCCACAAAGCCTAAACCTAATTCACTGTTTGAAGTTTTTGGAAGAACATGTGGAGCATCGATCCAATTCAGAGCAATCGTCATCAAACATGCACTTCTTCTTTTCGTTAGAATGTAAGGCTGTGGTGCCCGCGATTTCGGGGCAGCTGATTGGTTTCTGATCAGTAATAAGTTGGAGAATTGCTTCTGCTTCTTGGTTAACCACTTTTGACCAAATCGCAGTCTCCTTAGCAGTCATTTTATCTTGCAAGCACTTGGACTGCTTTACTAGCCTTCTAACCCTGTCCAAATTAGGAACCATATGCTTAATCACTGCAGACAAAGCACTTACTTTCCAAGCCTTTTTGAGATCATGAGGTTTCCTATATGGAGGAGGCCCATGCTCTTGAGAAACCCCTTGTTCACCCCACCATATCTCATTTCCGTCAGGCCACCACGGCGGAGCCAAACCTTTCTCCAACGGAAACCGCCTCTGTGGAGGCTTACAGTGTTGCATTAGAGCTGAAAGCAGCGACCCCAGCGTCGTGTCTTGCAAGTCATGAAGGAGATGGACATAAGAGTTGTCATGATCTAGCCCACTAATACCTGCTTGTTCCAAAAGCACTTCAGGTAGATATATACTTGGAAATTGCAAGTGGAGCGTTCTGGTCGAACCGGACTTTGTCTTTCCACCACTCTCGTAAGCTATCCGACGATCCTGTCACCGGCTTCCCCTTCTTCGGAACGATCCCATAGACGAAGCCTCGTGCTTGGAAAACTTCCATGATCTTCACCATGTATTTGAGTATGGAATCTTGAGCTCTGGCCATCTTCTTTCGGCGAGACGCCTCTTCTTTAGCCAAAGACTCGGGTTCTTCGCTCTTTGGGATTTCCTTGAGCTTCTCTAAGCGCACACGATCCTTCCACATTCGCTTCTTGAGATCCTCGTAGCTGATATCTTCAGCTTCTTCATCTTCCAAGCTTCGAGGATCAACTTCTTCAAGGATCTCTACCATGATTATTGATGCAGTTACTACTTGTGTGACTATGTTCTCTACCACATCACCACGTTAATATTGATTTGTGTGTTCATAAACAACCAAATCCAGTGGCGGTGGGAGAACATAAATGTGAAGTCGGCGGAGGCCGGAGGAAATATGACAATTCACGAGGTTAAGGGAAAATTTGGAAGATTCTGAGGATTTTCAGGTACTACGTACTGATGATTCAGTGAAGGTGGTTTTTTTGAATTATGGGTGCTAGGTTGCTTTTGTTGCATATTTTATAAGTGTTGCATGCATGTGGGACACACGGGTGTACTTGGTGCTTGCAAGCAACTTATCCATTCCAAGATTGATGACTAAATAATTGTTACCGATCAAAGCAGTACATTGATATGGAAGAGGTGAAGATTTGACCAAACTATAACAAGAGGATCGAGGTGCATATAAACTTATAAAGAATATTGCATCACCATATCAAGTCACCGGCCAAAAAGACTGAAACGAACTTTGATATGGTGAGTCGATTTCAAACAATACATGCATAAGAAATTGCTACGCACACCTAGAGAGTGATGATGGCGGGTGTGGGCGGGATGATGCTCCAGTCCTCCACGGTCTTCGTTTTACACTTCTCATATTGTACATGGCCGTTTCATAAGTTTAGGGTTCACTCCACTCGATTGTAAGGGCTAATCATTTTTACTATACTAATCTTAAAGGTTTAACCAATTATGTTATTACTATGTTGAGATCCCATTCCTTTGTTCAGTCTTTTTAATTTTCTTTTTTTCCTTTCTTCACACTACTGTTAGATTTTTTAGTATCTGCGTGTTAGTTTAGGCTTTTTGTATAATTGCATTCCCTATATAAAATCTGGAGTTATAGGACTAAGCTATAAGTATGTGAATGGTTAAAGTGAAGATCCAACTGAATGAAAAGCAAGATAGATCATAAGATCAACGTCTGAACTGTAATACATTTTGGGTCTCACTCATAAGATTTATATATAGTTTAGTGCATGTTGGAATTCAAGACTGCTTTAACGTCAATGAGGTCAGTCTTTCTCTCTTTTCTTAATTGTCAACATTTGCCGGAAAGCATAAGTACATATCATTTTGGTCACTGAGTTTTAGGATCATAGTTTAACTGATTGTTTTCGTTTTTTCAGGAAAACCACAGTATATTAAGATATGTCGCAGGGATATTAGATTTGGTGTGACTAGTCTAAATAAAAATGTGAACCCAATGTCAACGATTTCTCGTAAGGCATGGATTGATGGACGAATGTGTGCCATACACTAGCTAATACACCTCTCTCCAAACCTTCATCATTGTAAAAAACTGATGGTGCTGGGATCAGAACAAAAAAATGATTTGAGTCTGTCATTGAAACACCATGTCTAGGTTGCTTAATGAACGAATATACTACTGCTTCCAAATATCTAATTCAAACAGAACTGCACGTACAATAGAATTGTAAGAACCAGAGCAGTGAAACCATCAAAGTAGAGCTGCCACCACCATAGCCACCAAAGATAGTCAATTCTCAATCTAGACCACGTACCATCGAGACCTTCGAATCACCTAAAAACGGCTCCAATCAAACAGATCTATTGTCCACCAAGGTCACTACTACTTTTTCCACTAAACACACTTGATTGGACAAGCACCTCAATGATGTGCAACGCTATAGTAAGAAAAACCACAAGGGCTAGAAAACCCCAAGGCAAAACCTTAGTACCTAAGGAACACAAAACCGGACAAAAACCATTGAAAAAGGGGAGAGATGAGCTCTAGCTACTAGATCCACCCAAACCACATGGAAAACAAGGGGAATACCTCAATTCTTGATCAAAATTTTGAAGGAAATTGTTGTCCAAACTTATGGTACTCTACCCTAGCTAACAAAGGAACGGGAAGCCGAGAATGTAGTATCTTTATCAAACTTTAATGGGTATATCGTTTTTTTAGGTATAAAACTAATGTATGTTTTATTTATCGTTTTTTTAGGTATAAAACTTATGTTTTATTTATTAAATTCTCTTAGAAAATTTTTCTAGAATTCATGAAGTTACGCTTTGAGAGATTGGAATTGTATGCATCCATTGTGCATGTTTGTCAGTTTTTTTAATTTTATTTATGGATTAAATATTTGTTACTCCTCAAACTTTTCCCTGAAAAACAGTTTAGTCCATCGCCTTTCAAATTAAACTGGATAGTCCTTATTCTTTTTAATTCTCACACAACAAGTCCAAAACAGGTCTAAAATGACTATTATACCCCTGAGATCCTTTTTTTTATTTTTTTTCTCTTTTTTAAATTTCTCTCTCTTTTTTTTTTCTTTTTTTTTTTTTTTTTTTTTTTTCTGGTTCTCTCTCTCTCTCTCTCTTTGGGATTCAGGATCCTCTGCCACGGCCTTCATGACAAGACCCACAAATGCTCCGACTACTCCTGCAGCTCATCTTCTTCATGTCTCCTTCTTGATTTTATCTCCTTCACATGAAAATCAAGCAATTAAGTTGCTGGGTTTCAATTTGACAAAAAATTTTGAGGAGAGAGAAAGTGGAACTGAGATTTTCTCTCTCCTCCATGACTGGTCTCTCACACTACCATGCAGCTCACCTCCACCACTACTGTACTTACCGGCCTCCGACGAGTCTGGTCCTGCCTCCGCATCATCCAGCGACACCGGAAAATGGTCCACACGCCAACACGCAAGTACCCAAAATTTTCTCTGGGCACCCAAACCTTCTTCTTCGTGGAGACTCATCACCTGCAACAAAACAATCGCTGCAACTCTTCTCTTGCCCGATTACACTTCACCACTCATACTCCCTCACTCCTTTCACATCTGTCTCAGACCCAAAAAATTTCCATGGGTTCATCGAATTCATATCAAGGAAAGACACAACAGAGAGAGAAAACTCGAGGAGAGAGAGGGCGTATTTGGAATCCACCTACCCTATTCTCGATCAACCATGGCTCAAAACCGTGGCAATGCTCCGGCGAACTGTCTCTGCCCTTCTCTCTCTCTCTAAATGAAATTTCCAAAATGATGGCAATGGGTGATGAAGGAGAGGCAGGGGGTGTACTTGAGCCAGAGGCGGCGGAGCAAGTGTGGGCCGCAAGTGGAGGACACGGACTGGAGATAGGCCCAGGCGACCCGCTTGACGAGGCGGCTACGGATGGAGATCTCGTAGCCGGAGTTTGTGGTTAAGTTGGGCATCGGGGACTGGACCGCGACGAAGGAGGAGGAGGAGGAGGGGAGGAGGTCCTTGAGTGAGGTGTAGGACTCGAGCTTTTGAGGGACAGAAGCTCCAGGTCGAGCTTCAGCGGCCGATGGCGTGGCATCACAGGGCCGTTTTCGGTTGGGAAACTGCAGTTCTGGCGGGGCTTATTGGTGGGAGTGGTGGAGGATGAGGAGGAGGAGAGGTGGCTGATCTTAGTGGGGACGACGACGGAGGTGGATCGAGTGGATAAACTCGAGGTCATATACGAACTTGGAGAGGGAGAGAGAGAGAGAACCAGAAAAAAAAAAAAAAAAAAAAAAAAAAAGAGAGAGAGAAATTTAAAAAAGAGAAAAAAAGGATCTCAGGGGTATAATAGTCATTTTAGACATGTTTTGGATTTGTTGTGTGAGAATTAAAGAGAATAAGGACTATCCAGTTTAATTTGAAAGGCGAGGGACTAAACTGTTTTTCAGGGAAAAGTTTGAGGAGTAACAAGTATTTAATCCTTTATTTATTATTACTTTTTTTTTAAAAAGTAAGGGCCAGTGCGGCTATCATTAAACCTTGATTAATGATATTGCAGAATACATAAGGTATATGGTGCCTATACCCCAGAATTTATGAGGTTTTTATTTCTATTTAAAAACCATGAGATTCATAGAGTCGTTGATTTACTTGTTCCAAAGATAAATTAGTAGGGTCAGGATCAATGGACACATTATTTGACACAATCTTTTACACTTTTTTAGAGCCCTTAGATACTAAAGCGTTTAATGGTCCTGATTAATTCTCGTAGATGACATGGCATTTGAGTTTTTCCCTACAAAAAAAGAAGAAGTAAAATTAGATTAAATTTTCTTTAAAAAAAATAAATAAAAACTAAGATGAGAAATGAACAGCCGTGTTTTCTCTCTCGACAGCCGCTAGGGTTTTCAAGAAAATTTCCTCATTCCATCCGGCGGCGCGTCTGTTGACGCTGTCGCCGGACGGGCTCTGTTCCATGGTGGGTGATCATCCTCGGCGCTTTCTTCTGGACCGCCGGGGGCTGTGGAAGTTGTGTAGGGAGTTTGCGGTGGCGGGCAAGCTTTGGTTCAGTGAGTATGGGTCGGGTTTGGGGAGCGAGTAGGGGTCAAGATCGTCGGATCGGGGATCGATTTGGATGGTTGTTGCCGGGTCGGGATTAGAGGAGATTGTACCGGTGGCGGGTTCGAGTTGGACTATCAGATCCTTCCCTTCCTAGTCGATCGGTGGCGGTGGTTTGGCTGTAGTGCGAATGGGATCGCCGAGATTGGGATCGGTTGACCTCTGGAGTGGTGGTGCCTTCTGTCTTGGATCCGTCGGTCTACTGTTGTCGTCAGTTTTCTGTTTACTTTTCTCGTGCTTGAACGGGGGTGGCTGCAGGACAATGGTGGAGGTGGTTAGACCGCTGGGGTGGTCCAGCAGAGGCGGCGATACAGTGGTAGTGGCCCGACAGAAACTGGATTGGGCTTGGCTGTTACAAAGCGGTGGTTGGATGTGGTTTGGATGGTGGAGCGCCGGCGGTGGACTGACTAGGGCGGTGGTGGTCTGGAGGCAGTATGACGGAACCGGTGATGCCACGGTGGTGGGTCTAGTGCAAGGTTTGTTGGCCTAGCTAATGGGCTGCAGTGATTATACAGTTGGGCCGGGTTTAATTTTGTTGGGCCCTTGGTGGTGGGCAGTTATCACTAGTTTTTAGGGTTTGGTTTCTTTTGTTTTGTTTAAAGTATTAGCTGTTGGGTCGGGTGCACTGCAATTTTTGGCATAGACAATCTTCTATTTGGCGGTCTAGAGGTCGTTCCTGTTCTGGAGTTAGGTCAACAGTGGTGACGAAATTGTCTGGCGGTGGCATACTGGCATAGACAACCATCCTTGGCCTTCTAGTGGGAATGTTCTTGTTTGATCTCGGGTTGGAGGCGATGGCGTTTTGGAGCAGTGGTGGATGGATGGTGTCGACAATTAGGTGGTGATGGTGTTGGGTTTTCTTTAGTCCCAGGTTTGAATGTCCGGCAATCCTTTTGGTCGAGTTTAGGTCACAACGAGTGTTGGCTTGGTCGATCAAAAGCTGGTCAGGAGGACTCTGGTTGGTGAGTTTGTGTTGACACAAGTGAGTTGTCTAGTCTTAGAGTTCTTACTGGCTGGACGAGAGGCGCGATGTCAAGATTTACTGTTCCTGCGTTTATTGTCTTTGTCATACAGTTGTAGTGCAAGTTTAGAGTCAGTATATAGAGTTCCCAGTGGGAAGTCTAGTGGCCTTCTCTGAGTATGAGATGTCGCCAAAACTCGTTGTAAGCAGTTCATTATTAATGAAGTTCTTATTTGATCAAAAAAAAAAAAAAAAATTCTAAACAAGAGCTCTTTCATTCATTTATAAAAGACAATCACAATTTCATTTACCTGGACCTCAAGTTCTTCTGCCTACTACAATCAAGAATTGGATGCCATATTTGATCAAAGTAATTATTATGGTGAAATACATCATTCCTGCAAATTGGTTTTTTGATCCGTCATATGCTTTTGTGATCAACGTTATTTCAAGGTTATTAGAAGAAAGTAGTATTGATCGATTAAGGCAGATCAATTATTCTCAGAAATGTAATTGCATTACTATAATGTCAATCCTTATATCAGAAAAAACTTGCATCAATTTTCTTCTATCTAATTACAAGCCCTGATCGATAAGTTTGATTCCTGTTCAGCCCAAGCCAAAGAAATATATCTGGCACTTGATTTTGTGTTCTTGCTCGAATAATAGTCTTAGTTGGGACCCCATGCTCAAGTACATGACTGTCCTCAAAGACTCCTCCGACTTTTGTAGCTTCTTGTCTCTAACTCTACTCAAAGCATAGGTTGAAGAAGAGGAGAGCCTGTTCTCGTTGGCATGAGAGAATGACCTAAAATGGCATTAAAGAAAATTTAATCTAATTTTACTTTATTTATTTTTTTGTAGGGAAAAACTCAAATGCCATGTCATCTACGAGAATTAATCAGGACCATTAAACGCTTTAATATCTAAGGGCTCTAAAGAAATGTAAAAAATTGTGTCAAATAATGTGTCCATTGATCCTGACCCAAATTAGTAAGACAAACAAACAATTTGTTCAAAATGCATTTCATTCTGCATATCAAAGCACCACACGGTCAATTGGGTGTCATCTGTTTAGTGGCGAAGTCAAAATTTCATATTAGGTGGGGCCTTAGTTAAAAGAAAACTTTCTCCGAAAGAAATAGTTATGAATATAAAATGCTTTCTAGTACCGTTTGGAATTGAAGATATGATCGGAATTGTGTTTGGTTTAATAATCTTCCAAAGGCTTTGTATCAAGTAATTTTGTTTGATAATATGTTGTATAAGGTGCCACGAGGATTTTCTTTGTAATTTTATTTCTATAATTAAAAAAAAAACTACACCAGACTAAACTATTGTAAATTCAATTTATGAATAGGCTTTGCTCTTTATGTCATCATATTCTTTGGGTCGGATCTCGGAGGTTTGTAGAAAGGAATCAGGTCAAGTCTTCGATCTCCCTGTTTCCGGCTGGTCGAGCGCTGTGTTGAAGGTGGTGTGTTAAAGGCAGAAGAGTGGCGTGCAGGTGAATTGGAATTGGTGCCAGTGCGGGTGATTGGCAGCGATTCTTGGGCTATTGAAGTTTCTGTTTTTGGCTTGTGTTGATTGCAATTTGTGAAGGACATGCTTGGGTTCACCATGATCAGGCTTGACACTGATCGCGATCGGTCACCGAAAGGGTTGGTGGCGGCAGTGGTAGGTTGGCAGCAGGGGTATATGTCTCTGGCCAACCTCTTTGCCTGGGTTTAGGCCTCGATCTGGGCCTGGATCATATGGGCTCAGCCTACTTTGGGCCCAGTAGGTCTGATTCTATTCAGAATTGGGTCAGATTGGAGAGTGCCTTGACACCCTCATCCATTGTGTAGTGCTTTGGGCTCGGCTGGCTTAAGAATTTGACCTGCCTGGGCGGTTTGGGATTTTTATGGTCTCTAAAGTGCCAATTTTCAGATTATGGTTCAATTGAATTAGTAATTATCTCAGATTAGACTGGTGTATCTCAAGCAACTTATGGATAAGAACTCGACTCCTATTTGTTTGTTGGGAAGTAGCATTCTGTTTTGTACCACAATTGTGTGTAGGCGGATGGAGGGCTAGTTGATTGTTTTTCCCTATAAGACACGAAGTTAGTCTTTTTCATAGGTTTGCTTTTAAAAAGCGAGCTCAAATAGACTTGTAATGAGTATCCACTACTTATATAGGAATTTGGTTGTTATCCTGGCATTTTTTCTGTTTTCAAGTGTTTGTAGACTCTGATTTTTCAGTTGTTGATCTAATGCATTCAACTTCTATTTAATAAAAAAAAATTAGTTTTCTAAATATCAGGGTTCACCTCTAATGAAATGAAGTTCAAAGAAAACATCGAGTGTAATTTCCCTTATATATATATATATATATATATATATATATATATATATATATATATATATATATACCAGAAACCGAGCGGAAGTGGAAAATAAAACTTAACATAAAATTACTAATATTAAAACTGAAACATAAAATTACTGATATTAAAACTGATTATTGAATTGACTAAGATTGAAAATTAAATTATAAAACATAAACTTACTAGTTTGAATGCATGAAGGGTTTACAGTGAGTACAGAAGGGAAAGGGAATGACTAAAGCGGAGACTACTCAACACATGAGTTGCTCTGCTAAAACTAGAGAGAAAATGAAAGAAGGAAATGAACTTGTGATATTGAACTTGTAAAACTGAAGGAGTGATGCTCCTTATATAGGACTTGACGCCCCGACAATTGGATCAGGGAATCTGCTTTTACTAGGAAAAGGCCAAAAACAAGAAGCAGCACGATTAGCTGTGTTTCTGCCTCGTGAGTGAATAGTAAAAAGTACTATTCATGAATAGTGAATTGTCTGCCTCGTGAGTGAATAGTAAAAGGTTACTATTCATGAATAGTGAATTGTCTGGTATTGGCTTTACTCGAATAATCAGCCCATCTGACTGGTTTACCGGGAGTGCCTGGATGACTGTGATGACTGCGAGATGAGGATGAGGAGCGGGAAGAGGCTTCTTCTTCTTCTTCTTCATCTTCATCGTTACTGAGGTTAGCAGCTTGTTCTAAGAGTTTCTTGGCTAACTCTTTCAATTCTTCTGACTTGGATGATGTATCGGATTTTGCTTTCCCCTTGGATTTTGAAGAGGAAGGTAACTTGTGGGATTGTGGCTTTGACTGAGAAGTGGATGCCAGTTGGGTTGGCTTTGGAGTGACTGGAGATCTTGACTGAGAAGGTTGTGCTGGAGTGACTGGAAATTCTTCATTGAATTGGGAGATAATTCTTTCAATTTTGAAATTATCCCACCATTTGACTAGGAAGTGTCTGGAGACTACATGTTCTTTGACTTCGTAATGCCATTTAAAGATCCAGGGGAGCTTGTATTTGGCCATAAAATGTAATGCGACTGGAAAATTCAAGTCATAATTTGTGAAATTCATGACTGTTGAGAAACAGGTGACTGCATTCTTGATTTCTTGTGGGAGGATATCGAAAGGGCAACCATGAGCCCTCCACCATCCGAGGAACCACATTGGAAATTGTCTGTTGAATTTGAAATCGAAATTTAAGAACCATGAATGACTGGAATCATCAGTTTGATGAAGGAAGATGGTATTCCATGCTTCTTCATAATCATAGTAATTGAATGAGAGGTCTCCGCATTTGTGGTAGGTGAAAGGAGGATCACCCCATTGAGAAAGAGAAATGATGCGAACTATGTAGAGAGAATGGTATAAGATTTTGGTTGGGTCTTTTTTGTCAGGAATAGGTTTAATGGTGATTGACTTAGTTTCAAAAAGAATATCTCTATAAAACTTTAATGACTTGCTAGGGTGACTAGGTAAAAAGTGAAAACCAGGAGGGTAATAAGCTTTGACTAAAGACATTGGATTTTTTAAATGACTCATGGTTGGTTCAACATAAAAGAGATGGTGAACAGTTCGCTGAAAGTAAGGAGAGGTTTTTTTGTAATTTGTTTGGGAGTCAGATTTGAATGGGTCATATTGGTTGACTAGAGCTGACTGGTAATTGGGACGATTAGTACCAAGGGTGCTACCAATGGTATTGAATCTATTACTAGGTGGTAATGGTAGGGGTGGATGTCCAACATATGGGACTAAACTGGAAGATGACTCTTGTTTGACTGTTGTTGATGAATCTGGTTTGACTGTGTTTTTGGGAGCAGTTGGGCAAAAAGGGTCTTCGTTTACTGGATTTGAGGGATTTCTCCCAGTGGATGATCGGGTCTTCATGTTTTGGAACCCTGTAGAAATTCTCGGGTTAGAAAGTCTGGAATGTGATTGTCACTGCCTTTAATGAATGCAATTTCAAAATCAAAAATACTTAAAATTGCCTGCCATCTGGCAAAGATCTGTTTACTAGCAATATTTTGAACATCTTTTTCTAGGACATCTTTTGCACTTTTGCAATCCACTCGAACTAAAAATTTTTGATTTAATAAATCATCTTGAAATTTACTAATACATAAAACAATAGATAAAATTTCTTTTCTAATAGTACTGTAATTGCTTTGTGATTGATTCCAGACTCCGGAATAGTATCTAACGATTTGCTCAGGGTGAGTAGGAGAGATTTGTTGTTTTAAGACACCTCCATAACCAACTTCAGAAGCATCAGTTTCGACAATTTTGAAGGAATTGGCGAGGGGAATGCCAAGACATGGAAGGGTTTTGACATAACTCTTGATTTCTTTAACTAAAGAAGTATGAACTGGGGACCAAGGAGGGGGGTTGGTCTGTAATCTATCAAATAAAGGTTTGCATTTCTTCCTTAGATTTTGGTAGAAGTCTGCCACATAATTTAATGATCCTAAGAACCTTTGCAATTGATTTTTGTCTAGGATGACATCAGGGAATTTGTCAGCAAACTGGATTACTCGATCTATTGGACTAATTTGGAGATGATGGATATTGAATCCTAAAAATCTAATATTAGTTTGAAAGAGTTTAATTTTGGAAGCAGAGACTACGAGACCATTGTTTTTTATGATGGTGAAGAATTGGTGCAAATGTTTCCAATGTTGATCGATTGATTGTGAGAAAATAAGGACATCATCAATGTAGACTATGGAAAAATGACTATATGGGTTAAAAATGTCATTCATAATATTTTGGAATTCACTGGGGGCATTTTTAAGACCGAATGGCATGACATTCCATTCATAATGCCCGAAAGGGGTGACAAAAGCAGTTTTGTATTTGTCTTCTTCACTAATTTGTATTTGCCAGAAACCAGATTTCATATCAAATTTGGAGAAAATGACAGCATTATTTAATATGTTAATGAGATCTCGTTTATTGGGGATAGGATATCGGATCCATTCTAGAACTGTATTGAGAGGTTTATAATTGATGACTAAGCGTGGAGTTCCTCTTTCTAATTCAGCATTTTTCTGCACATAGAAGGCAGGACATGACCACGGGGATTTACTTTGTCTGATGATTCTTTTGTGAAGTAAATCTTTAATTTCTTTTTTGTAGAATTCCATGACTTCTTGATTCATTTGAATTGGACGGGCTTTGGTAGGAATATTTTTCTCATTGAATCCCTTAATATAAGGGAGAGTGACAATATGTTTTTTCCTATGCCAAAAGGCAGTAGGAATATCTGAACATAATTCGTTAATGATTTTTTCTTCGAATGTTTTGACTTTTTGTTGGAAAAAAGGTTCTTGGAGTTAAGTATCGATTCGTTTAAAATTGATTTCTTCTTTAAGAAATGTGATCTGCTTATATTTTGCCTGAATACAATTCAGTGTTTTTGAGATAGAATTTTCTTGGAAAGCTTTTAAGGTATGTATTTCGGGATTGGATAGAAAGGTAAATTTTACTGGTTCACCAAATGGATAGGTGATAATCCTAGGGGTGTGGGCATAAAATAGGGAAAATTCGGTTACCGCCCGACCCGACCCGAATAAAACGGGTCGGAAACCGATCCGAATACAAAACGACGTCGTTTTGCTTTAAAACCGCACCGACCCGATAGGCTCCGGTGCGGGCTCGGTTCCGGATCACGAACCGGCCGAATTAAGCCGCCCGACCCGATTTATTATTTATATATATATATATATATATATATATATATATATATATATATATATATATAGCAAATAAAAGGATATTTCTCTCCACCCTAGCCGATCTATCTCTCTCTCTCTTGAACTATCTCTCTCTCTCGAACTCAAGTCGCCGCCTCATAGCCGCCACGCCAATCTCTTGCTTTTAGTTCCTCTCTCAGTCCCCCACTTTCTCTCGACATCAGCTTATTGGGTGAGTTTCTATCTTGAAATTTTGGGGTTAGGGATCTGGGCTGAGATTTTGGGGTGAGGTTTTCATTTGTTTAGGGATTTCAATTTGAGGGTTTTAATTAGGGTTTCGATATGGAATTTTGGGGTTCTAGTTTGAGGTTTTTGATTGTTGTTTAGTTTCTGCTTAATTTTGATTTTGCTTTCTCTCTTTTTTCTTGACCGACTTTGTCTCATAAGGACATAAGGCATGCAAGAGATCAGCAGAAGCTTTATTGCAAACAAGAGTTTAATACCAGTTGTTGTTCCATGAGCTTTTGCATTGGCAGGATCCCAAAATCTCAGTTCTCTCTTCTTCTTCTTCTTCCTCTTCTTCTTTTTTGTTTTTTTTTTCTTTCCAGTTCCTGTGTTCAAATCAAGTTGAAGACAAACATGTGATGACTGATGAGAGTGTATATTATAGCCGTAGTTCCTAGTTTGCTGCGTGTTCTTGTTTTGACATCAAGAAATATGTATGTGCAGGTTATCAAATTTCATTTTCTAGTTGCTGTTTAAGGATGCGGTTTGCACTGAAACCGCACCGGCCCGCACCAATAAAACGGTGAAACCGGAAATCCGGTCTAAACAATGAAATCTCGGTTGCGGTTTGGAATTTGGACGTACCGCATTATCCGGTTCAGGTGCGGTTTCAGGCCCGAACCGCACCGAGCCCAGGCCTAGATAATCCCATCATATTCTGTGGTAAAAGGATAAATTAAAGTAATGAAAGGAAGTCCTAAAATTACTTTGTCGGTTAAGTTTTTGACTAAAACAAATGGTGTTTTGAAGCATACATTATTTTGACAGACATGTGCTTTAGGGATTTCGTATTTTATATCCATCTTGGTTCTGTTAGCTGACCTTAATGACTCTTTTGTTTTTTCAAAGTATTTAGAAGGTACCAAGCCTTCTTGGATACAGTTGAGATCTGCACCAGAATCAATATGCGCTGTTGTTACTAACTGAAAGTCATTAATTTTAAGTTGTACTGTGGTATACCATTTTTTGAGTTGGATTTGACGAATGATACTGATAGTGTTTTGTTCTGATGTTTCTACATCATTTTGCTCAGGTGGAGGGTTGTCATTAGAATGCTGTAATTTAAGGAATTGATGTTCTATTTTGAGAATAGTTAAGTCATGTTTGATTTCTTTGTTGTCATGACTGATTTCTAAATTTGTTTTTTGTAAAGACTGTATTTGTGTTTTAATTGTCTTTATTTCTTGTTGTAGGTCTTGGATTGTTATTTCTTTTTTACTAGCTTTAAATTTGTCAAAGGTTGAAGTAAGACAAATTTTTTCCTGAGGGATATTAACAACGTTTTCTTGTGTGATTAATTTTTTCAATTTCTTGAGATATTCTGATTTTAATTCTTGGTTATCGATTTTCCCTATTAGATCAATTAATAATTCCTCCTGTTCTTCTTGTTTAGAAAGAACATTTATTGTTTTGCAACAAGTATCGTTGCACCCGAAACAGATATCTGGTGAAGAGTGTTCATCAGAATCAGTTGAGGTGGAAGACTCTATTGGCATAAAATCATTTTCACTATGTTCATTTTCTGAGTCAGTGTTCCTTAATTCCAAAAGTCGGATAAGGTTTTCCTGTTCTCCTTTACTGATTTTTAATTGTTTAATAGTATTTTTTACTGGGCAGGTATTTGCAAAGTGACCAGTTTTATTACATTTATAGCATTTGATTTTACTTTTGTCAAAAGGCTTTTTTGAATGATGATTTGTTTTTCTGGGCCAAGGTTTTCAAAATTTGTTTTTAGAGTAAAATTTGTTTGGTTCAAAATCATTTTTGTTTCTTGAGTAAAATTTATTGCGGTTAAATTTTCTTCTTGTATGATGGTAGTCAAATTCATTATTTTTATTTTTACGTCGTCGGGAAGGAGGTAAAGATGGGAGACCATATTGTTCACAAAAATTGCCTAATTCATATTTGGCTGTTTTCTTATCGGATTTGACTTGCGAGTTTAGTTTCATATCTATACACATTTTTAATCCTTCTTTTTGGATAACTGTAATAATGTTTTCGTATGTAAGAGTATCATAATTAATGTGTCCTGTTTCATTACTTAAGACTTGTCTAATTTTGTGGGCAAAAAGTTTAGGTAAACCATTTATGAATTTTTCTTTCCAAAAGGGTTGGTTACTATCATCTCTAAGCATAACTCTAGAAATAAAAACATCTTTATACCATTTAAAATCGCTTAAGGTGGGGCATCTAAGATTACTAAGTTGATCATGGATTCTAGAGGTAATGTGACTAGGTGTGCCTATGAAATGTTGAATAATTGTATAAAATAGAGTATTGACAGCATCAGAGACTCCCATTCCGATGTGTTCATCAAAGATTGGAATTCCATCTTCGTCATGTTTAACTGCTTGTTTAATGGCTGCTCTGGAATCAGGAGTGAGATGTTTCTCCCACCAGGAATGAAGCATTCCTGTGAATCCTGTGGAGAGGATATCAATAATTTCAGGCTGGCTGAAATTATGATTGGTGACATAACTATTGGCTGCCATGGACATGTGATGTAATTTGTTTAATATTTCTTGTTCTGATAAATTATCAATATTCCATTCGTACGTTTTATCGGAAGAGACTGAAAACTGATTACTGGGATAATTAGTGGGTTGAATATCTAATGGTAAAGGGCGTTCTGTCCAATTTTTAAAATGTCGTTTCTTTGGGTGAACTATCCTATGTAATTGGAGTTCTTGAAATGTTTGATTTATCTGAGAAATGGTATCAGAATCATTATCAGAGGAGGAGTCTGAGGAGGATTCGTGGGTATGGATGACTGCAATTCTACTAGGTTCAGCTTTGAGTTCTTTGAGCATTTGTTCAATTTTTTGTGCAGTGGAGATGGGCTTGAGATTAGGTTTATTTATTTCACTAAAGTGGATTAAAGGTGTTTCTGATCGTGGTTGGGGTATAATGCTTACTTTTGAAAAGATGTTATCTACTTTTGTTTCTATTTTGTCTAGTTGGCTTCCTATAGTGACTAGGCTTTGATTCGTGTAATTATTTTGTTCAATTGTTTTTTTACTTTCTGGATCATCTCCAGAAACTTTAAAAGGTGATGCAGTTATGAGTGTTTGTAGGTGATCAATGACTATAGTTTCAACAGGGGGATGACTGGAAGAAATAATTGAGTTAGTGGGTGTTTTCCATTTTGCTTTTGTGAGGGTTTGAATATTTTTTTGGCTTTGTTGATCAATGAAATCAAGGAAAAATATTTCAGATTGGGTCTCAAGCATAAAAGCTTGCCAATTTTTAAATAATTGTTTTCGTTGTTCGATTAAGGGATATATATATATATATATATATATATATATATATATATATATATTTTACATGTAATCATGAATGTACAATTGTTTCATAAAATTCACTAATTAATTCTTTTATTAATGTTCTTGACGCTCTCGTCTCTCTCTCAAGTCACAGCCGTCGGGGCTTGATTGTCTGCATCTGCATCTCCGATCGAATATGGATCACAATCCTAGTGTTTGTACGAGGTACTTGCACCCACCTTCTCCATCTTTCTTGGTGGGTAGCGTATGTCCTCTCTAGCCGACGGCGGAGGTGGGTTTGGTTCGTTGTCCGGTTGAGAGTGGCAATCTCAATCGTATTGGTCATTCTTTTGTGGAAGATCGAGTGGAGGAGGACTGCGGAGGCTCTGGTGTTGGAGGGCTGAAAGTAGGGCTGCAATTTTTCTATTTTGTTTACTTTGGTGTTGGTTCGATGGAGAGGCAACCGCTCCTTTTCAGTGGCTAGTGGATGATGGCCTTTGAGCAGCTTCTTGTGCCTCTGTTTTCCCGGGTTGGCATGGGTGGGATGGACCGTCGCTATGGTGCTCAAGACTGTTGGCGGTGGACTAACTCTGGGATCTCTTTCCTTGGATTTGGGTCATGGGCTTGCTTTGCTGCTAGGTCTGCTGCTCTGGATACGGGCTTTGGGTCTAAAGCTAAGGTTTAGGTCGATTTCTTGCGCTATTTGGTTGGGTACTCGGTTTGACCCAATAATTTAGTGTTTTTGGCCCTTGCAGCTAGTATAGACCTTAGGGATACCCTCTCTACGTAGGGAGGTCCCAGGTGTTTTTGAATAAGTTAGGGCGGACCTTGGTCCATCACTCTAACATTGTCTTGGTAACTCTGGTTCTTGTGCTTATTCTAGGGTAGTGACATTTAGGTAGCTTTAGGGTTACCTTGCATGGCTCAATTTTGACGTAGCCCGGTAGGGTGAGTCATGTTTATGTTATTACCTACATATTAATGAATGGCTTGACAACCCTTTTATCAAAAAAAAAAAAAAAAATTAAGAATAAGATTTATGTTTAAGGAAAAGAGAATGCAAGAGAGATTGTAGAGAATAACTATATCTTACATTGATAATAGAAGCTCCTATATATAGGGAGTACAAGTACATAATCTTTGAGTACAAGGAATCCTATTCTAATTAGAACTAGGAGTCTAGAACATTCTCTCCTATTACAATAATAGAAAGTAATCCTAGTTTGGTAAAGCACACATAATCTTGATATCCTTCAACTATCCCTCTTGTGTCATCCAAACGTGATGTCATCGTGACACTATGGAGCTTCAAATGTTGCCTCGTTAAAAACCTTGTGGGACAAAAACAACCTCGAGGAGGAGAAAAAGAGTACAACACGCCTTTCACTATTCAAGATCAAACATGTAGACATCATGCCTCTCCCTGATGTCGAGATCTCTCACTGATGTCGAGATCTCTCCCTGATTGCTACAATCATGGGAGTTTGGATAATTTTCTCATTCTGATACTCTTCACATGTTTCTCAAAAGAGGATTTAGGTAACGACTTAGTAAATAAGTCTGTTACATTATCCTCAGATCGGATTTAATTCACTTCAATCTTTAGCTGATTTATAAAATAACTTAGGTGATGTATGATTGGTGTTGTCGCCCGTGATGAAACCTTGCTTCATTTTTTCAATGCAAGCTGCATTATCCTCATAAATTCACGTAAGTTCATCTATGGTAGACTTCAAACCACAAGTTCTTCGAATGTGTGCAACTATGGACCTTAACCATATGCATTCATGATCTGCTTCATGTAGAGCAATAATCTCTGCATGATTCGAAGATGTAGCGACGAGGGTCTGCTATGTAGACCTCCAAGATATCTCGGTGCTTCCTATGGTAAAGACATAACCAGTTTGGGAACAACTTTTAAGAGGATCAGAGAGACATCCTGCATCAGCAAAACTCATCAAAACATCACCATCATTGTGAAGAAGGAAGGGAGGACGCCGGCCACCTACGGTGGCGGTGGTGGCAGGGTCGTGCTCCCCGATCTTTAGCCGACAGAGTGCAGTGTTGACGACGGCCTTCGGGCCAATAGAGTCTGATTCCATTCTTTCGTTCTTTATTTTCTCTCTGTAGGGATATAACAAGCCCATATCTATCGTACCTTTTAAGTATCGAAAGATTGTCTTTTCACAAATCCAATGGTGTCGCGTTAGCGCGGGGCTACATCTAACCAACATGTTTATAAAAATTGAGGTGTCTGGTCTTGTATTATGTTAAGTGCAATAATGCGCCCATTGTACTTAGGTAAGACACTTCTGCCACTAACACTTTTTCAACATCATCCCTGGAATGAAGTGGATCCCTCTTAGGGTCAAGACTACGGCCGACCATAGGAGTGCTTTACAGGCTTGAATTTATCAAAATGCCTAAGCATCCATTGATACGGTATTCAAGTTCCAAACCGAGACAAAATCATGTTCTCCTAAGGTCCTTCATCTCAAACTCGGATTTTAAGTGTTCAGTGGTTTCCCTTAACTCATCAAATGTTCCAATTATATTCATCAACATAAACCGCGACAATTGCAAATCTGAAACTTGTCATGGAAACGAGCGGGCATAGTTCATCATATCCCTTCCCAATCAAGTAGTCACTTTAGTGAGCGTTTCAATCTCATTGCAAACGCGCTCTGTGGTCTAGAGCCACTTGACTTGGGTAAATGAAGTCCACAAGAACCTTCATTATATTCCGTATTTAGATCCCCATAAAGATACATAGTGACCACATTCGTCAGCTGCATGTTTAGTTATTCAGAAACTACCAAACTGACAAGGTAGTGGAGTGCAATGACATATATTACGGCAGAATATGTCTTCTTGTAGTCAATTCTAGGGCTTTTTGTGAGAATCCTTGCGCCATAAGGCGAGATTACCATATCTTTTTCTCATCACGCTATCTAACGAAGACCTATTAATGTCAACAGATTTTATAATAGGAGGTGTTGGCATCTCAGGCCCGAAATCCTTCCTCTTCATTAGTGAATAGAATTCAATCTAAATCACATTTTTCCATTTAGGCCAATTTTCTCTACGTTGGCATTCTTCAACGGAGCAATGTTCGATGTCATTGGTCTCAATAGTCCCACGTCCTCATGTACACTAGTGTAGTTTGTAGAGATCTCTATATTCTCATGAATTGGTTCTAACATTAAGGCGTGCCCCAACAATGTCTCTTGGACATAATCATAATCTTGAATATTCTCATGAGACAAATTTTGAGTATCAATGATCAATGGATCAAGTTGTGCCAAACTCGCTCTCTTCCTAGGGCGAGAATCCATCGAACCTATAAGTCTCTTATGCTCTCTAGTGGAACCTATGGCATATGACGCCATTATGCCACCTTGTGGCTTCACCATGCCACCATCCATGGTGGTGGTGCCGTGCCCATCTCCTCTGGATGGCGCCATGTCCTCTTGTGGGGACATCACTCATTGTAGGCATGTTTGTAGCGGGTATATATGATCTCGTCACTTTTAGGAGATCGAGATGAGACATAGTGAGGACAGACCATGACAATTTTTGTCGTTCCTGTTGAACGTTGACGTTCTAATCTCCCCCTAATTATGGGAAGACTGTCTCATCAAAGTGACAATCCGCAAATCTAGCGGAAAATAGATCGCATGTTAAGGGTTCTACATAGTGGACTTATAGTTGGAAATTTATATCCAGCATATATATGCATTCGTTGCAATGACCCATTTTGATGTGCTGTGGCGGTGCGATTGGCACATAAACCGCACACTCAAATATATGTAAGTATGAGATATTAGACTCGCACCCAGTCACTAGCTATAACACAAATAAAGGTTGAGTGGCTATGGGTCGTAGACGAATTAGTATAGTTGCATGCGATATTGCATAACTCCAAGCGGAAATATTAGTGCGTATTACCAATGTTCGGGCTACCATCTTAGTCGTTTAATCGTGGCTTTTCTGCGAGACCATTGGGGTGTGTACATGGAAATATGATGTCTAATATCAATACCCAATGATATGCAATAGGCATCGAAAATTTTCGATGTAAACTCTCTAGCATTATCAAGTCGAATTGACTGAATGAGATGATCCGGGTAGTGAACCCGTAGCCATATGATCTGGGCTAGGAGTTTATCATAAGCAGCATTATGAGTGGATAATAGCGTGACATGTAACCAGCGTGTTCACACATCAACCAACACCATAAAACATCTAAGCAATCTGCAAGTTGGTTGAATTGATCTACAAAATCTCCTTGGATTCTATGTAAGAATGGAATTATTTTCTTAGTGTCATTTGCATAGGATGGTCTCGATCCTAAAGAGCAGGCTTTATAGAATGAAAGATGGGCCTTATAATCAACCAATGAAGATTTTGGTTGAACCACAATGTCACAATTAACTTGAGAAGTAGAGAGAGGAGGCAAGGAAGCAACTTTTGGCGTCAAAGCCATGCTTGGACCGCAGGGGGTAGGCAGTGCCGGCATTAGCCGGCCGGTGGTGCATGGCAGTGGCGCCCCAAGGCGCGGCGGCGGTGACTTTCTCTCCTTGAATCAATTTTTGATCTTTACTTCTCTTCGTTCTAAAGAAATGATGTCTATATGAAGTCTTTAGTATTACGGATCATATCATGACCTGGGTGTCCCAAACAGTCATGCTAAAGCCTATATGTGTCGGTGTCCCAAAAGTCATCTCTTATGACGTCATTGGACTTAATTCCTCGAATAGTGGTTACATATAACCTACTAGAGTGACACATAAGCTTCTCTAATACTTGTTTTCGTCCGTAGTCATTAGAGGTAATGCAAATGAACTTATGTCCATTCTCACTATGTGTTTTCGACATAAAAATCATTGGCTCTAATATCTTCAGAATAATAAAGTTCAAATTAAAGAATCGACACTTTATTAATAATAATAGCCAATGATTACATCAAAGTTTCTTGACCAAAATCTAATCCAAAATAATAAAATCAAAAGTAGACAAATAGTAATTTCTCAATCCTGTCGGTAATTCCAATTAAACATTACCAGGAAAGTAAGAAGAGATGTCGGTGAAGCAAAGCTCGCTTAAGTACCACTAATCTCAACTAGTTTACTAGACATCACACTTAATTGGATGAGCCTAGTGGTGAAAGAGTCAAAACAATTGTCATTTATTGATTTAAGGCATAATTACCATTACATAATTTTTAGAAAATAAAAGACTATACTAAAAATCTATGGCATTTTATCTTTATCGCTAGATTTAAAGTCTTCCATAACTTGATATCTTGATCACCATTGATCAGGTACTTCATAAAATACCATGAAGAGGATGCTCTCTTGATTGAGGTGTATTGACACAATACATATGGTCCCTAGGACCAATGGCGTTGGAATAGCATCACCATGGCCAAAAGTGGCCCCATGGTGTCCAACCCTTATACCCTCAATGTCATGACTCCTTTGGTCATGTATTCGCCAATTTTGGCGATTACTTTCTTGAGCATGTTGATCATATGGATCATATCGTCCATGGCGACTTCTTCTAGCCATTGAATGGTGCTTATGGTAGCCATCTTGAGGCCTACCGTATTCTCTATTCACAAATTCGTGGTTGTGCCTTTCAACACATGCCATAGCTCCAATTAGCTGATGGAGATTTGTGGTCCATCCTTCGTTGATTAAGATTCAATAAAATTCAGAGAATCTTAATCCAGTGACGGCGAAGGTAGTTAGGGTTTTCTCAATCAATTGTCCTTCTATGATAGTTTTTCCACAGGCATGCATCAATGATCTGATGTGGAGAGCTTCTGAACAATATTCTGTAACTATTTCAAAGTTAGAGAAGCGGAGATTATTCCATCGTGCTTTTAAGTTCGGAAGATGGTGAATGTTTACTAAAACGTTCACGAAGCGCTACCCAAAGGTTTCTAGCGCTATCCTCATTCATATACTCAAACTGGAGTGCCATCTCTATGTGGCGCATCATCAGGGTAAGTGCCTTGGAATTATCTATCACAGTTTGAGAGTCTTGAGCGGTTCCTTCAGAACAGGGCTCTTGGATTGTAGGCAATAAATCAAGGGAAATAGGTGGAGCTCAACATTATGAGCCCACATGAAATATCCCGTGCCCGTAGAATCCAATGGAGTAAAATCGAGCTCGTTCAAGTTTGACATCCTAAAAAAGGGAAACAAGAATGAATTAGTTTCGGAGTCAATGCTTCCACGAAAACTAATATTAAGATTTCTGAGCCTTAATGCTACCAAGAAATCGATTTCCAAGAATATTTGGATTAGACCGAAACCATGCTGTTTGAATGGTCAAATCTTGATTCTTATGAACGCTCTTAGTCTGTAGCTTACGAACGCAGTCCGTAATATTTCGATGTTCATGAACACTCTTAGTTCATGGTTTACGAACGCTCTTAGTTCGTAATTTAGCGTGAACTCCCCACGGTTTCGCTTTTATGAATCAATCCCACTTTATAGAAAGGTGGGATGTAGAAGAAGGGAGGTTGCAAGTCCCCGAAGAAAAAGTAAGAGAAAAGTAAATTATTGAAAGCAGTAGCTTTTATAAAAACTTACTAAGATTTCTTTTCTTGTTCTTCTTCGATCTTGGTCTTGATCTTGAACTTGAAGATGATGGCACACGGGTGTGTAGGAGGGGGAGGACTTGCGGGGATGGAGGTGGTGCACGGGTTCCTATGGTTTTGGGGTTCTAGGGTTTAATGTTGTGAAGAGGATGCTTTGCAAAAAGAATTTGGCTTCTGATTTCAGGGTTAGGACTCGTGCTGATAATGTGTTTAAGGAAAAGAGAATGCAAGAGAGATTGTAGAGAATAGTTGTATCTTTCATTGATAATAGGAGCCCCTATATATAGGGAGTACAAGTACATAATCTTTGAGTATAAGGAATCATGTTCTAATTAGAACTAGGAATCTATAACATTATCTCCTATTACAACAATAGAAAGTAATCCTAATTTGGTAAGACACACATAATCTTCATATCCTTCAACAATTTATATTATTAGTTTTTGAGCGCGTTGGTATTAGGCTGATTGGCCATGGGCAGGGGATAGTCTGATATTAGATACTGCTAGAGATGAGTTATATAAGAGCAGTGCCAAAAAAAAAAAAAAAGGAAAAAAAAGACATGGCAACAAATTTAAGCAAGACCAAAAAGAAAAGGTAGAGAAAGGAAAATCAAAAGGTCGATGACCCGTCGATTACCCAAAAAAAAAAAAAAAAAAAGGTCGATTACCCAAAGCAAATGGAAATCGCATCAATAATGCTACCTCCTTTGTTTTTTGAGAAAATCCCCTTTATCTTTACCCTAAAGAACCTAAAGAGAATTATAGTCATGGGGATGAGTAGCAAAAAGTCCGTGAGGATAATATTAATCCAAAAGATAGATGTATACAAATGGAAAACTCTACCAAACAAACCAACCAGTGTCCCAGATTTACAAATCCAGTCACAAATGACCACTGCAATCCAAATTTTCATGCCCTTATTTATGTTCTCTTTGCCTTTTATCATCTACCAATATTAATGGAGGGTTTGAACCAAAATAGGTAATATTTTGGTTCCAGTTTTCTCAGCTTTGTGGCTCCTAAAGTACCCGGTACAGGCATACAGCTATTCCTTTTGACTCTTCTGCTAAAGAACCAGTAGATTTATAATTGATGTTAAGCCAATGCTTAACCCCATTAATAAACTAAAGAAATAATTAACTTCTCGTAAAAAAAAAAAGAGAAATAATTAACTACATAGTCTTACATAGATTGCTAGATCTCTTCACCTCAACAAAACATGCATTCCTCTATCCAAAGATTCGTTTGCCCATCAAAGATTGTCACCCCCTTTGATTAGTTTATGGAATCCCATACAGCAGAAAGTGGAATACTATATGGAACTTGTATATACTGGAAGATTCAACCAGAGGTTTAGTCAGAAAAATATGAGAAATTAGAAAAGAAGAGGGAAAAGAATATTCAGCTAGTGGGTTCACTTCTCCTTTTCAATGAAAAAAATAGGGTTTAACTGTTGGAGTTGTGCCACCACTGTCACAGTCCCACCTCCACTGCAGATTGGTAATATAATTGCAGAGCATTTCACAACCCACCTGGCAAATTCCAAAAGTGTTGACAATTCCCTCTTAAATTCATAGTTGAAAAAAAAGGGCATCAAAAAATAATAAGGGTGTGATAACCAAATTAGAGTCATTTTTCACTCCACAAAGGGTGCGCCCTAGTTTTGAACTCAAAACAGAATCATACCTAAAGTCTTAGATTTGAGACTCGGGACATCTACCTCCATAGTGAAGATTGGAAAGCAATCAAGACTACGAATAATATTACATACATTCACCAAATTTGATTTGCAATGTATTATATCTAAACTTGAACCACCTCATACAATGTGCGATATGTTGAAAGAGCGTCAAAAAATTCAACATTTTAACAATTTTGGTGTGTTACAATCTTGTGCATATGAGCCGCTATAAGCCTATAACTATAACTATCTAAGAATTTTACTTTAATTCATTTCAACCAACCGACTTACTTGCCTTTCCGGATGAAGGCCACAAAAACGTGCTTATACCGGTGTTGGATATATTAAGGTTTTGATTCCAAATTCCTTAGCCGAAGCCTAACAAACAACCTGATTTGCCCCTTCTAATGACGGAATGTATTTTTCCAAAATTTGTAGGACATTATTATTAAAAAAGAAAAAGAGAGTGTGGGAGTCCCAATATGAGAAAGTCGACTCATTTTCTGTGTAGGGAAAGACCTAAAACAAGCGGATATTAAGGAGCCGTTACAGCGTCGTCTCTCGTGAAGAAAAAAAGAAAAGAAAAAAAAAAAAGCTGAGGGCAATTCTGTCATCTTCTCACCATTTCCAACACTCCTCGGTCCTCACTGGTATGAATGCAATTTCTGCGCTTCTGACACCTCCACTGCCCTCTCTCTCTCTCTCTCTCTCTCTCTCTCTCTCTGGTTTGGATTAACGAAGCGTTAATGGTGATGCTCAACCTCCTCCGCCGTACTCACAAACAAAGAAACTCTCAAATTTAATCACCAAAAAGAAAAAGAAAAAACAGATAGAGACGAAGCAGAGGGCTTTTATTGAATTATATACTTTGGAAAATATCAGACACACACTACGAGGCTCCTTTTGCTCTCTCTTCTCTTCTCTTCTCTTCTCTTTGTGCTTCTTTTTCTCACATTGATTGGGGTAATATTTGGCTCCTTTCATCATTTCAATATCAAGTTTTGGCCAAAATCTTTGTATCAGATAAAAAGGTATCTGCTTCACATTGATTGCTTTCAAGTTTCAACCTTTCTGTTAATGGGTCTTCTTTTATGACTCTCCCAACAACTCCCTCTACACAGCTTTGCTCTGCTGCTCTCTTTCTTCCATGAAAGCCAGAAAGCAACCAATCCTCCCCTCTCTGTTTTGCTCTGTCTAGTCTGAACCCCATAGTCTTGGCTTTGCTCTGTAACAAAGTTCAACCATTTCTGCCTTCTGGGTCCTTGAAACCAAGCTTTTCCCCAACTGGGTTTTTCGTTTCCTGCAAAACCCATACACCATTTTGGTGCTGTGACTCTGTTTTCGTCTGATCAGTAATTCAGGGTTTAGGGTTTAAAGAAAGGGTTTTTCTTGGTTTTCTTAAACCCTTGTGTTCACTTTTCTTAGTCCAGTTGAGCTGGGATTTCTTCTTGAACATCTTTCAGTGGAAAGTTTGAGTTTGGTTACTAAGCAACTGAGCTTATTTTCATGAACTGGGTCTCCACATTTCCGTCCAAAAATGGGTATTGCCAACTCTAAAAGCGAGAAGGACGCAGCTCTGTGTCTCTGTAGAGAGCGCAAAAGGTTCATCAAGCAAGCAATTGATTCAAGGTATGCTTTAGCAGCTTCTCATGTCTCTTACACCAACTCTCTTCGAAGCATTGGCATCGCTCTCCGGCGTTACGCCGAGGCCGAGGTGTTGATAGAGTCCTCTCTGTCCACCTCAGACAAAACCCCATCACACTCCTCCTACCCTTCGCCGTCGCCGTCCCCGAAGATTTCGGGCTCCCCCATGCACAATGAGAGGCCCATTTCGCCTCCGGGGGTGGCGACTTTGAGTTACATGAGGTCAGGAGGAGGTAGTGCTGCTGTGACCATGAGGTTCAATCCTGTTAATAGTAGTAGATATGTGGATGAGGAGATTCCACTGCCGCCGCCGCCGCCGCCGCTGCTGGGGGAGGCGGAGGCAGATTCTTCTTGGGATTACTTTGATCCTGTTGATGCTGAAGAGAGTGAGAGCTTTAGGTTTGTGGGGAGTAGTGGAGTGGATGTGAATTGTGATGATGTCAAAGGGTGGAGACAGATGAGGAGTGAAGAAGGTAACTATAGTGTGGGGGAGAGTAGGGGAAGATGGGCAAAGGCGGGAAGTAATGAACTTGATGAAGGAACTAAGTTTTTGGAGCAGAGGAATTGCGAAGATTCGGGTGATTTGACTCAAAATGAAAGTGAAGAGCATAATGCCAATACACTGAGCTCGGGAGGAGTTGATGGTGGATCCAGACAGTTAGTGGTGGGACAACGAAACGCCAATGGGGATTCAAAGAGGGAGAAGAGTGTAGGAGAGAAGGATTTATGTGATGAGAGAGAGGACCCTTCGGACTTTATTACCCACAGAGCTAAAGACTTTCTTTCGAGCATAAAGGATATTGATAATCGGTTTCTCAAAGCTTCGGAATCTGGGAGAGAGGTCTCAAGGATGCTTGAGTCGAATAAAATCCGGGTTGGATATTCGGTGGCAAAAGGTAATGTTTATTTCTTTACTTTGTAAGAATGTAGTCCAGTTAAAGAGCTGAATTTGATGCAGAGCTTTTAATTGTTTTGTATTAACACCAGTAGTGATTTTAGTTTTCTTCATTTTTAGCTTCTGCTTTGCTTCATGAACCTTTATGTTCAATTTTGTAGGTAGGTCATCAGGGTTGGCTCTTCTTGGGACTTTCCAGCTTGTTTGTTGCCAGGGAAAGACTTCACTTGTTTCTAGTGGTAAGTAACAGCAATTGATTGATCACTTCACTAGCTAATTTCCAAGGCTGTAGCTCTAAGGTTGAATATGCATTTATATCTCTAGCAAATGCAAGAACTTCCTTATGCTTTACCTACTAATCAAAGATGAGGTCTTTTACATTGATTCACCACTTTTTGGGCGTGTCGAATTCCAAAAATCCTTTCATAAGTCGAATTTCTTTTTATCAAGGCTAGAAATTTAATCTTTGGTAAAAAGAATCAGATAAACACAGTAGATCCATTTAATTTTGATTCGTTGTGTAGAATAGATTGCGGAGTCATTTGATTTATATGTATTATTTTGTTTGTACATACATACTGCCAAATAAATGAAAGCCTCATTCTACCTGCATTTTACAGTATGTTTGCAATCTCGTCCATCTTTTCCTACCATAATTTGATATATTGATGTTTTTGTAGAACCTGAACATGTTACCAAAGTAATTACTTGGAAGCGGACAACATCTTCGAGATCTTCATCATCAAGGAATCCTCTTGCCACAGCATCAAAAGATGATGCTGATGATAGTGGAAGTGACTTTATCGAAGAGTTCTGTATGATTGCAGGAAGCCATTCCTCCACTCTAGATAGACTGTATGCATGGGAAAGAAAGCTATATGATGAAGTGAAGGTACATATGCCAAAGCTTCTTTATTTGAGTGAATCAGCTGGCTCCAGAATCTTATTGAACCTCTTGATTATAACCTGTTGCTGCATGGTTTAAATGATCTGCCATATGATTTGCGTGCTACTATATATGATTCAGAAAATAACTATGAATATGACATCATGCTTTCCAAAGTAGTGTTAGCGTAATATATGAAATGGGATATTCCAACCCCTCTTTCCATATGTTGTACAACTGGGTTTTGAGTACCACCCCATAGTATCTTGTGCAAATAGTACTGTAGAGAGAGAGAGAGAATAGTTCAGTTGGTAGAAATTTCTTAAACATCTGAAATTATTGACCAGTTGCTTAAGTTTGTCCTTATATGGAAAAACCATGTCGATGATTGGTAGCAGAAATCTTACAAAGCTTCTTAAATCATTTCTTCTTTCTGTTTATATTGTTGATGCTAGTGCTTTCAATAATATGAGAGAGAGAGAGAGAGAGAGTAGTTCAGTTGGTAGAAATTTTGTAAACATCTGAGATTATTGACCAGTTGATTAAGTTTTAGTCCTTATATGGAAAAACCATGTTGATGATTGGTAGCAGAAATCTTACAAAGCTTCTTAAATCATTTCTTCTTTCTGTTTATTTTGTTGATGCTAGTGCTTTCAATAATATGAGAGAGAGAGAGAGAGAGAGAGAGAGAGTAGTTCAGTTGGTAGAAATTTCGTAAACATCTGAGATTATGGACCAGTTGATTAAGTTTTAGTCCGTATATGGAAAAACCATGTCGATGATTGGTAGCAGAAATCTTACAAAGCTTCTTAAATCATTTCTTCTTTCTGTTTATATTGTTGATGCTAATGCTTTCAATAATGAATATTCTAACTAGCTAGCTACAAAATTTCCTATTCTAGTGAGTGATTTGCATTTTTTTAATCCATCTTCCTATAAACCAAAGTTCCAATCTTTGAGATACTCCTCAATGTGCTTTAAATGCATGCGTTTTAATTTGTCCCAAAAATGTGTGACCTTTTGGCCATCAAACAATCAACTTGGCAAAGGGATGGACTGGGAATTGCTGGAAACATTAACTTTTTATGGTATCTTGTGAATTTTGCTTCTCTCTGACATGAAGTTGAAATTATTAACGTTATTTGTTTTATAGTACTTTTGCTTAATCATCCTCTCACTTCTTGGTTCCTCGTGTAGGCTAGTGAATCTATCAGGAAGGTGTATGATGTGAAGTGTGATCAACTTAGGAATCAATTTGCAAAGGATTGTAGCAGTCAAATTATTGATAAAACCAGGGCAACTGTAAAGGACCTACATTCACGAATAAGAGTGGCACTTCATGCTGTTGATTCAATATCAAAGCGGATTGAGAAAATGAGGGATGATGAATTGCTTCCGCAACTTTTAGAACTTAATCAGGGGTAAGTATGGTCCTTTTGTTTATTTAATGCACATTGAAGATAATTCTCATGGCCGCTTGATGTCATTTATATCCAACCATTGAAGATCATATTAATTGTTTCAAAGCAGGAGTAACCATGAATTCATTAATGGTGTTTCTGACTTTCTGTGCAGATTGACCAGGATGTGGAAGGCTATGCTTGAATGCCATCATGCACAATATATTACTATCTCGCTCGCGTATCATTCAAAGAGCTCAACTGTAACTTCCCAAGGAGACACCCGCAGGAATATCATGGCTCAACTTTTGGAGGAGATTGAATGCTTTGGCCTAAGCTTTGCAAACTGGATCAACAGCCTTACTTCATATGTGGAAGCTCTGAATGGTTGGCTGCAACACTGCATTATGCAACCTCAGGAGCGTTCCAAAAGCAGAAGGCCATTCTCCTTCTCCCCTCGTCGAGCTATTGCCCCACCTATATTTGTTCTCTTTCGTGATTGGGCAGCTGGGATCAGAGGATTGCCATCTACTGAAGTTACTGATGCAGTCAGAACCTTCTTATCAGATCTGCGTCATATGATGGAACAAGCAAGCACACAGAAACGACAGAGGGCAGCTGATGCAAACAACGGAGAATCAGAGAACAAAGATGATGAGGAGAACAAAGAAGATGAGAATTGTGAAGAATCGTCTTCGAACCTGAGCTGCATACATTCGAGTTTGACAAAGGTTCTGGATAGACTGACTAAATTTTCCGAGGCATCATTGAAGATGTATGAGGATATCAGACAGAAAAGCGAAGCAGCAAGAAATGCATATTCAAACTTCAACAGGCCAAATAGACACTAGGTTCATGTAATTATCACATACAAGCATCTCTTTAAGTTTGTCATTGGAAACACAGTGTGTGTAAAGTTGGAGGCAGAGTTAGGAAAACGGCATAATTTGGGGCAGTGTGTGTTGGATGATTGAGAACTGAACCAAAAGGAAGAGTTTGCCAGCCAAAAGTTATTGGGTTTTTGTTCCTGATTGGATTTATTACTATTTTATCTAGTATTGGAAATTACTTTGTCTTCTTTGCTCGTTTAGTTGAAACTTGACCTTGGTAATTTGTCAGTAAAAACCCCAACCGACGAATAATTCATTGCGAAAATCCCTTACCGGCAAAAATTGGTGCCGACTGGAAAAACCTTGCCAACGAAACAGAAGTCTGCCTCGAACAATGAGGGTTTACACTAGTTGGATCATTCTACTGTCAACTTCACCGTCATTTATCAACAATCGAACATTCTACTCTTTCACAACCTTTAAATTTTGCTTATCATCTTCAATGCCTCTTAAAAATTACAGTCCAGAAAGGTTCTCTTCTGCTGCAATTCACATGCAACTTGACCTCCTATATCAATATTGAAACACAAAGAAACATAAATTTGTATGAAGCAAGAACTGCTCGTTGTATTAGAATTGCAGGTTCGTAATGTTACAAATAGAAGTGCAAGATTATATTCCTTCCCAGAGATATCACATCGACTGTGAGTTGAGACCATTAATTTGAGAAAAGGAATATATGGTAACAAACAATGGAGTACTCCCTTCATCGTTCGTTCCCATGTTTAGCCAACGTGGCACCAACAATTATTTGAAACCTATATTTCCTGTGTTTTGTTCCCTATAAGGGATTAAAATCCCACATGTTGTGTGTACTGAGAGTAGGCATCCGACTGCATTGCAATTGGGGCACGCGTAACATAATCTGGAATATCAAATGCGTCTATGAGTTCCCCTGCTATATTTCTCACTCGGAAACTCAGGTATGCAGTGAGCTTGTGGATTGCCTGCAAGAAACAGAGATGCATTAGTTAGAAACATATGAACCCCAATTTTGAATAAACAGAATGCATTAGTCAAAACTTGGAAACATATATACTTTAAATTGAACAGAAAGAAAAACAAAAGAATCATATTTATTTCAAAAGCATGCTATCTAGTGATGTAGATCTCTGTTTCAAAACCAACTTAGTTTTATTATCAAGATCAACTCAATATGTGGATAGCATTCTATCAAGAGAGACCCTTGAGCATTTTTCTGGAAGTGGTGAACTGGTGCATGACGCAGGAGTTCGGTTTGGTTAGATGCAGAAATGCAGATTCAGAAAAAAAAAACCATTTATTTATTCATGCTCAATTGGATTACCAAGGAATTTGTATACCTTAGCTTTGTTTGGTGCAACATAATCAACATTACGATAGGTTCCTATGTCTTTCCATATTCGATCCAAGGCATAAAGATCACAGACGAGTTTCAGAGCTGCTCGAGAACTTGCATCCGGACAGCTGGAAGAAAATAGCTCAAATTAGAATCTGACAAGCACAAAGCAAAGTAAAAAGAATGTAAAGCACGAGGCAGAGATTGGAACTAGCAAAGTACTTCTGCACAGCTTCTATAAACTTGGCAAGGATGACAGATTCAATATGGGACTCTGCAAGTGTCAAAAGGTGGTTTAAGCATCTATTCCAAGCGCCAAAACTTCCAAGAGTTTTAGAGTGCTTGCGAAGTCTAACAGCAACACTTTGAAGTAGTCGAGAAGTTCGGTACTGCAAGAAGAAAACCAAGCCAATCAAAATTCATTTTTGAAATTTAATTAGGCTAAAATGATGATTTCGATCAAAGAAGCAAACTCACTCTGAAAGCATCCAACTGGAACTTTGGATCTCGCAAATGGTCTTCACTTTCCCATCGAGCAGTCACCGGATTTGGCTGAGATAGGTACGAGTTCATGGATTCTCTAAGGTAGTTCCAGGTAACTGTGAGTGTCCCGCCTTGAAACTTCTCCTTGTATTGCTTCAACAGATCACCTGCTACCTGCGTTACCACTGAAAATTTCAGAAAAGGAATTGTTTCATAAATTTAGTAGAATGTCTATTTCACGTATTCAAACTCAACATTAATGCCAATACCCAAAATGCAGTTTCATGTAGAAATGGTAGAAGTGGCATTACTATAGTAGCATAAACCATGAGAATATTATCTTTTAAACTTTTCTATTAAAAAAAAAAACAGTTTAAAAGCCTTGGAGAAACTAGTATGCTGATATAAAAACTTTGAGATATTAGAAAGTGATGCGATAGCAACCTGCTGTAGAAGCACCGTGTTGTCCCCTTCGAATGTCTGAAAAATGTCATGGTCATTCCTCAAACTGCCAAAGCGGTTGACAGCAGCGTACCCATGGCCTCCACAAGCTTCCCTACAGATACTCAATGACTTTGCTGTATATGACGTCACATAAGCCTTGAGCCCTGCTGAAAGAGAATGGACATCTGCAACCAATTGTTCATCATGAGTCTTCTTCATCTCTGAATATTTCTCCACCAAATTCAGTGTGGCAAAATGGAATGCGTAAGTTGAAGCCAGCATTGGCATTAACTTGTGCTGCTGGGATTGGTAATCAAGAATGCTGACTTCAGGTTGCTTTGGAGGACCAAACTGCTGACGCAGTAGAGAATATCGGATTGCAATTGTGCCAGCAACCTTCAAGACACTGCCTGAAGAATATGCAAGGCCGACCCTCCCACCTACAAGTTCTCCTAGTGTGGCAGCAAATCTTTTATTTATAGATGGTAGGCTACTTGTGTATTTACCATCCCGAGAGACATCTCCAAAACGATTAAGAAGATTATCACGAGGGATTCTCACTGTGCGGAATCTTAATGCTCCATTGTCCACCCCATTCAGACCAACCTTATGGCCACAATCGTTTATCTCAATTCCTGGAAGAGTTTGATGAGTCTTCATATCCCTTATTGGTACAATGAAGGCGTGGACACCCATATCAGATACTCCTCTTTTATCATGTGTTGGCAACATCAGCTTAGCAAAAACAGTGGCAAACTTGCCATGAACAGCAGCATTGCCAATCCACCATTTGATGGCCCCATCATTTGGTGTGTCAATTACAAACTCATCTGTGATCGGATCAAATGTTGCCATTGTTTGTAGACCTTGAACATTTGAGCCTTTACACACCAAATTAGAACAAAAATGAATTAAGACACGAAATCTAAGTAAAGCAACATCCTGTTCAAACAAAAGCAAACTTGCACAATTACTTGTAATCAAATCCAAAAACATGTAAAAGTAGAATCTATGAACTAGATAATTGAAAGAAAATGTGAAACAAAAGAAGGTAGATAATTATCATCAAGCAGTCATCCATAATAATATGGACCAAGTGAAAGATGATAACCTTGTTTGCATTCCATACTATTTCAATACTCTGGCAATTTTAATTGATATTTATATGAAGTGTAGAGGAAATACAATCAAACTGGACCACCAGTCCATATAAGATAAAGAAGTACACCTAAACCTACAGAAAACAAGCCATCCGAAACAAGATAGAAGCAAAACAACATAAACCACGTCAAAGAAATAGAAAAGCGAACAACAAAACTCCTATACTCATGCCAAAACTACTTCCCAGTCAAGATTGATCAACCTAACTAACAAGACTTTGAAGATTCCATACTACTGCATCTCCATAAAGAAATCCTCTTCCCTCTTAACTTCCAAAATCCTTCCTTCTTTTTTTCATAACACACATATTTTCCTTCCCAAGTCTACACACCACCATAAAATTCTAGCCTTACTCAATCTAACCCCAAGATCCTGAACAATGGAGTAGCAATTTCTAGTCCAGCACACTCACAAGAGAAAACATTTGCAGCAATTTCCCCCACAAAACAGAAGTGAAAAAAATACTGTAGAATTATCGATACTCTCAGCACCATTGCAGCACATAGAATATCAATGAGAAAAAGCAAGTATAAGGCCTTCTTTCTGGGGAAGATTAAAAGTACTAATTCTGCCACAGGCCAAATCCAAACAAAATTCTGAATAATAGTGGGGATGAAAGCTCATCTAAGGAAATGAGCCAATGCTCCAAAAAATCCTAGAGGCTCAAAGGAAAACATTTCAGGTGATAGTAGGAAATGTAAATAAGACTGCAAGAAATGATTGCTGATGTAGAAGGATTCCCAACTCATTTATCAGGAATTATAGCATTTAAAGAGAAAGGACCCAGGTAAGACTAGAGCTTGGGAAATCTTCCCGTTTCCTTCTCATTCAAATTGTGCCTAAAAGTACCAAGAAACATGGCTGGAGTGTAGCGGATAAGCAACAGAAGAAGTCGTAGTAAAATGGTACAGAGTATAGTGGGACACCCAGTACACATGAGGAGATAAGGATGAAGAGGAAGAACTTACTAAGCAAACACAATCCCAAAAATCTGATTGTAGAACCATTATTGTCAGCATGACATTAAAACCCCTGGAAAGAAGTATGACAAATGAATTGCCACAGCCTATGAAATGAACCATCGTAGGATCTCTTTTCAGCTGAAAGCAATCCAAATTTGCTTCGAACCACATAACCAAACAAATGGAAATGCTACTTTAGACAGACTGAAGTAAAACACGCCTGTAGAAAGGAAATCCTTCCTCAATCCATCCAGGCATAACCTCACTATCTCCACTGTGGGATCCAAGAAAACAAGACAAAACAGAATGCCCGAAAAAAACTCAAAAGAACCTGAACTCCTGAAAAAGGTCAAGAATCCTAGTCTCCAACTCACATTAATTCACATTAAACACTCTTGGACATATTTACCTTAACACCTTAAATTAACCCAAACAACTCGATTATCAGAAGGAGGTTTCCACATCTAAACTCATCATCTAAAATTTATAAACTAAGGTTGTCTGCAAACTGGAGGGTGGGCAACTGAGTCTACTCACAACCCACCTCTGCTCAAGACATGGACGACTAAGGTAAAAGGAAATGTGAACAGCAGGTCACCCTGTATAAGCCCCCTAGACACTTTGAAATGATCCATACAATGCAGACTTACAAATTTTTGAGCTCAAACAACCACTAATCCAAGTCCTCCAATTACTTATGAAACCTTTCATAGCCAAACTAAATTCAAGGAAGCCTCCATCAACATGATCATAAGCTTTCTCAAAACCAATTTTGAACACCGCAGCATCTTTAGTATGTTACTAGACTCTGTCCATACCAATTCTGACATTTTAAAACATTGACTAACAACTCATCAAGATAAATCTCTTATCCATCATAAAGCTGTTGCTCATTGGACGCTCCTTTTTTTTCATTTGATTTTATTGAGGCTATATTATCACTAAGATTAAATTTATTTTTTCTGTTAAAGCCATAGATGTGGGACATACTAATTTGGAAAATCAAGATGCTTTAACACACAATTGAAGTTGTATAATTCATACCAATTAAGTTTCATCTTTACCATACGCTTAGAAATAAACAAGGAAATAGGTAAAGGACTGGCAGTAACAAAACAACTCACCATGATGCAGTTCAGTCATAGCAAAACAACCTGGATACTCCAGATTGTCAATACCATCAAAGTACTTATCCTTGTGTTTCTTAGTTCCTAAGTTGATTACAGAACCTCCCCAAAGACTGCATAAGAAAGTACTAAAAATCAGTGCAAGATAAAAGACAAACTCTAAACAACATTCAGTTGGGCACCAAACAATGTACAAGCATTAACTGGAAGAGAACTGGTCCCTATGAGAAGTTTATGTAAATTAAAGAAGCTGCAATTAATCACTTTGATCCAAGCTTCGGAAATCGACAATAAAAAAGTTATGTATTTTTTAATTTTTCCTATTGGTGACTAAGAATGCTCTTTTGAATAGCAAGGAATTCAGCAGACACTACATTAATGGTAATTTTGCCTTCAAAAACTCATGTTGCTCTTACGGGAGTTTATTTTACCAAAACCCAATGTAATTGTAATCTCTCAATTATCTGTAAGTTCATAATCTTCCTTTCAGAGAATTCCACTTGCATGAAAGGACCATTCAATTAGAAGTTTCCAATCCAACGTGAAAACAGTTCTCAGTCATCCCTCATTCAGCTTAAGACCATTCTTGATATTCACAACATGTCCATACAAATGCTCGATTTCATTATTATCATCCCCCTCTTGACAAACATCCGCACTAGGTGTCCTACTATGTGCAATCATGGACATTGCATCCTTCATCACCAAATATATTTGGCTGACCTTATAAGAATAATAGAATATTGAGTAATCACGTAAGGCTTACCCTCTAATTCAGCTTGTTAGTTTACCATTATTTCCAATAGCTTAAGAGAGAATGCAGACCAACAATGTTTCACATCGTAACACCCTCTCTCACAAGGGGGACCTAACACGTGAACTATTGGAATTAAAAGGGAAGAATATCCAGTAGAGCACTAATTTGAACAACGGACCTACTCTCCACTCATGGAATATTTATTGGTGAATGACTGCTCCCAAAAATCCAAGCATTTTGGATGTGGAACAGCAACTATTTTTTAGTGTAATAGTTCTTTTCATAGACATCTCATAGCACTCAGAAACAACACTCTACCCCATCTCACTTCAACTGATTTTTGTTAAATTCTCCCTCCTCCTGTCCAACAACTCTATTCAATAACATCGCAAGTTAAAAGGTATTTCACATTGGAGATAAGTCATCAACCAACAAACAACACCAAACAATGGCCATATATGGGACTACCAATTATTCAAATGGTATCCTCGTTAACAAAACTTTAAGTACCATTTCTGTGTTTGTATATCTGTAAAACCACCACTACAATATCTTATCTCTTTTCGGATGTTCCCACTATAATATCAATCAGTACCTCTACGCCCCGCATCTGTGTACCACATTTTGTGGCGCACGAAGCAAAACCTAGCGTACACTCGCAGCTAATCAAACCGGAACTACAATGAATATAATCCAAATACTAAAATTGGCAGATCCCTACCAAAAGAACAAAGGGATTGGAAGGCTAATTGACTTTGCGTAACAGTAACAAGCCAAATTCAAACAATAATCAAAGGTGATTTTCTTCTCCTCAACACCAAAAACCATCTCATTTCCAATCTAAACTAAACTAAACATATCAATGCCAAAACAATTCACAATTCCAAGCCAATTAATCCAAAACCAGAAAACCACAACAACAACAAAAAGGAGCAGCAATCACCTGTACTGCACCCCCATCTTGATCCCAAGCGACATGTCGACGCTGCCCACAGCTTCCAGAACCGCAAAGTACTTGGCCGGATCTTCGACGACGTACCGGAACGGTCTGATTCCGGCCTCCCTAACCAAACCAGTAAGCTGCCTCATACAAAGCTCGCGGTGATCGTCCTTCAAAATCTCCACCGGAGTCTGAAGGTCAGGCCTGTTGTTGAAGTAGTCCATAACCTTATCTTGGATTTCCCTGTGCTTTCCTCTCATGTAGCTCGACAGACTCTTCGTGTCCACGTTGAGCTTCGCCGCCGCCTTGGCGCACTCCAGCCTCGAGATTTGGCGGTGGTCGTCCGGTGAAATCGCGGCAGGCGTCAGGTGGAGGGACAGCCGTTGGATGCGCCGCGCGGCGGACTGAGAGTCGTCCTCCGCCGTTGGATCTCGGTTCGGGGCCTGCATATTGTTTTGAGAGAGAGAGAGAGAGAGTTTGGAAAGAGGACGATGATCGAGTTCGTTGCTTATAAGGCAGAGGTGATGACGTGGAGATCACTGTATCGATTGGCTATTGGTTGAGGGGTTTGGCAGTTGGTTTTGGCGCGCCTTTCAATGTCATGGGATATGTTTGACGACTAAGCAGGGAATATGGGGTTTTGGATCAGATTTGTGGTTGCGACGTCGTTTTCATTGACGATCCTTTTGGATTTTTTTTTTTTGAGAGGGGTATTTGTTTCTTCTAGATCCGAAAATTTGAATTATTAGCTGATATGGGAATGGGAGTCGGTTTTTCTTTTTTTTCTTCTTTTTTTTTGTTAGGAAGAATGTCAAATATTATATCCGATAAGCAAATGGAAAATTACAACCACATGGAGTGGTCGAGTTGGTGAATTCAACTATCTAAATGTTGGGACAAAAGCACGGTGGAAACTCCCCACCTGAGTTCGAAACCCAATTTAATAAATTTTAGTGACTAGCGGCAATCCGTTCCACGAAGGAAAATTACTCTTCTAGCTTATAGAGTTATATATTCAATATCAAAGACCCTACCTTATAATAGAGAACAGAATCCAATATAAGGTATGGATCAATTTGGCTTCTAGGACAAAACTCTACCAAAGCAAAATGGAAAGTACTTTTTTTTAAAGGGAAATTCGTCCAAACAGTGTCTGAACTTTTCCAGACTATTAATTTTCATACCTATACTTTGAAAAATGTCATAATGGTACCTGAAGTTTTGGCCCCGACCCAATTTCCGTACCTAGCAACAGTAAAGTCGTCAACGGCGTTAAATTTTGAGGGGTAAATCTGGAACTTCAGGTATTCTCAAGAGAAAATCTTCCAAACAGTGTCTGAACTTTTCCAGACTATTAATTTTCATACCTATACTTTGAAAAATATCAAAATGGTACCTGACGATTTAAGCCCGACCCAATATTCATACCCAGGAACAGTAAAACCGTTGACTCCGTTGAACAGTACCAGAAAAGTATGCCAATAACTACCGTTGGGTTCAAACATTGCCCCCCAGACCTCGAAGTCAAAGGTCTTCGTCTTACATCTATAGATGTATGATCCGATCGCAACTTCGAATATGGGAGTTGATTCCAAAGCAGTTGAGAGCCGCAGAACTCAGCTACCTACCTCAGTTTTCTATCAGGAGAAAAAATTGAACTCGGGTTCTTTACTCCTAACAGAAGCTCTGGTACTAGAAGATATGTTGGAATTCGCTAGTACAGATCGAATCCACAATGTGAGGCGTCAACCACCCAATTATTCCCTCTCAGTGATGGCTTCGCCGGCAACGCGATCTTCTCCAGCATCTTCTCTGCTTCGATTTCAATCAAAAATCCCAAAACCCACAATCCAAAAAATCAAATTCAATTATTTGCAGCTGAAATCAATTTCAATTTTTCTTTTTTTGATGGGTTTGGGAGAAGACAACAGAGAAGAAGGAAAGAAAAGTCGTGATTAGGTAGATGCATGTGGAAATTTTGGTAGCTATAACAGCAAAAATGGTTTGGTTTGCAAGTGTTTGCTCGGTTTTAAGCCTAGTTCACCAGATAATTGGAATCATGGAGATTATTTGGGTGGATGCACAAGGAAATTTCAATGCTTTAGGTTGGAATCCGACGAGTCTAATAACAAAGGAATCTAAAATTTTGGTAATTCCACTTTGGGTCAAGTCTGGGTCCGATCTCTGTCGGAAATGGAATGGCGAAGCGATTCCGATCTCTGTCAAAACGGGATGTCGTAGTTTGGGCAATCTGCTAGAAAGCCTTGACGCGGGACCCTAAGTCAGGTTCTGGGGTGTCGGAGGACGATTCCGAATTCAGGTCGTCGATGTAGATGAAGGTCGGGTTCCGATCAAGTATGGGTCTGAGCACGGCTGTTGGCGGTGGTCTGGCATCGTACGCGTATCTTCCTGAGTTCTTCTGGATACGGGTATATGAATATTTAGATCTAGGTATACCATGTTGATATTGGTATTTGAATCTCGTATTGGGCATGGTAGTTATTGGCATACTTTTCTGGTACTGTTCAACGGAGTCAACCGTTTTACTGTTCCTAGGTATGAATATTGGGTCAGGCTTAAATCGTCAGGTACCATTTTGATATTTTTCAAAGTATAGGTATGAAAATTAATAGTCTGGAAAAGTTCAGACACTGTTTAGAAGATTTTCCCTTGAGAATACCTGAAGTTCCAGATTTACCCCTCAAAATTTAACACCCTTGACGACTTTACTGTTGCTAGGTACAGAAATTAGGTCGGGGCCAAAACTTCAGGTACCATTATGACATTTTTCAAAGTATAGGTATGAAAATTAATAGTCTGGAAAAGTTCAGACACTGTTTGGACGAATTTCCCTTTTTTAAAATACAAAGTACGAATTTTTTTTTTTTTTAAATGTCAATACGTGTTATATTCGCGTATTATGTACAGCAAAATATTTAGGGGTTAAGCCCGTATGCCCAAAAACTCATGGTATTTTGCCCATTTGATCCAACATCTATGTATTTTGCCCAATTACACAACTCTTAGGGGAAAAGACTCATAAGGGTAGTCCTTTCTAAAGTAGTGCCTAGTATATCCTATGCTGACTTTTGGGTTCAAAATTCACTTTTTCTTAGAAAACCATGTTCCAACTTTTGAGAAAAACAAAACTAGCCTTCAACATGCCTAAGTTTTTCACCTAACGGCTCCTGCCTAACGGTTACTTTAACAGGCGGAATCACTGCTGCTTGTTTCTATCCAAAGCTGTGGCCAAGTTTTACTAAGCTAAAGGAAATCTGAGCCTAAAGAGAGTATATGATAATGGCAGATCACAATTAGTAAAACAACAGATAACGGATAACTTTGTTGAAATAAAAATTTGATGAAGTGGGTGAACACACTGAAATTATTTATATAAACATAATCACATGCTAAGAATTCAGAGCCTCATTCTCAGGTATACAGCTAAAAAGCTGTTTAGCTATCCATGAGACTGAGTTACAGTACTTACTTGTAATGAAAGCACACTTCACACTAGACAGGAAAGAAAGATCACACTGCTACTTCTTGAGAGAAGACTCTTCTGCTCAAGTTCTTAAGCTATCTTACAGGTTGTGGAAGTTTTTTGATGTGTGGGGTTTTTTCGATGCCTTTACAAATGAAAATCAAGCTCCATATATAGAGAGCGGACTCCAAACTTAAATTCAAAAACATAAAATATACAGTTCAACTCCGTGATTTCCTGCTTTCCTGAGTGCTCCTATTGGTGGAGGTCGGACAAGGAAAAGGCAGGTTCCCTTTTGGGTGAAATGTTTTTCACCTTTCCTTTTTTGAAAAGCAAAAGTAGCTTTTGGGAAGAGTCCAAAAGTACTTTCGGTGTTTTCTACACCTGCTGCTTCACATGTTCTCGTCTGTTTCAGAGTGGTGGCCAAAGACAAAGGAGTTGTTGTCTGTCTGGGCCATGCGAGTGGTTGTCGCATTGTCCTCGACGTCTGTATCAACATACATCTTGTAGTGGTTGTCAATTTCAAGTTTTTCCACCCATTGCATGCATGCCATTGTCGAGTCTATCTCATTTCTGGTGAGAGATAGGAATAGGTCACTGCTGACTACGTCAGGGTGATCGTAAGCAGTGATGATTGTCTTTTCTCCTGCTGCCAGGAAGGTATTGTTGACATCTTCAGAGATGATCTTCTTGATGTAGTCTAAGGCCATGGCTTTCATCCATGGGATGCTTGAGTTTGGTTGGCCATTGTATGCTACACAGGCTGGTTGAAGATATTTCCTTTGAATAATTCTCACATAATGATATGGAGGAATATATTCAACCTTACCGTTTGCCTTCTGGATCCATTCTGGAGGAGTGGATCTGAACTTCAATCGAAGTGTACAGTCATTTTTTCTGATATTTTTGACTGTGTTGACAATGATGGGCGGCATACCTTTTAGATCATCATTTGTTTTGCTCCATAGATTATGGACAAAACCATTTTCAACAAGCCAAAGCTTGTGTTCTTGAGGATGTTCACTCTGAACATTAACCAAGTATCTTCCAACGTATGCTCCTGAGACAATGAAGAGGGTTGGAGGAACAAGGTCTTCTGAATTGTGTCTTCCTATCAGATTGTGGAAATCATGCCAATCTGATTCAGTGAGTGCCATGATAGGGATCCTAGCACTTTCTGGATGTTCAAGGAAGTTAATTTTTTCTTTCTTATCAGCACTCTGCTGTAATTCTTCGAACTGTGGTCTTGCATTCTCGTATAGTTCTTCAGCTAATGCAAAGAGAGCTGGAAACATGAGACCACTGCTTCTTTCCTGAAAGGCAAATAAAAGATTATCCAGAATTGCCTTCTGGTGGTAAGCTAATCTCCTGCCAGTTCTGAACACAGGAGTATCGAACGTTCGAAGTTCATAATTGAAAACATTTATTACTCCAGTTGGAGTAGGTTTGCTTTTTGGCAAAGCAACAGCCTTCAACGGTCTTGATGAGCCTTTACCGTCTGCCGTTTGAGACGGGCTAGTCAATCCTTTACCCTGGGATTGATCAGTTGTGGCTAAGCCTTTTGAACTTAGCAGGAACCTCTTGAGGATTTGTTCTTTGGGATCCTCATTGGTTTCATGTTCTTTCCCAGCTCTTCTGCTTCTGGGATTGCGACCTTCGTCGTCGTCATCATTTCTTTTACTGAACATGGCTAATTCCCTTGTTAAGGCGTCTGGAAGATAGTTCTTGTTTCCTGCAATTAATTCAACAACATAATCATATTGGTTAAGGAATAATTGCCAGTTAGCTAGTCTTCCTCTATCAGCAGCTTTATCAAGTTTGAAATTTTTGAAATTCTTTACTCTGGCACAATCGGTGCGGACAGTAAAGGGTTTTCCAAGGAAAGCTGGAGAATTTAAAATTGTTTTTTTGACCGCTAGAATTTCTTTTTCCCCTGTGGGATAATTCAGTTCTGCAGGGCTGAACTTGCCACTACAAAATTTACAGATCTTTTCAATGTTAGTTCCAGGCGCTTTCGCCAGAACAACACCGGACCAGTAATTATCACTCGCATCTGTCTGGAGGATAATCTCATCATTCTCTTCTGGTTGTTGAAGAGGAGGGAGGTTTTTGCAGAGATTTTTTATCTGCTTCACAGTTTTTTCATCATCTTCTGTGAAGTTCCATTTTCTTTTGGAACTTGTTTTAGGTGATAACATTGCTGTTAACCCTGAGATCTTGGGGATGAAATCTCTCCCATAATTTATGACACCAAGGAATCTCTCTAGACTTTTGGCATCAGGAATTCTATCTGGGAATTTCCAGATTTTCTCAAGGATGTGAGGTTGGAGTTTTATCACTCCATTTTTGATATTTATTCCCAGGAAATCAACTTCATCAAGGATAAAGAATATTTTCTTTTCTCCTAGGATAATTCCATGCTGAACTATCAGCTTTACAACCTCATAGAGGTGTTTCATGTGTTCTTCTCTGTTTTTGGAGAAGACAAGGATGTCATCTATGTAGACGACGCAAAACTCCGCGACATGCTTGAAGATGTTGTCCATCTTTCTTTGGAAGATTGAGGGAGCTTGCTTGAGACCAAAAGGCATTACCAACCATTCGTAATGTCCTTGTGGTGTTCCGAATGCAGTGAGAGGCACACTCTCAGGATGCATCTTGACCTGCCAGAAACCCGACTTTGCATCGAATTTCGAAAAGACTTTCGCTCCTCTGAGCTGGTTGATCAGTACTCTTACTTGAGCAATTTGATAACCGTCTTTGACAGTCTTTTTGTTGACATCTCTGCAGTCAATCACCATTCTAGCTTTTCCTCTTAGCGTTTCTGCATGGTTTCTCACGTAGAATGCTGGAGCATGATGAGGGCTAGTGGAAGGTTGAATTAATCTCTTGTTCAGGAGATCTTCAATATCTTTTCTGAATTCTTTTTGGTCTTCCTCTTTGTATTGAGGAATGGCTTTGACATGACAGATAGCATTCATGTCATGCAATCTTAATTCACAGACCACTGGGTCTTTTTCCCAAAACTTTTGAGGATCTACGTCGATGTTCTGCTCGAGTAGTTCCTTGATTTTCTCAAGAGTGGGAATTTTCTGAGACTCAAGCTTATTCTGAAAGTGCTTGAGGTTATGCTCGTGGATGAAACTAGCTTCTTCTTCTTCACTAGTTTCTGCTTCTTCTTCTTCTTCAGAAGATTCTTCAACAAGTAATTCTTCTTGTTGTTTGATTTGGAGTATGGGTTCAAATTTGGGTTTGTAGGTAAGATCACCACTATTCTGTTGCGATCTCTGATATTGGGTAGTGAAGTTTGGTCCTACCACACTTTTGGCTTGAGTAAGCCTATCTGCCCAGAACACCCGTTCTCCTTTTCTGAAGCCTATTGCTTCTTCATCCTGAATAAATCGCTGTTGGAGAATGAAATCATTACCCAACAAGAAATCTGCGCCTTGGCCTTCAGATTGCCAGACGTTATGGATGATAAATGTTCCTCCACCAATGGTGATATGAACATTTTTTGCTACTTTATTCATGGTGAGATGGCTTCCATCAAAAGTAACACCAGTAGCTGTTTTCTTTTCTTCTTTCCAGAGTTTTTCTGGAATTGCAAATCTTTTTGCAACTGTAAATCCTGATCCATTATCTACAAATGCATGTAGATGATATTTTTTATGATCAGGGAATTTTAGGCCAATCTCTATGTAGTTGCTGTATCTACTTGTAGAGACGACTTTCGATTGCTGAAGCTCATTTTCTTGAGCTTGTTCCTTTGGAATGAATGGTTTACATTCTTCTGGAACATTGTTCTGAGTGGGAGATTTATCAAAACTAGAAGGTTTTGTATCATCCCAGTCTGTAGGAATTATCTCTTTGCTATCTGGATTACTGAACCATGACGGAGGGTCATATCGGACTTTATAATCATACTTGCCAGAAGGTTGGCCAAGTAGATCCCATGTTTCAGTAACTGTTATAGCTGCTTCTTGCTTTTCTAAGAGATGAACAGTTTCTGGTGGTTTCACCAGTTCTATATTTTCTGGTATTTCAACCAGTTCAAAGTTGTCATCGATTTTTTCTTCGATGATGTCTCCCTTTTTCGAGGAAGATGGTTCCATGGTTTCCCGGAACAAAGTTTCTACTTCTTTCTCTTTTTGTTCAGAGAAATATTCTTCATATTCTTGTTCAACCAGTTGGCTGACAAGACCATTCTTGGTTTTTTTTCTTGCTTCAGCTATGAAGCATTCTTTGTGATAAGTCTTTTTTGACTCTTCACAGAACATAGGGAGACCATTCTTTTCATGACATAAGCAGTAGTCACAAACGAATGTACCAGGGTTCACCTGATAAGAAGACATTAAGGATTCTGTCTTGCTTTCTTCCCAGTTTTTGATTCTCAAAACATTCATTTGTCTGGATTTGAAGTACTCTACTTCAGAATCTGTCTCAGACTCAGATGAATCTTCTTCTTCAGACCAGGCAGAGTAAACTGACCTGTCGTCTTCTTCATCATCAGAATAGGCTATTTCGTAGCCTTTCATATTTGCTGACTCTACTATATGCTCATATTCTTCAAAGAGAGCCTTAGTAGATCTTTTACCCTTTTCCGGGCATTCATTGGCATAGTGCCCTTCAGCTTTACATAACCAACATCTGCAAGCTTTCTTGCTTGGTTGCTTATGTTGATGAGTATTCTTCTTTTTCTTGAAGAATTTCTTTTCAGGATTTTTCTCCTGTTGTTTCTTGTAATTGGAACTTTTCTTGAATTTCCAATTCTTCTTCTGATTACTCCTTTTGAATTTTTTAGAGTAATATTTTCCTTTCTTCTTTCTGTAGAACTTGGATTCATGACATCCCCAGTTGGTTGGCATATCCAGTATTCCGTAACAGAAATTTTCAACTCCTTTGAGTTGTTTCTTGGCCATCTTAGCTCTAAGATTGGCTTTGCATTGCTCTTTTAGTAATTGCCGGATTCTGTCGGCAATTCCTCCAACTGAAAATCTTTCAATTGGTTTTTCTGCTATGCTTTCTCGCACAGCTGTTCTCCATGGTTCAGGGAGTTTCCTGTGCAACAGGTTGACTAGATCAGTGCTTTCTAGTTCCCCAATTGTACAGTAATATTCTTGAAATTCATTCAAGTATTCTTCAAAATATCTCATGTCACAAATTTTGAGAGCATAGATATTTGATTTGGCTGTTTCTCTGGCCTTTTCACTCATATTTGCAGAATCTCCACAGAACTGATCGTACAGGGGTACTGCAAAATCATACGGAGATTTTGAAGCTTTGATATCTTCAAGCCATTCTTTTCCTCTGGCCGTTTCTTTGAAAGAGAAATAATATTTCTTTGCTACTCCTGTGAGAGTAGTTTCAAAGTACATCTGAAGATCAGGAGCTTCAAATTTTCCAAAGGTGAGAGCAGATGCCATCATCAGGCTGTCTACCCATTGGTCAAGAGTTTTTCTCTTGTCTAGAGTTTTATCCAGATCTAACCAGATACCAAAATTGGTAATTGGTACTCTGGGTATCTTGTCCTCTGGGACAAATCTTTGAGAATTTCTTTCTCCATTTCTGCCCGTAGGGGCCTTCTGTATAGGGAGTTTTACCTTTCCCTTTTCTCTGGTGATGGAAGTTTTGGAGCTTTCTCCTTCTTCCATTTCAACATCCTGGTAGGGAAGGAGTTTTCTTTCCTTTCCTGGATTGAAATTTTTCATTTCTTCGATTAGTTTTTCTAATCGTTCTGGATTTTCACAATTCTCAGCTTCTTCATACAGATCATAGAGCTTTTGTGCTCTAAGCATGTTGACTGGTCTGTTTAGATCAGCTTCAAGGTCTTCTTCAGTAATTGGATCTTCAATAGTGGATTTTGTGCCACTAGTACTAGCTTCTCTAGTGCTGTAGCTTCTTCTGAGAAGATTTTTGTTTATCCTGATATTCTCAGGACAGACATCACTTTTTCTGTGATTGTCAAAATTTAGACTGATTTCTCCAGTCTTTCTGCTTTCATAAATTTTGGCTTTTGCACTTTCTGCTGGTAGCTTCGGACCAGATAATTTCCATTCAATAGGAAACGTTACTTCATTCCAAGTAACCTTGTGGATCTGTTGTGAATGGTTCTTCTGACTGGTGAGGAATCCAGTAGTAAGACCAGGGATGTTTGATATCCTTGTCTTTGGCTCTACTGTAGTACTCATCAGTTTATAGTATATCCTGTATACTATTGCCAATTCTTGCATATCTTTTTTCATAGATATGCCATCTGTCTTGACTCTCAGTCTGAGACAGTGAGCTGCATCTTTCAAGCTGGTAGAGAAGTTGGGGAAGCAGTTGAAATATGCTACTTGGTTGCACAGAGATGCTTCAAGGGTTCCCAAGAGACTAGCTTGAAAATCTTCCAGTCTATTGTCTTGTAAGACACATAGAACTGAACAGTTTATGCCTTCACGAGCTAGAAGCTTTATGCCTACTTGGACTGCTCCAATATGCATAAATTGATATTTTTTTGATCTGGCTCTGGCGACTTCATCTGGAGTGATCATTAGTAGATATGTTTCTCCTGTTGTAGAGGGGGTTGTAAATTCCAGCAATTTGAAATGATGGCTGTCCATCAGGTCAAAGGTTCCCCTTTTGTATATTTGTTTGAAATCTAGCTTTGGAATTGAGGCGTTTTTTACCTCATGCTCGATTTCATTGTATTCAAATTCTTCAGAATTTAGGAGTTGTACTCCTTTCTTTTTCCCGAAGATGCTCATCATATTGACATTTCGAGTTTCTTTCGGGTTTTCATACCGAATACTAGTAGAACTAGTTGAGGAATCCAGAAAAATCAAGTTTGGAACAGGATTCTCTGGTCTTTCTAATGGTTTGAATCCATTAGCTTTCTTTTTTACTGTAGGCACTTTCTTGTCCTTCAGTATAGTTTTCATAGAATCCAGCGTTTTTTGCTGTTCAGTGATTTTTTTGCTAACACTTGTTAGCTTTTCTTCTTCCGTTTTTGGAAGATCTTTGATATAATCCAGTTTGTTTTCCAGTTTTTCTAACTGGTGGATTATAACAGGAATTTTTTCTAGATGTTCTTGATATCTAGATATTTCTTGCTGCAGGATCTGATATTTTTCATCAGAAGATTTTAATAGAGAATTCAGTCTCTCTATTATTAAATCAGACATTGTCCCCATTGGGGATTCCCCTGCTGAGCTATTTTACAAGCTCTGATACCAGTGATTTGCGGATCTAACCAATGCTCAGGTAGTCAAGAGGTTTTTGTTCCTCTCCAAGTACATATAAAAGATTATCAATATCTTCTTCTAATTTATAGATCCTGGTTTGGAGTCTATAAATAATATCCCAATAGTTGGGAGTTTCTCTGTTAAGGCGTTCTCTATAGTCTTTCAATTTTTTCAACTTTTCTCTTTCTTTTTTCAATTCTTTGCTAGTGCTTTTACAAATAGCATTTAATTCAAGTCTGTCAACGATCGAAATTATGAATAGTAAAACTAACTGTTTACCTTCGAGATCGAGGATGAAATTTAGCTGCAATTATAATTTAGACAAATAAATTCAAGATGGGCCCACCACGTTTCATCAAAGGAAAATAATAGTAAAAGCAAAAATTGGAATAAGAGAGAGGGGTACTTATGGGATAAACGTATAAGTGAAAGGAATAGTTGGAAGAAAAAGAGAAAACTTTTGTGTGAATGGGGTTTAAAATAAGTTGGTGGAGTGTATGGGGTGGTATTTGGTATTTTCTGGGTAAGTGGTCATTATCCCAAATATTTACAGCAAATTATTACCATAGGTAAAGATTAAAAGTAAAATACTTTAAGTGGATTGGTGGGCCCCATTTTTGTTGGGTTGGGTCTTTGGCTACGTTTTCAAACTTGTTCGGGCGCGGTCAAGGTCAGAATCACAAGACTCCCGCCTCAACAAAATTTTGATTTTCAGATTCTGATTTCTCTCTCTCTCTTGAGGGCGCCTCACCTTTCTTCAAATCCAGATCCTCTCTGAGATTCCCCTCCCAAACACAAAGGTCAGTCTCTCTAATGAACCCATGTATATTCTCAAGGGTTTTCTAATTTTCCTTCTTTATTGCTTCGATTTAATTGCATATCTACGGTTAAATCTGTACTTATATTCTTAATTTTTTGAAGTTTCTGGCTTTTGGGTTTTGTAATTGACTGATTTTTTGTTTCTGGGTTTTTCATTTTACTGGATAATTCGTTGTTCTAGGTGAACGGGAGAGGTGGGTGTTGAGGGTTTCGAGATTTTGAAGTTGAAAACCTAAGTGGGTTGAGAAGATTTCTTTGTTTTTCGTTTTTGGGGAAGTGAATTTCATTATGAGCAACGATAATTCAGCAGATGGGTCTTGCAAAACCCGTTCGGCTCTTGGTGATTTGACCAATCGGCCCCTCAAAAGGGGGTTTTCGAAGATTTCTGCCAATTCTGAACCGAAATCTGGAGATGGGTATGGGCGGAATGTGGGTTGTAGAGATGGGGTTTCACGTAAATTGGCAAAGCAAGTGTCTTTGGGGGATGAGAATATGGTTCGAGAGAAATTGGGGGAAGATTGTAACCCTAAAGGTTTATCTTCGCCAAAGGGGATGCCAGATTCTGTGATTTCACCCACTTGCAGTGCAGGGGATTCGACGAATGACAACGATGCATCTGTTGTTGTGCTTGATGATGACATTGAAGAAAAGTCCAATGACAGTGTTATGGAAGTTGGTGATGCGTCGAGGGATAATTGCTTGTCGGTAGCTTCAATGTCCACATGCTCAGAGCTGTGCAAGAATGGCTGCTGTGATGGCGGTGGGAAATGTCAATATGAGAAACCGGGACAGACCTCTGATGATGCTCAGAGCACTCCTACATGTGAGGGATTAGGCAATGTTGTTCCCAGGAATGATGAAAGGGATCCTGGTGTTGGCAAAGTGGGTGCGACTAAATATGGCTCTACCGAGTGGTCTAAGATGCCTACCTCGCTGGGTTCTTCAATGGCAAGATGCACAACTGTTAATAGTGCTGCTGATTTGAATGCAGGCGATGACTTGCTCAATGATTGCTCTTGTTCATTTTGCTTGCAAGGTATTACAACTCCTCATTATCTGAGTTGTGATGTAGAAGTTCAAATATAGACTAACATGAGTTTGGTTGTTTTGCAATGTGATAATCAGCTGCTCACATTCTGTCAGACCTCCAATACCAGGATATAAAGGGTCGAATTTCTGGTAAGTTTTTGCAGAATGTGTAAAATTTTACTAGGGAGCATCTTAAAGTTGTTTTTGGACATTTGTATTTTCTTTTCATTCTGATATATTTTGTTGTTCATTTGTGTTTTGTTTTAATACCTTTCCATAGCTTTAAAGAAGAGTCAAAAAGAAGCGGGCATATTGGTTCAGAAAAGTTTTAGGGGAAAGGAGATTGATCCTAAGGGACCACGGTACGCAAACAAAACGTCAAAACTTGAATCTGATCTCTCAAGTCAGTGGAGATCACTCTTTCTTCACATGGAGGATATCTTCGTAAATGAAGGCAACCACCTTGTGAGTGTCGCCACCTTGTTGTTTCATTTATTATAAACTTATCTATGTTTGAGCACTTTTCATGCTCTCCAATGTTTCAATTTTTATGAAAATGATCCAAACTCTTTTGCTCCACAAACCAAATTAAATGATATAGTCTGTTGAAGTTTCCCAACCTATTGCTAGCCATAAGGCAGTTGAAGAAAACCCATTTATATGTGACTAATTCATTTGATGGTTTGCTGGCTCTTTGTTGTTGCTCTAGCCTGTTTTAGTGGAATCTTATAGTTAGCCTAAGTTTGTCAGATCTTTAATTCAGAGTGTGATCTTTTGCTCTTTCTGTCGAGTGGTGACATCTTTCTTTTGGGGTCTTATTCTGATAAATATTATTGATTCTGCTTGGCAGCACGACAAATTTGTCACGCTAAAAGATTTGAGAGACAACTGCAAGATGGAACTGGAAACAGCTGTTGGAGTGCCCTCAGAGAGACTGTAGTGCGTTTCTGATGATTGTGCTATTGTAAGATTGTTGTTAGTTTCTGCCTACTTGGGGTGCATCTGCGCACGGTGTATTCTTGTATTGTTGTTTTAGAGAGTACTATGTTCTTCACCAGTTTTCTTAATAAGCTGTAATCTTTCAGAAGATTTGTGTATTATCACTCTGACCAAAATTGTTGCATGGACATAATCTCCCTACATTGAAGAATGATAAGTTTACCTTTTGTATACTCTCATTCCTGGTGGTAAACTGTGCCTCTCCTCATGTGACTCAGCATTTTCATTTCAATAAGCTTTTAGATGGATCTTATAAGTGTGGTTGTAAAATTTTGTTATGTAATAGGATTCCAGTTTTATCGATTGTAGCTTTTTCTTGATTATGTTTATATAGAATCTAGTCTGTTGTTTGAAGTCCCACTTCATATTGCAGGCCATACAACGTGGTTGAAGAAAATTACCATTCTTGTGACATTAGATTTGTGTATCCTGGCTCTTTGTAATGCTTACCTAATGTATGTGACTGTGTGTCATAGCTAATGTCACTGTCTCCTTATCCTCAGCTTAGCTAAGTCTATAGGATATCTCCCTTCTGTAATCTCACTTCGATCATGAATTGAGATATTTTCACTATCAGTTAAATGTTGGCTTTTTTCTTTTGGGGTCTTATTGTGATTTAAGAGGCAGTAATGTGCAACCTGATGCTTGCTTTATTGTAAGATTGTTGTTGCTTCAGATTGTGCTTACTTGTGCATGTGAGCAACGGCACAAGTGTATTCTTGTGTTGTTTCGAGGATTATATAGGTTCTGACCATTTTTCTTAATAAGCTGCTACCTTTCAGTGAATTTGTGTACTCTCACTTCGATCATGTATTGCAGGGACATAATCTCCCTTCTGTTAAGGATAACTTTGCCTTCAATCTACTTTCCTTGTCATTTTTGTTCCTGTGGTGAGTTGCTTATATACAGTATAGAGCATTTGTGGACTCACTCTGTGTTTTGGCTCTCCTTGCATTCCCATGGTCACTTCACTCACTTGCCCTGTATTTCTATAACCTTTCCAACCCAATGTGGCAATGACCTTCTCTCTCCTAAACCCTCTGGTTTTCTCTCTCTAAACCACGTTTTTCTTCCTTAACTAATCACCCCCCATCCTCGTCAACTTCAGAGATGCCTTAATTTAAAACACTAATATTAACTCAAAGCCTTCATTTTAAAAATCATTATATACATAAAGTTTAGGGGCCGTGACCACTTACCCAATTTCAGCATCAACATTGCCCACTTGCTCCACCAACAGTTTTTTAACCCCATTTACCCAATCTAATATCTATTGACATTTTAACCCCTATTAATTAAAAAGAAACTCATCCCTCTCCCCTCAGACTCTATGTCTCTCTCCCCCCGATCTCCACCTCCAGTCTCTCTCTCTCTCTCTCTCTCTCTCTCTCTCTCTCTCTCTCTCTCTCTCTCTCTCTCTCTCTCTCTCTCTCTCTCTCTCTCTCTCCCCGCACCGTGCCCATTGCCGCGCTCCACAGAGGCCGGACGACGCCGCATAGGCCGAAGACGACGCCTCAGAGGCCGCAGATCGAGGACTCTGTTGAGATCGGACGGCGACGAGCAAGGTCGATTTCGGCGACCGGGCTTCTGGTCGATTTCGGCGATCTGGGCTTTCCGGTCTGCGGCGCTGATTGGAGAAGCAGCATCCACTCTTGAAGACGACCAAGCAGCTTTGGTCGGCCTACCTCGCCGGAGTCCAACACCTAGTAGTCGAGAAAAGCGTCCGGTCTTGATGTGGGTGCCCAGATCATTTTTCTGGGTGCCCAAATTTATTTATTTTTAAGTAAAATAAGGGGCAGAAGGAAAGAAAAAAGAAAAAAAAATGATTTGAATGTCAATTGGAGGCCAATAGAGAGAAGTTAAATGTCTATTGGGGGCAATAGACGTCTAAAAATCACATTACTGGGGGGCAATAATATTTCTATTGCCCCCCAATAGACCAACATAGTACACTACATTTCCACACTATAAACACAAATAAACGTATCAGCTATCAAAAACATAATTCCCACAAATAATAACATAGTGTCAATAGATTATTGGGGGGCAATAATATGATTATTGGAGGGTAATAATATGATTATTGGGGGAGAGGAAAAAAAGGAGCCAACGTGAAAATCAAGGAGAGTGATTGGAGATTTCGATTGGAGGAAATCAAGGGAGATTTTTAAGGGCAAAAAGATATTCTTGGAGGAGTTAATTATGTGTTGCCGTAAAAAGCCAAGGGAGAAACAAGGAAATAACGTGGAAAATCAAGGTGATTGACGCCACACAAGGAATGATATGCATGGAGATTTTCAAGGGAGAATTTTAAGGAAAGAAGAATTCCAAAACAAGTCTAGGTTCATCCTACAATTCCTAAAGGAATTTTGGCCGAAAATAAAGAAGAAAATCAGAATTAATTAATGGATATTTCGGCAAAAATATATTCAGAAAATTATGGACTTATTTTGGAGCTTTATGATTGGTTGGATGACACAACAAAGGTGACATGGCACTCTGTGATTGGTCGAAGCTATGATTATTGGGAGGCAATAATATGATTATTGGGGGGCAATAATATGATTATAAATTGATCAATTGTGCCTGTAGTGTATTCATTTTGATTTTGGGAGTTCATACAATTCACTCGACGGCAATAATATGATTATTGGAGGCAATAATGTTATTTTTGGGGGGCAATAATATGATTACTGGGGGGCAATAATATGGTTACTGGGTATTATTAGTGACCGGTCGCCGGATTCCGGTCACCGGTTGCCGGATTCCTGTACCTGGTCGCCGGAGTCCGAGGCCGGCCACTAGTCACCGGAGTCCGGCAAGGTGGAGGATGATTTCTCCCTCTAAGTGAGAAAGAAGGAGAGGGCAAAAAAGTCCCAAAAATAAATAAAAAGAATAAAAAAAGAATTAATTGGGTAAATGGGAAATAATCCCTTAGAGTGTTTTGGGTAAATGAGGTTTAACAACTCATGGTGGAGCAAGTGGGCAATTTTGTTGTTGAAATTGGGTAAATGATCATTTCCCCTAAAGTTTAATTGGACCTTGAGCATTTTAACCTACCCTATGCTAACAAAGTAAAAGATCCAATACCAATTATCAATGATCAAAATATCGAGTATCAAGAAAATATCGATGGTTTGGAAAATGGAAATATCGAGAAAGTTTCGATATCAATAAATTTTCAAAAAATATGATGGAAATTAGGAGAAAATCATTGAAATTTTAAGTGAAACCCCATACCCACCCTTGATGGGGCTCGAACTCTTGACCTCTTATATATAAGACCAAAGCCTTACCACCCCACCAAAGCTTCATTTCATAGTGAATTATAGTAATTTAGAGTAAATTTTTGAAGTTGCCCGTATAATATTTGGTACTTTTAGAATATATAATTCTAATTAGAAATTTTTTAAAGTTGTAAAGCTATTCAATCAATAAATAGAAATGAATTAATATTTCTGCAACATGGCAAAAGTATTTAGGAATGTTAGAGTCAAAAAACTAAAAATCTAGAATTGTTCAAATTATATCTTAGAAGTTAGAAGTTTAGATTAATTGTCTAAAGAAATTAGTAATTTATTCTATCAAATAGCATATTAATAATAAAAAAAGTATAGAAGAACTAAAATCAACTCCAGTCGAGTTGGCTGGGGTGCTTTTTGACTTGATATTGGAGGAGAGGTTCGAATCCTGACTGTGTCAAGTTTTTCGATGTTATTTTGTTTGAGGATTCGCGAATATTCCCTAAAATTTAGGAGATATCGCAGATTTTTCGAAAATATCGCACGAAACATTGTTGGAAGTCATCCAAAATATCGGAGCCTAAAAAAAACGAAAATTTCACCTAAATATCGGCGAAATTATCGATTTTTTAGTCAATGCCAATTATTATTAACCCAAAAAACAGCACAGCTGCAACTCAAAAACCACAATGCTTCATTTATTTGAATCTGACATTATGGAAGTAGTAAACCTTCAGTCATCCAAAATATCGAAGCCTAAAAAAACGAAAATTTCACCTAAATATCGGCGAAATTATCGATCTTTTAGTGAATGCCAATTATTGTTAACCTAAAAAACAGCACAGCTACAACTCAAAAACCACAATGCTTCATTTATTAGAATTTGACATTATGGAAGTAGTAAACCTTCAGTCATCCAAAATATCGGAGCCTCAAAAAAACGAAAATTTCACCGAAACATCGGCTAAATTATCGATTTTTTAGTCAATGCCAATTATTGTTAACCCAAAAAACAGCACAGCTGCAACTCAAAAACCACTTGCTAGGAGTTGGTCAGATCCTCATCTGACCTACTCGATCAACCTCTCCTGCAATGTCTGTGAGAGTCATCCCAAGCCTTTCTCCTTCACCCCATCCGATGGAGACTTGGACATTGAGTGCCCCATTTGTGATGAAGGGGATCGTCCAAATGTGGGAAAGCTCCGAATTTTAAGGAGAGGAGAGGAAGCCGTCAAGCCAGGAGAGGTGAAGAAAGCTCTCCTGGAAGTGGAGCTCACTGGAGAGTTCGTCTTGGGCGTGGGGGGACGAGACCGATCTTCCACCTTGGTTGACTTGCTGGCAACCGTAGGCGACGATATCCACCCGAATGTGGGAAAACATTATGGAGGTTATGAGGTGGCATCTCTACCCGTGAGAGAAGGATGACGAGGGAAAGCAACTACAAAAGAAGATAAGGAAGAGGGGACCGGAGAAAAGGGGAGTGAAGAGGAAGAGGGGACTGGAGAAAAAGGGAGTGGAGAGGAATACTGATCGATCGAGAATGGTGAGTTTCTAATATTATTAGACTATTGACTGTTATGTTTAGTCAATAATCAATCAATTATCCCATTTCCTTGACCAAAAATGTTGTTTTCCTTTCCTGACTATAATTTGACAAATTTATATGTTCTATGCAGGATAATAGCCTATTATGAAGAAGCAAGAGAGTAGATGGTTTAGTACTTCAGTTGGGTTTGTTAGGATAATAGGGTATTGAGAACTACTGATGCGGATGAAATAGCCTCACAATTTAACACTGCAAAATGTAGTTGTCAGTATAGGATAAGCAGGGATCGTTCAGTCCGGGGATTGTAGGGTACACCTACACAAAAAGGTTAATTAACAAATAAAAGAATAAAATGGGGGGTTTTGAAATTTGGTTCCTAATCTACTTAAAGTAAAAACGAAACAAATAAAACTATCTACAATGATCGACTTCTTCACACTCAAATCATAATTTTCAAACCATATCAACATGCAACGAGTTGTTTCAATCTATACAACCTAAAATCGTGCCAACACTAAATATCATAAATGAATTCGAAGTACAAGTCTGAAGAGATCGAGTACTAGTTTAATTCTTCTTTTTAATCTCCTAAGTTAGGAAAAGTCCATAACTTACAATATTTCATATAAAATATTACGTTAATACTGAAGAGCATCCGTCAACATTAAATATGAATCATTAATTGCAATTAGAATTCTGAATTCAAACATGTATGCATCCATAAGAAGTTACAAACGCACAAAACATGTAGCATATAATCTCGACCATTGTACATAGCCTTTATCACTTCAATTTCTACCCTAAAACGATTAGCTGAATTAGAACACAAATTTGGCTTTATTAACCTGCAGATTAACATCATTATTCAACCAAAATCATATGCTTAAAGATATAAAAGGATGACACAAAATCAGATTGTAGAGATATCATAAACAACTTAAGAACATGAAGAAAAGAATTTGAATATTACTAACATAAACTCGTTCTTAACAAAAATCCAACTCCAATAACAAAGTCCATAATCAAAATATGAAATTCAATACTAAAGAGTACGAAAACAGAAGTAAGGGTCATGGATTACACTTTTTGATCTTCAAGGAAGCTTGGAGAACGTCAAGAGAACACAGGGCTAGGCCTTCAAGAACACGAACAGCCTTGGAGAAGTCCTAAAGCTCTTCACGACAAGAGGCTTTTTCTGAATTTTGGAGATGGTTTTGGAGATAAGAGAGCTAGGCTAATGAATTGAATTTTGCATGAAGAAGTGATGATTTTGGAGTCATGAATTGCTGCTATTTATAGTGGAATCCTCCTCTCTTGTGATGCAATCATGGCCATTCATGTAGAGGTGATTTCTCCTCTAAATTTCTTTGATTTTCTCCTGACAGTCTTGATTTTTCTGATCTCTTCTTGATACGCTAAAAGCAAGCGTGCAATTTAACCCTGAAAAATGTCATCGTTAGTATATGGTAAATAGGGATCGTTCTAACCGGGGATTGAGGGTACACCTGTCATTGTAAAACAAATAAAGAATTAATAAAAGTATGAGGTAAAAATTTACAAAAATAAAATAAAGGATATATACAAATAACAAAATAAGGGGGGTTTTAACATTAGGGTTTCGAAAATTAAAATAAATAAAATAAAGAAAATACGAAAACACATATACAAGAAGGAAACGTAAGAAACAAAGATCAAAACCAATTCCATGTAATCAAATTCGATTCAAACCCTATAATTGATCATCTAAGTCATGAGAAAGAAGTTGACCATGTGAAACGTCAATAAGCAAACGATTTCCCATATTTTACTTTCCTTGAATAATTGATCTAAATGAAAGCACCTAAATCAATCCTATTGAACATGCAATCATAGTCTAGAAAGCTAGCTAATCGAGAACACATTCAACACATGAAGAACAAAGAAAGGATGTCAACCAAAGTGCACAACGTAGTATGAAAAAGTTCATCTATTTGCAATCCTCCTTAATTGATTTCGACTTTTGTCCAAAACCTTTACTACTTATGAAACAGGTTCACAAAACTATTAGGTGAATTGTTTACCTAAATCTAGCTCCAATTACATGCATATATCCTAAGTTGGAATAAATATTGACTATGAACACCCCCCTTTTATCTCCACGAAATAAGAAGAATTTATGTGAATGAAAACTCCTTGATTTCCTCCTTATTTTTATGCTTCATCTTATCCTTCATATTTCCTTGATTTCATCACTCAAGAGTTCTCAATTGGATGGACTCTCTTTAAAACAAGAAAATCAGAAATAGGAAAGTTCAAAGGAAGAAAGTTCCCTAAAACAAAATAGAAAATATTTTCTAAAATGAAAGAGGAAAGTTTCTAAAATGACTTATCCTTCATTCATTTACGCTCATTTCTGCTCTTTTTACCTCTTCTCTCAGATGTACCTAGAAAATAGAAAATAAATTAAAAATGATTAAGTAAAGGAAATAACTAAGCAAAATATGGGGAGTTAAATATTAAAACGTCGCATTAAAATGCTCCTATCACTTCTCCCTTAATATATTCCCTGGATGTCTCTAGAGTTAATCATGCAATGCTCCTTTTTCCCTTGAATAGTGACCAGGTACATCCCTGAGGTCCTTTGAATTGCACTAATTTCTTCTTCCAAGAATTGTGCACACAATGAACTTCTATAATCAAGAAAAATCATAAATTAATTAGTGTCTATAATCAATAGAAAATAAGATAATTAGGAATAAATATTGACTATAAACACTCCCTTTTATCTCCATGAAATAAGAAGAATTTGTGTGAATGAAAACTCCTTGAATTCCTCCTGATTCATGCAAGTCTTCTTATCCTTCAAGTTTCCTTGATTTCATCACTCAAGAGTTTTCAATGGGATGGACTCCTAAATTCTCTCTTTAAAACAAGAAAATCAGAAATAGGAAAGTTCAAAAGAATAAAATTCCCTAAAACAAAATAGGAAATATTTCCTAAAATGAAAGAGGAAAGTTTCTAAAATGACTTATCCTTCATTTACACTCATTTATGCTCTTTTTCGCCTCTTTTCTCCATTTCCGTCCTTGAAGTACCTAAAAACAGAACTATGTTAGAGTTAGTAATTTTAAGAGAATAACTTAGCCAAATGAGGGAAAATACATATTAAAAACGTCACACTTTGCGCTCCTATCAAATTCCCCCACACTTAGCTTTTGCTAGTCCCTTAGCAAAATCAAAACGAAAGAGTCAACCAAAACAAACAAGTCACTACTAGACTCTACACAAGTGACACACAAAGACTATATTGCCCTTAACATTTGTCTCAGAAATCCTTACTCTCATGGCATCAAAATTAACACTTAATCAAGAATCAATATTTAGATATTCGAGAGTTAATTGAAGCATATAATCCACATATAAATAAGTAGGACTTGGTTGTAACAATGGTGATGGGTGGAGCTCAGCATGTTTCAGACAAGTATGATTCATATCCTCACAAGGTATATCCCACTCTTTTTTCACTCAGATCAAGGCAAGCTTAAAAGCTTATAATCACTCAATTATATGTGAGAGAAAATATTTTGAGGCAATCAAATAGCTCACATATATAAGAAAAGAAAAGCACTTTGTGAATATAATTTTTTAAGCTCTCATGAAAGATATCAACTACTTGCACAAATGGACCCAAGCCATAGGTTCAACTCTTATAACTCATCTCCACAGATCAAAGGCTGTCCCATCTTAAGGATAAAAAAAGGTCTTATAAAGGGTTGTAATGGGGCCAGGGCTCAAAGTTTTTAAGAAATGAAAGGTAAGGAATTTAACAAAGTATCCTAAAAACCTAGTAGAGCTCATATAGATATAGAGAGACTTCTAGAAATCCACCAAAACGTCATAACCCATAGAGGCAAAATAAAAATGCCTAATATCTTCATGTTGGGCTCAACCTTCATTCTAAACTTCATTTGAACTCGCGTGAACTGGACAAAGACCAAATTTTTATGTAGTAGGCCTTCAATTCAAAACAAACTCCAAATCCACAAAGTATGGGGGACTAAAATCCACATTTTTTTTTCTTTTAATACTGCCTCATTTTTTTTCTTTTCTTTCTCTTGGAAAAATCCACCCCCACACTTATTTCTCATCATCCCTTCACACAATATATCACAAAATTAAGCTCTACTAGGCCCTAAGGACAAGGGTAGAGTCAAAACTATACTAAGGTTCACATGGTGAAGATTATGTGGGTGATAAAAGAAAGGTTTATACATGTAGGCTCAAAGGGGTTTATCTAAAGGGTGTACAACTTGTGCACACAATTAGGGACACATGACATTTTGGCATTGATGATAATTCCTAGAGTGTCTTTATCATTTTCAGAATCAAGGACATATATTGATAAAAGTTTCAACAAGCATAAGAGTGAATTCTAGCATTCTTTAGTGCATTAAACTTAATCTATGACAAGCAATCAATCAAAAGAAAGAATAATGAGATCATCAAAACATTGCCAAGAAAATAAGAATATATTTCATTTATCACTCCAAGAAAAAGGGACATGGCTCAAATATCTCACATGGCTTTTATGAATCAAAACTCATCTTAACATGCTATATTCTGTATCAAGGTCACGAAATCCATATCCACTACACATGCATATGCTTTTTATATATCTCAATTAACCAAAGAATATCATTTAGAAATCATCTCAATCTTGTGATCCTCTTTTAGCCATAATTTCAGAGATATTGAATCATCCTAGACAGTTAAGGGCATCCTAAGACTCAAAGTTAAAACAAAAGACTCTAAAACTAACCAAAAACCAACGAAATTTTTTATTTTTCTAACATTTTTTAACTTTTTTTTAGGACACAAAAATTGATGCGGTTAGACTCAAAGTTATCGTCACACTTTGTGCTCCTATCAACTGCTAGTGTGTATGCTGATGCTGCAACAAGAAGAAGCAAGAGAGGAGATGCTTTAGTTGTGTTTGTTAGGTCCCTTTCTATTATTAACTAGTGTTTTAGATTAAGACTTGAGTATCTTATGAATTATGAATGTCATATGGCTACTTATGACATATGAATTATGAACTAAGTTTTTTTTTATCACAAATTGTTTATGTATGCTATTATGTGATCGTTGCATCTCAAAAGAGTTTGGTTATGGGTAATGAAGGCTTTGGTTATGCATAAATAGCATCTTGCTACCCATATATGCCATCATCCATTAATTGGTAATGATCTCCACAGACCTTATCCATCGAGTACATTTCTTAATTACCTTGGTACTAGATCATGAGAAATCACAAGCTTTGGAAGTTTAAAATTCCAAATAAAGTTGGAAACAAACTCTCATTCTAGCTACTTAATCTATGCATCAGCAGTGGGGACTCATTTTTTAGACTCAAATTTGGGTCCAAATAAGCTGGAATAGTGATTTGGGTCCATCTGAATAGTGTACAAAAGGACTTATTTTTATTAGGTGTTGCAGTGGTGCATGACTTATTTTTGGACCCATATTTTAGACTCATTTTTTTAGAGTTGGCATGATTGAATTGATTAGTTGTGCACCGTTGGATTGAAGAAGCAACAAATCTGGGTCACCCATTTTAATATCATATAGCCGTTAAGAATGATGGTGTGTGATGGTGGTCCCCATGTCATAAGCTTCAGATTTCATAACACAAACAAGTGGGATTTTCAGATTTTGTTTCCCATGTGGCGGGTCCCACAATTTATGAGTCCAAATGGATTTGCGTCCTTCCTTGGACCAAATCTGCTCTAAAATTTAAGTCTCCAGGAGTTATGAATCCAATTCTCTCCGACCCACTGCAGCACAATTCCAAACTTTTAGACCCAAATTTTGATTTTGGACCCAAAAATTAGGGGTGGGTTCGGTTCCGATCGGTTCGGTTTTAGGCTGAAACCGAAAACCGAACCGAATTGTCGGTTCGGTTCGGTTCGAGTTGTGTATTTTTCGGTTTGTGTATTTTTTTGTTCGGTTCGGTTTTTTTTTCTTTCAATAAAATAGTTTTTTTTTTTTTCAATAAAACAATTTTTTTTTATTTTTTGGCAAGACAATAATCTTGCTTCGTAGTTCATAATCAAATTTCAAAGCTTCATTATATGAAATGGTTGGCTTTGGTTCTTGTTTCGAATTCGATCAACTAGGTCAAACTTAGTTACTCTTATAAACCTATATTTATATATCATACACTCCAAAGAGAAACCTCTATAAATTCAAAGAAAATAAAAAAACCGACCGTTGGATGCGATTATTACAATAAATTATGCGTGTGGTTAAAAATTTAGCAAATTTCACAATAGTTTCGAACCCGATCAGATTGGTCAACCGTAGTCACTTGTATGTTTTCTTGGTTGACCAATAAAGTAACGACCACGAAACGTGCTTATTTTTTTACATCATGTTTGTAAATATTTCATTGATGGATGTGCGTTGACATAAGATAAAAATTTCAATTTTAATTACCAATACATTGGCCTATACCAATTTGTCTCCTAAAGTAGTATGACTTATATATTGTATTTAAATTATTGAGGTTCATTCTAAAGCAACCATGAAGAGAAAAATGAATTTGGAGAAACCAACCACTCGATGGAGAGATTGTAATGTTTTATGGTGGTTGTAAAAAATCCGATCAATTTGGTTCTCGTTTCGAATTAGATAAACTAGGTCAAACTTAGTTACTCTTATAAACCTATATTTATATATCATACACTCCAAAGAGAAACCTCTATAAATTCAAAGAAAATAAAAAAACCGACCGTTGGATGCGATTATTACAATAAATTATGCGTGTGGTTAAAAATTTAGCAAATTTCACAATAGTTTCGAACCTGATCGGATTGGTCAACCGTAGTCACTTGTATGTTTTCTTGGTTGACCAATGAAGTGACGACCGCGAAACGTGCTTATTTTTTTACATCATGTTTGTAAATATTTCATTGATGGATGTGCGTTGACATAAGATAAAAATTTCAATTTTAATTACCAATACATTGGCCTATACCAATTTGTCTCCTAAAGTAGTACGACTTATATATTGTATTTAAATTATTGAGGTTCATTCTAAAGCAACCATGAAGAGAAAAATGAATTTGGAGAAACCAACCACTCGATGGAAAGATTGTAATGTTTTATGGTGGTTGTAAAAAATCTGGCCAATTTGGTTCTCGTTTCGAATTCAATCAACTAGGTCAAACTTAGTTACTCTTATAAACCTATATTTATATATCATACACTCCAAAGAGAAACCTCTATAAATTCAAAGAAAATAAAAAAACCGACCGTTGGATGCGATTATTACAATAAATTATGCGTGTGGTTAAAAATTTAGCAAATTTCACAGTAGTTTCGAACCCGATCGGATTGGTCAACCGTAGTCACTTGTATGTTTTCTTGGTTGACCAATAAAGTAACGACCGCGAAACGTGCTTATTTTTTTACATCATGTTTGTAAATATTTCATTGATGGATGTGCGTTGACATAAGATAAAAATTTCAATTTTAATTACCAATACATTGGCCTATACCAATTTGTCTCCTAAAGTAGTATGACTTATATATTGTATTTAAATTATTGAGGTTCATTCTAAAGCAACCATGAAGAGAAAAATGAATTTGGAGAAACCAACCACTCGATGGAGAGATTGTAATGTTTTATGGTGGTTGTAAAAAATCCGACCAATTTGGTTCTCGTTTCGAATTAGATAAACTAGGTCAAACTTAGTTACTCTTATAAACTTATATTTATATATCATACACTCCAAAGAGAAACCTCTATAAATTCAAAGAAAATAAAAAAACCGACCGTTGGATGCGATTATTACAATAAATTATGCGTGTGGTTAAAAATTTAGCAAATTTCACAATAGTTTCGAACCTGATCGGATTGGTCAACCGTAGTCACTTGTATGTTTTCTTGGTTGACCAATGAAGTGACGACCGCGAAACGTGCTTATTTTTTTACATCATGTTTGTAAATATTTCATTGATGGATGTGCGTTGACATAAGATAAAAATTTCAATTTTAATTACCAATACATTGGCCTATACCAATTTGTCTCCTAAAGTAGTATGACTTATATATTGTATTTAAATTATTGAGGTTCATTCTAAAGCAACCATGAAGAGAAAAATGAATTTGGAGAAACCAACCACTCGATGGAAAGATTGTAATGTTTTATGGTGGTTGTAAAAAATCTGGCCAATTTGGTTCTCGTTTTGAATTCAATCAACTAGGTCAAACTTAGTTACTCTTATAAACCTATATTTATATATCATACACTCCAAAGAGAAACCTCTATAAATTCAAAGAAAATAAAAAAACTGACCGTTGGATGCGATGATTACAATAAATTATGCGTGTGGTAAAAAATTTAGCAAATTTCATAATAGTTTCGAACCCGATCGGATTGGTAAACCGTGGTCATAAAATTTCACAATATTTCGGTTCGGTTTTCACCTAGCCGAAACCGAAAATAATCGGTTCGGTTCGGTTTTTTTGTTTCGGTTCGATTTTTTTTCAGTTCGGTTTTTTTCGGCTACGGTTCGGTTTTCGGTGCGGTTTTTTTTTCGGTTTTCGGTTTCGTTTGGCCACCCCTACCAAAAATAAGTCCCCACTGCAGATGCTCTAAGGCGGTACATTCTTAACAATTGTATTAGGAGAGTCCAAGGGCCTTGGTTTATATAGAGAAGTGAGCATTAAGTTCATCTCCATAAGGAAAATAGTCAAAATGACTTCTATTACTAAATATTCCTATGAATTGTCCGAATGATAACCAAGTAACTTGGCCTAATATATTCTTTCTTTATTTACACGAATGCAATACAGAAATGAAGCTTTTGGGACTAGAGAGTCTTAGAAACTCCTGATTGCTTATGCAAGCAACATCAATTTGTTATGCATGAGACTAATAAACCAATTTGTTGATTAACGACTTTTGTTTACTAATTAAAGATAAATTTAGGGTAATGTCCAAGGTATTAATAAACCAAACTACGTACACTCCAAATGGGAGGATTAATATTTAATAGGGCTCTTTGGGGTTGTGGATTTTGATTATGTCACACAGTTGTGATTGATTGATCTTATCAATATTTAGGTGAGCTTCTTCAATCCCTCGATCGAGTACAATGTCACAGACTCTCAGTCTCACAGTGGCAATGATGTTATGTTGGAAATTGTAGAAGCCGAGCTAATCCATTCAATCGTGCAAAAACTGGGTGAGAGGGTCAACTAGCCAAAATTGGGTCTGAAATTACTTCAATTTTTTTTCCATCACAGAGCCTAAAATAGATTTGAGGACCACGAAGTCTATCTGCCAATCTGCCCACCTAGATCACTTCACACAATACAGCTTTCTTTGCCCACGGGATAGGAAATTCTTTGCGCATAACACACGTCGATCTTTCACTTCAAATTTGAACACTGTTTCAATTTGGTTCACAGCTTCACACTCTTGGGGGAATGCTAGCTACACACTCAACCCTGCGTCCACGCTTAGCTTATTAATGCATTTTTTTCTTGTCACTTTTGCCCTTCTGCTATTCTCTCTCTTCTTCTCTCGTTTTGGTTACACAGACGTGTTTTTATTCTCTTTCTTCTTCATCGCCTCTTCTGGAAAAACAACAACAATCATGCTCTGGGTTCATCAAATTCATTAAGGAGAGAGAAACAACAGATGAGAGAACAGATCTGGGATCTGATTTCTCTGTCGGTCAACCGGAGCTCCACCGGCAACACTTATTATTAACACAAGAAAAGGACGTACGTGAACTTAAGATCCACGGCACACATGAAATGCAGGGTGGCAGAGTGTGTGTGTGTGTGACACTTTGTGGCTCAACCCTAAAGATCTGATATGAGAATGGTGTTTACAAATAAATCCTATAGCTAGTCCCAATTCAAGGCTTAGGTAATATCCATCGAAATAGGGTCTTATTGTTAATTAAGCTTCTGGTTAATTAGTTGGAATATCAATATTTCAATGATCGAGATCTGACAATAAAATATCTAGCTAATATTGTGACGATCGGGATCGTTGTACTTGTAAGAGTAGTTGAATATCTTTAAGATTGAGTTAATTTGCCCAGGCCTACATATATTAAAGCAGGAAGTATATATATATATATATATATATATATATGAAGCTAGGGTTTGGTAATTTACATCATCCAACTACCCATGCCTGCTCTCTCTGAGACTCTAGGGTTGAGCCACAACGATCTTAATTTTCAGAACCAAACCACAGAGAAATTAAGGACCACAAAATCTTTGACTTTTGTCAGTCCAAAATGTTCCTATATAAGAAACTGGAGTGAATACCTCTCTCTCTGCGCCCTTTTTGGTACTATAGATTAAGTAAAGCTTTGAGCTTCGTATTGTCCCCTATCCTTAAATCAACTGTAATTATTGCATGAATCTAAATCTATATCATGAAAACTTATGCTGGGAACCATTAGAAAAATATCATCGACATCTTCGAAATAAGACCAATATTTACTGTTTCAATTAACTAATTGGTTTTGCTTCATTACTTGTTTACCATTTAAGTGATTACGTAGTTATTGTGTAACACGTAATTAAGTGTCTAGTAAATTGAGGATGGATCAATTTGTTTCTAGGGTTCTTCTCCAAAGCTGTTCTGAGGACCAGCCAATGGCCGGGAATTACTAATCGAGGTGCACTTTCTATGTTAACTTGATCGAACAATGACGAAGCCTGAAATTTTAAATTTGGTGGCCTAAGTTAATTAACTGCATATTTTTCTAGAAAATTAATTCACATTAATTATTCTGCTCATAATAAGCTTTACAAAAGTGAAAAAGGAGTTAACTAGAACTACTAGGCTCAGATGTGGTGAATCTTATATTGTCATATAAAAAAGAAGTAGAATTTAGGTTTTAATTTAAATTATTTTGCAAGAGCTACACCTACGGCCTGGAGCTCCTAGGTAGCTCATGATGAATATATTGCTTCAGTTGCTACTGTCAGCTACAGTATTATATATGGATCAGGTCAGCATCTGAATGTACAAAAGAAAAGAGTAACTCAATTCTGAGAAGATGGTGGTAGATGGGTGTTGTAGTTAATTCAGTGTTCAAACGCCAAAAAAATGTCTGTAATAACATAAATAGGCCATATATATATATATAAAACTAAAAATATAATTGCATAGATACTTAAACAATTTGTGATAAGAAACTCATAGATGATAATTCATATTTCATAAGATACTCCCAAGTCATAAACTAAAACACTAGTTAATAATAGAAAGGGACCTAACAAACACAACTAAACTATCTCCTCTTGTTAAGCTTCTTGCTGTTGCAGCACGGTAGCAGTTCTTAATACCCTATTATCCTAACAAAGACAACTACACCATCTCCTCTCTTGCTTCTTCATAATTAGGCTATTATCCTGCATAAAACCGAACATAATTTGTCAAATTATAGTCAAAACAGCATTTTTATTTTTGGTCAAGGAAAGGGATAGTTGACTAAAGTCAATGATCGAAACTCACCATTCTCGATCTATCGGTCTTCCTCTCCACTCCCCTTTTCTCCAGTCTTCTCTTCCTCTTCTTCACTCCCCTTTTCTGCGTCCCCCCACGCCCAAGTCATCTCTGTTGTCACATTTACCTTTGATTTCACATCATGCCTTTCTCTATTTCGGATAGCCAAAGGTTGATTCTTCTTCTGGAAGTTGCTGAGATGAAAGGCATCGAGAAACTCCTCCCAGCGAGCACTTGCTCGTGTAGCCTTGCTAGGAGTTGGTCAGATCTCATCTAACCTACTCCATCAAACTCTGCTGCGGTGTCTGTGATTCTCGTCTCAAGTCTTTCTCCTTCACCCCATCCGAGGGAGACTTGGACATTTAGTGCCCCTATTGTGATGAAGGGGAGCGTCCAAATGTGGGAAAGCTCCGAATTTTAAGGAGAGGAGAGGAAGCGGTGAAGCCAGGCGAGCTGAAGAAAGCTCTCCTCGAAGTGGAGCTCACCGTCTTAGGACGAGAATCACAAACATCGCAGCAGAGGTTGATGGAGCAGGTCAGATGAGGATCTGACCAACTCTTTGAAAGGCTGCATGAGCAGGTGCTCTTTGGAAGGAGTTTTTGGATGACTTTCATGTCAGAAAACTCAAGAAGGAGGATCAATCTTTGGCGATCAGAAACAGAGAGGCATGATGTGAAATCAAAGGTAAATGTGAAAACAAAGATGAAATTCTGAAATTAATGGAAGGACAGGTGAAGAGGTGAATATGAAAACAGAGGTGAAAGCTGAAATGGAGAGATGTGGAACAAAGAGAAGTGAAGTCGTGCTTTAATACTGCAATGTGAGAGAGAGAGAGAGAGAGAGAGAGAGAGAGAGAAGGTTTGCTATTTCCATCACTTTCATGTCAGATTCTAGCTACATAAATGAAGCATTGTGGTTTTTGGGTTTTGCTTTGAGTGAGCTGTGTTTATGTTGCAGTTGTGCTGTGTTTTTTGGGTTAACAAGAATTGGTATTGCATCTTTTACTCTGTTAGCTTAGGGTAGGTTAAAATGCTCAAGGTCCAATTTCATATATGAAAACTATATCCAAACTAAATGATCCAACCTTGTGAGTGTGACCACCTTGTTATTTCATTTATTATAAATTTACCTATGTTTGACCACTTTTCATGCTCCTCCAAACCAAGTTAAAAAATAAAAATAAAAAAATCTAGTCTCTTCAAGTTTCCCATCCTATTGCAAGCCATAAGGCAGGGGAAGAAACCCATTTTTATGTGACTAAATGATTTGGTGGTTTGCTGGCGCTTTGTTGTTGCTCTAGGCTGTTTTAGTGTAATCTTATAGTTAGCTTAAGTTTGTCAGATCTTTAAATAAGATCACATGATCTTTTGCTCTTGCTGTCAAGTGGCTACTTCTTTCTTTTGCGGTCTAATTATGATAAATGTTCTTGGTTCTGCTTGGCAGCATGACAAATTTGTCACGCTAAAAGATTTGAGAGACAACTGCAAGATGGAACTGGAAACAGCAGTTGGAGTGCCCTCAAAGAGACTCTAGTGCATTTCTGATGATTGTGCTATTGTAAGATTGTTGTTAGCTTCTGCCTACACGGGGTGCATGTGCGCACGGTGTATTCTTGTATGGTTGTTTTAAAAAGTACTATGTTCTTCACCAGTTTTCTTAATAAGCTGTACTCTCTAAGAAAATTTGTGTAATATCACTCTGACCATGTTGTTGTATGGACATAATCTCCCTTCTACCTTTAGCTTTTGGATTGATTTTATAACTGTGGTTGTGAATTTTGGTTATGTAACAGGATTTCAATTTTATCGATTGTTGCTTTTTCTTTATTATGTTTATTTTGAATTTAGTCTGTTGTTTGAAGTCCCACTTCATATTGCCAGCCACATAACGTGGTTGAAGAAAATTACCATCTTGTGACATTAGATTTGTGGTATCCTGGCTCTTGTAATGCTTTTCCTATTGTATGCGTCATAGCTAGTATCACTGTCACTCCTTATCCTCAGCTTAGCTAAGTCTATAAGATATTTATATCAGGGACTGCGATCTTTTCACTATCTGTTAAATATTGACTTTTTGCTTTTGGGGGCTTATTGTGATTTGAGAGACAGTAATGTGCATCTGATGCTTGCCTTATTGTAAGATTGTTGTCGTTTCAGATTGTGCCTACTTGTGCATGTGTGCAAATGCACAAGTGTATTCTTGTGTTGTTCTGAGGATTATATAGTGTTCTCACCATTTGTATTCTTGTGTGCTTATCAGCGAATTTGTGTACTATCACTTCGATCACCTGTTGCAGGGACATACATAATCTCCCTGCTGTGAAGGATTACTTTGCCTTCAGTCTACTGTCATTTTTGTTCCTGTGGTGAGTTGCTTATACTTTTATCTATTGGATTCCATTTTCATAGTTAAGATAATTCTTTTCTCAGATATGCTTATAATTCTTACAAATGAATGGATGCTGCTGTTAGTAGCTGTCGAAAAAGTACCCATCTATTTCATCTTTTTCATTTCTGCACAATACTTTTCACAGTGCAGTAATTCCATCTCTTCTTGAAATTTAGAAGTACACGCCTTGTGATTTATGAATTCCTTGCGGTCTGCATTGGTATAGTCACTATAGTGTCATGGGGAAGGATTTAGTTACCTTCTGGTTTCTTTAGTTTGATAAGGCTGAATTGATCAAACTTTTGGCTCATAGAGTATGTTCTGATAAGTGATCAAACATAGAGATTATGTCATTGCCTTTTTTGTGTTTGAACTACAACAGGTTAATTAGTCTTTTTCATTGATACACAGAGAGAATCAAAACAAAAGAACTTTTATACAAAACCAGTTGGGACATACACAACTTTTATGTAAAGGCTGTGAGTATAGAAGGTTACCTCTTTGGATTTTTGTATAGTTGCTTGCCAATGGAGTCAAGGTTTCCCTTTTTTCTTTTTTTTTTTGCTAATGAGACCTGGTCCGGTGTCGAGCTTGAAGGATGTCTTTGCTGTGTTGGAGTGAATGGTTGAGTGTCTTGGAATACTCCCTTCACGATGATGTTTTGTGTAGTTCCTTGTTTCAGTTTCAGCAATTTAATTTGTCCTTCTGCTTGCAGGATTTCTGGTGGCAGCACCTTTGGATCTTTGTAGTTTTTCTTGATGATTAAATCTTCGCAAGTTGTTCCAGACAGCTCTTCAGCATGTTTTCCCATAATGACAGCGGTGCTTTCATCAAATTCATATTGTATAATTACGGTTACTCTGAAGCTGCGTGAATAAAGGAATAGAAGTGTGGAAAATAGTGATGGTGAAGTTCAATGTTCATACATCGTAATGGACATGAGAAGATGTATCTGTCTTTGCACATAAATTTCATAAGTCAAGAATATAAGGGCCTATGGTATTAGAAGGGGTATATTGTACTATTTAGTGAAACATTGTTGAAGCAAATTTGTAATACAAAATATATAAAGACATATTGGCACAGAATACCTAATGTGAAAGAATTTATAAGAATCTCTCCCTCTCTCTCTCTCTCTCTCTCTCTCTCTGTGTAAAGGGGCTGTTACATTTCATCATCAGGGCATATTAACAGCTAACTCTGTGGTTGTTGCCTCATCTGCTTTGAGCACGAAGGGGATGCGGCATAGAACCACCCTTCTTCTGAAACAAACTTAGAGTACTAGTGTGGCTCTGCCAAAAACCAGGGTGTCCTAAAATGTAAGGCACTGTGTGTTTAGTGTCGTAATATAATAAAATAATGCATGTTTAACTTAGAATGTTATTTTCAGATTAGTGGAAACAAGTGTAGCAGAAACGCAAACTATCAGTAGAAATAGGTTTTTATAAACGAAGTTTCAGTTAGTAAGGCCATAGTATTGTACAGCTTTGAACTAAGAAATAATAACCAAGGAAGCCATACTCATTCATGAAAGTGGCAGTGAACATGTGTATATGTGATAACAACACTACAATCAGTAAAGTTCAAGGTTCATATGTGCATTTCACTATTCTTTTCATTTGTAGAAAACTAAAAGTTAGTTTCTTTGAACAGGGACATCTGAATGTTGTATTAGTTTGTCATAGCAGCTAACTTCAGCAATGTAAGCAACTCTATACTGTATATATACTCAATACTGTGCACTGTGCAAAACTGCACAGCAAATGACATATTTCACTAACCCCAATGAGAGCACTCGTTAAGAATCACAAACATGATTGAGTGATATTGCTTAAGATTTACTGACAAATTAAAGAAGAGACTAAACTGAGATATCAGCAGCAAGTGGAGATTCACTAGATCAGATGGAGAGCCTAATTAAAAACTTCAAATTTGAACCAAGTATTTGAGCTGAAAGCATAGACTTGACCCCAAGTAGAATACAATCCACAGCCATGCTATTGCTCTAACATTGATGCAGCCATGCAGGTGGACACTTAAACAAGCGTGCAAAACCAAAACCTCAAATTGTGATATCCAGCCACATCAAAACCTTAAATATTATCTTAATATTTGAGGAAAAACTCAACCAAAAGTTTGATCAATTCAGCCTTATCAAAAAAATAGTAACTAAACCCTTCCCTATGCCACTATACCAATGCAGACTGCTGCAAGGAATTCATAAATCACAAGTCTTATACTTCTGTTTCAAGAAGAGATAGAACGTACAACACTGTGAAAACAATTGTGCAGAAATGAAAAAGATGAATAGATGGTTACTTTTTGATGGCTACTAACAGCAGCATCCATTCATTTGTAAGAATTATATGCATATATGAGAAAAGAATTACCTTAACCATCAATTAAATCCAATAGAAAAAAATATAAGCAACTCACCACAGGAACAAAAATGACAAGAAAGTAATGTAGATTGAAGGCAAAGTTATCCTTCACACAAGGGAGATTATGTCCCTGCAACACGTGATCAAAGTGATAGTACACAGGTTCACTAAAAGGTAGCAGCTTATTAAGAAAACTGGTGAGAACACTATATAATCCTCGAAACAACACAAGAATAGACCTCAGATAAAAAAATAATAAAAAAAATTAGAAAACACAAGAATAGACTTATGCAGTTGTGCACATGCACAAGTAAGCACAATCTGAAGCAACAACAATCTTACAATAAGGCAAGCATCAGATTGCACATTACTGCCTCTCAAATCACAATAAGACACCAAAAGAAAAAAGCCAACATTTAACAGATAGTGAAAATATCGCAATCCCTGATATAAATATCCTATAGCCTTAGCTAAGCTGAGTATAAGGAGACAGTGACATTAACTATGAGTCTATGAGACATAGTCACATACATTAGGTAAAGTATTACAAAGAGCCAGGATACCACAAATCTAATGTCACAAGAATGGTAATTTTCTTCAACCACGTTTTATGGCATGTGATATGAAGTGGGACTTCAAACAACAGACTAGATTCTATATAAACATAATCAAGAAAAAGCTACAATCGATAAAACTGGAATCCTATTACATAACAAAAATTTTACAACCACAGTTATAAAATCCATCTAAAAGCTTATTGAAATGAAAATGCTGAGTCACATGAGGAAAGGCTCAATATACCACCAGGAATGAGAGCATATAAAAGGAAAACTTATCATTCTTCAATGTAGGGAGATTATGTCCATGCAACAATTTGGTCAGAGTGATATTACACAAATCTTCTGAAAGATTACAACTTATTAAGAAAACAATGTACGGTTATCTTCCACTGCCTTACGGGTTGCAATAGGTTGGGAAACCTCAACAGACTAGATTATCTAATTAGGTTGGGAATCTCTCTCTCTCTACCCCCACACCCTGCTCCTAAATATGTTTGTTCATGACTTTTTGCTCAGTCCCACCCAACACTACACTGATACTTTAAAAATCATGTAATCCTACATTCATTGCTGAGTAAAAAAAAAGTCTTCAGTACTGAAGAATTAAACCTTATTGGATAACCAATAATATTATCGTTTTTTAAAGTGAAAATAATGCGATTAAACTGGAAGTTAGTAAACTAATGAAGCATATATTCCATAATGGTATTTCAAAGTTAAAGGTGGTAGTATAAATATTGGCTGTTGTTACCTTTAAAGGGGCTGTTACATGTCATCATCAGGGCAGATTAACAGCTGACTCTGTGGTTTTTGCCTCATCTGCTTTCAGTGCTTTGAGCATGAAGGGCATGCGGCATAGAACCACCCTTCTTCTGAAACAAACTTGAGTACTAGTGTGGCTCTGCAAAAAAACCAGGGTGTCCTAAAATATAAGGCACTGTGCGTTTAGTGTCGTAATATAATAAAGTAATGCATGTTTAACTTAGAATGTTAATTTCAGATTAGTGGAAACAAGTGTAGCAGAAAAGGAAACTATCAGTAGAAAATAAACGAAGTTGCAGTTAGTAAGGCCATAGTATTGTACTGCTTTGAACTAAGAAATAATTACCAAGGAAGCCATACTCATTCATGAAAGTGGCAGTGAACATGTGTATATGTGATAACACTACAATCAGTAAAGTTCAAGGTTCATATGTGCATTTCACTATTCTTTTCATTTGTAGAAAACTAAAACTTAGTTTGTTTTAACAGAGACATCTGGATGTTGAATTAGTTTGTCATATCAACTAACTTCAGGAATGTATACTGTACATATACTCAGTACTGTGCACTGTGCAAACTACACAGCATTGAGAGAACTAGAATTCCGAAAACAATAAAGAGTAAGGCGTAGGATCAGCGATAAATGGTCATATAAGACAATTGATAATGAAAAGCAAACCAACAAAGATGATGAACAATTATGGCTTTGGTCTACAAAGAAGAGATTGTTAAGAATAATAATAGTCTGTACATACTACTGTAAATGTGTGTAAATTAAAAAGATCTCATCATGAGCAGCTGTCTTTAAGAAGTTAAGGAAGCCTGGTTATCAAGTTTAATCTTCTTTGAATCTTTGTCATTTGCGCTGCACCAGATATGGCTGTAATTGTAGCTTCCTCAGCCCTCATCTCCTCTGACCGGTCCCTTCCTAGAAAGGGCTCAATATTTAACCCCATCTTCTGTTTTCGATGAGAAAGTTCCGACCTTGATATGCATTTAAGGCCCCTAAAATCTGCAAGCAGTTCCCTGAGTTGTCCTTGAGGCAGGACAGCAGTAATATTAACATCATTTAGCCCACATTTCTCCTCGACAAGGGATCCTAGAAGAAGAGTGGCCTGCTTCCTAAACGGGAAGTCTTCATCAGGCAACTTGTGCATGTCTGCCAAGTTCTTCAGCGTGCCCCTCATGAAGTAAGAAGCGTATGCCCCTAATTTATCAAACATGGTTGAAACAACTTCAAATGCAAGGTCCATGCTCAGAGCAGGAGCATTTGTGCGGTGATAACCAAGTAAGCTTTGAACAGTAGAACACAGCTTTTCAACTATAGTTGGCTCCTGTTCGATCAAGCCTTGATCAATGAAAGCATGAATAAGACACTTGAATGCGTGTGCTGCAGCGTCAATATCCTCTTCTATATGGCCGTCGTCCTCTTGTACAGGTTTCCCATCAAAATTTTGAGTGCATCAAACACAAGAGGGAGTTTACTGACACAGATTCTCCTGTTGGAGGAATAAACTTTTGCCAATCCACTGTTGAGCAATGAGGACGTGGTTGCCCCCTCATGCGCGTGCGGAACTTTTCTAGAGACAGAATTAGATACCAAGCATAAGAGGTCGAGCAACAGCTGTGGTGGAACATCTGTAGATGGGTGGAGGCAGACTCTTTGGAGGCACGATTCGAGGCGTATCATAATTGGGGGTCTTTGCAGTTGCAGCTCCAAGATCAGTTCCAAGATAGCCTTAAAATGGTTGAGGACGGCTAGCTTGAACTTGGTAGGCATGAGGATGAGACATGTCTTCACAACTTCAAAAACATACCAGTACTCCGGGGCTCCTCCCCTGCTTAAACTACTAGCAACAACAGCAGAGGAACTATTCCCACCAAGCATAGGAAGCCACCACCTTTCAAACAAGTTAGTAATGGCTTCACTTGCAGGCGCAAGAAGATGAGGCGACCCTCGAAAACTCCGGAGCACCTCGCCTATGAGTCATGACACGAGGTGCTGCCGATGGTTTTCTCAAGTACAATACGGGACTAGTGGCGAAACCCAGTAAGCATTCGAACAAATGACATGCATCTGACCAAGGACTGTTGTTGAGGCGGTGGATATCGAGCAGCTGCGATATGCATTGCAGGCCCAACCGGCCCGCGTTCCTAGTCAAAGACGAAGAACGAAGACGAAGAACACGGAGCAGGGGATCGGTTACCAACTCTTCGCTCTTATTCTTATCGGTGAGAATTGAGGCGGGCACTTTAGGAATGAGCGCAGACAATAGGGAGAAGAGGGATCTTGACTGGGAAGGAGTTTTGGCATAAGTATGGGTTTTTTGTTGTTCGCTGTTCTGTTTCTGTGACGTAATTTATGTTGTTTTGCTTCTATCTTGTTTCGGATGGCTTGTTTTCTGTAGGTTTAGGTGTACTTCTTTTAGCTTCTATGGACTGGTGGTCCAGTGTGATTGTACTTCCTCTACACTTCATATAAATATCAATTAAAATTGCCAGAGTATTGAAATAGTATAGAATGCAAACAAGGTTATCATCTTTCACTTGGTCCATATTATTATATGACTGCTTGGTGATATCTACCTTCTTTTGTTTCACATTTCTTTTCAATTATCTAGTTCATAGATTCTACTTTTACATGTTTTTGGATTTGATTACAATTAATTGTGCAAGTTTGATTTTTATTTGAATGAGATGTTGCTTTACTTAGATTTCATGTCTTAATTAATTCATTTTTGTTCTAATTTGGTGTGTAAAGGCTCAAATGTTCAAGGTCTACAAACAATGGCAACATTTGATCCGATCACAGATGAGTTTGTAATTGACACACGAAATGATGGTGCCATCAAAATGGTGGATTGGCAATGCTTCTGTTCGTGGCAAGTTTGCCACTGTTTTTTCTTAGCTGATTTTGCCAACACATGATAAAAGAGGAGTATCTCATATGGGTGTCCACGCCTTCATTGTGCCAATAAAGGAGAAAATTTATCAAACTCTTCCAGGAATTGAGATAAACGATTGTGGCCACAAGGTTGGTCTCAATGGGGTGGACAATGGAGCATTAAGATTCCTCTCAGTGAGAATCCCTCGTGATAATCTTCTTAATCGCTTTGGAGATGTCTCTCGGGATGGCAAATACACAAGTAGCCTACCATCTATAAATAAAAGATTTGCTGCTGCGCTACGAGAACTTGTAGGCGGGAGGGTCGGCCTTGCATATTCTTCAGGCAGTGTCTTGAAGATTGCTGCCACAATTGCAATCCGATATTCTCTACTGCGTCAGCAGTTTGGTCCTCTAAAGCCACCTGAAGTCAGTATTCTTGATTACCAATCCCAGCAGCACAATGTTGATGCCAATGCTGGCTTCAACTTACGCATTCCATTTTGCCTCGCTGCATTTGGTGAATAAATATTCAGAGATGAAGAAGACTCATGATGAACAATTGGTTCCAGATGTCCATTCTCTTTCAGCAGGGCTCAAGGCTTATGTGACGTCGTATGCAGCAAAGTCATTGAGTATCTGTAGGGAAGCTTGTGGAGGCCATAGGTATGCTGCTGTCAACTGATTTGGCAGTTTGAGGAATGACCATGACATTTTTCAGACATTCGAAGGGGACAACATGGTGCTTCTACAGCAGGCTGCTATCACATCACTTTCTAATATTTCGAAGTTTTTCCATCAGCATACTATATTCTCCAAGGCTTTGAAACTGTTCTTTTTTTTTGTTTTTACATCATCATACTAGTTTCTCCAACGCTTTAAAACTGTTTTTTTTTTTTCCTAGAAAAGTTTCATAGATAATATTTATTCTCATGGTTTATGCTAAGTTGTTTATATGGAGAATTCTAGGTTTGGTAATGCCACTTCTACCATGTATACATGAAACTGCATTTTGGGTATTGGCATTAATGTTGAGTTTGAATACGTGAAGTGGATATTCTACTGAATTCACAAAACAATTCCTATTCTGAAATTTTCAGTGGTAACGCAGGTTGCTGGTGATGATATGTTGAAGCAATACAAGAAGTTTCAAGGCGGGACACTCATAGTTACCGGGAACTACCTTTGAGATTTCATGAACTCATACCTATCTCAGCCAAATCCGGTGACTGCTCAATGGGAAAGTGAAGACCATTTGGGAGATCCTGAGTTCCAGTTGGACGCTTTCAGAGTGAGTTGGCTTTTATGATCGAAATGATTATTTTAGCAATAACCAAATTTTAAAACTGAATTTTGATTGGCTTGGTTTTCTTCTTGCAGTACCGAACTTCTCGACTACTTCAAACTGTTGCTGTAAGACCTCGCAAGCACTCTAATACTCTTGGAAGTTTTGGCGCTTGGAATAGATGCTTAAACCACCTTTTGACACTTGCAGAGTCCCATATTGAATCTGTCATCCTTGCCGAGTTTATGAAAGTTGTGCAGAAGTACTTCTTAGTTCCGTTCTCTGTCTCATGCTTTACATTCTTTTTACTTTTCTTTGTGGGACGAGATTTGCTAAACCACCTTTTGACACTTGCAGAGTCCCATATTGAATCTGTCATCCTTGCCAAGTTTATAGAAGTTGTGCAGAAGTACTTCCTAGTTCCAATATCAGTGTATTCTTTTTACTTTTCTTTGTGGGACAAGATTTTAGTAAAGCGTCTTCACATTAAGAAGAATGATTTGAATATTGAAAATTGATATTCAAATAGGCTTCTTCATGATGTAATTAATAATAAATTACTCTTTTAGATATATCGAGATTCTCGGACAAAATCTTGGTTGGGATTCCAAATACATATTTGCGTACTATTCTTTAGTATCTAGGATTTTATTTCTGATTTTTATTTAATGAGGTTTAATTAGGTTTCTGTTTAAGTAAAATAGATTCGATAGAGAATTGTAGAGAGAGATGTGTATTATTATTGAGAATAGGAGCCCTATATATAGGGATTACAAAGTGCTAGTTCTAATGTTACAAGGAATACCAATCCGTGTAGGATTGGGAAATCTAGAACCTTCTCTCCTATTGCTACTCCTAGTTTGATAAGGCACACTAAATCGATATTCCTTCAACACTCCCCCTTGTGCCGCTTCAAACTTGGTGGTGACGCTTCATCCGTTGCCTCGTTAAAAACCTTGCCAGGTAACAAAAACCCTGTGGGATAAAAATAACCCTGGTCGAAGGACAAAAAGAGCACAACACGTCCTTCACTCTTCGAGATCGAACATGTAGACATCATAACTCCCCCTGATGTCGATATCTCCCCCTGATTGCTACAATCGTGGGAGTTCGGATAACTTTCTCAATCCGATGCTCTTCACATGTTTCTCGAAGGTGGATTTAGATAACGACTTAGTGAATAAGTCCGCTACATTATCCTCTGATCAGATTTGATTCACTTCAATCTTTAGAAGTGATTGTTGTTGCTGATTATAAAAGAACTTAGGCGATATATGCTTGGTGTTGTCGCCCTTGATGAAACCTAACTTCATTTGTTCAATACAAGCTGCATTATCCTCATAAATGCATGTAGGTTCATCTGTGGTAGACTTCAAACCACAACTTCCTTGAATATGTCTAATTACAGACCTTAGCCATATACATTCACGAACGGCTTCATGTAGAGCAATAATCTCTGCATGATTTGAGGAAGTAGCAACAAGGGTCTGTTTCGTAGACCTCCAAGATATCGCAGTGCTTCCCATGGTAAAGACATAACCAGTTTGGGAGCGACCTTTGTGAGGGTCAGAGAGGTACCCTGCATCAGCAAAACCCATCAAGACATCATTGTCGTTTTGATGGAGGGGAATAGGGTGAGGCCGGCCACCATGGGCGGCGGTGGCGCTGGCGGTGACAACATGGCCGACGGTCATGTTATGGACGGCGGCTCCATGCCTAATGGGGTCCGATCCCATTCTTCCGTCATTCATTTTCTCTCTGTAGGGATAAAATAGGCCCATATCAATCGTACCTCCTAGGTATTGAAATATTGTCTTTACACCAATCCAATGGCGGCATGTTGGCGCAGAGCTATGTCGAGCTAACAAGTTCACTGCAAAAGAGATGTCTGGTCTTGTGCATTGAGCTAAGTACAATAATGATCCTATTGCACTTAAATAGGGCACTTCGGCCTCTAATGGTTCTTCGTCCTCATCCTTTGGACGAAAGGGATCTTTTCCGGGCTCAAGACTACGACCAATCATGGGAGTACTCACAGGCTTTGCTTTATCTTCATTAAAGCGCCTTAGGATTTTCTGAGTATATGCAGACTGATGGATCAAAATCCCATCACTACGGTGCTCGAGTTCTAAACCGAGACAAAACCGTGTCTTCCCAAGATCTTTCATCTCAAATTCGGATTTCAAGTATTTAGCAGTTTCCTTCAACTCATCTAGAGTTCCAATTAGGTTCATGTCATTGACATAAACTGCTACGATTGCAAATCCGGAACTTGTTCTTTTAATGGACACGCATGGGCATATTTCATTATTAATATATCCCTTCCCAATCAAGTAGTCACTTAGACGGTTATACCACATCCGTCCAGATTGTTTTAATCCATATAGCTAGTGAGCGTTTTAATCTTATTGAAAACGCGCTCCGTGGTTTAGAGCTACTTGATTTGGGTAATTGAAGTCCATCTGGAACCTTCATATATATCTCTGAATCTAGATCCCCATAGAGATATGCTGTAACCACATCCATAAGCTGCATGTCAAGTTTTTCGGAAACTATCAAACTGACAAGGTAGCGGAACGTTATAACGTCCATTACGGGAGAATATGTCTCCTCGTAGTCGATTCCAGGGCGTTGTGAGAAACCTTGCGCCACAAGGCAGGCTTTATATCTTACCACCTCATTTTTCTCATTACGCTTTCTAACAAAGACCCATTTATGGCCAACAGGCTTTACACTTGGGGGTGTCTGCGTTACAGGCCCAAATACCTGTCTCTTTGTTAGTGAATTCAATTCAACCTGGATCGCATCTTTCCATTTAGGCCAATCTGCTCTTCGTTGACATTCTTCAACAGAGCGAGGTTCGATATCATCATATTCTATAATTCCTTTTGCAATATGATATGCAAATGCATCATCAATCGCCATAGAATTTCTATCCATCATCTCATGTACACTAGTGTAATTTATGGAGATCTCTCTATTCTCTGGAGTTGGTTCTGACATTGGAGCGTCCCCCAATGATGTCTCTCAGGCATAACCATAATCCGGAATATTCTCATGAGATGGATTATTCACATTGATGATTAATGGATTATTTTGTGCCAAACTCGCTTTCTTTCTTGGGCGAGAATCCATCGAACCTATAAGCCTCCCGCGCTTCCTGGCAGGGGCCATGGGCCTAGCCACAACGTCACCATCACTGTGAGAGGGGACGTTGGCGCCATGCTCAATTGCCCTTGAGATGGCGTCATGTCCTCTGATTTTAGGGACATCAATCCTTGTAGGCACATTTGCAGTAGGTATGTGTGATCTCGTCACTTTTGTGATATCAGAAAATGCATCAGGCATCGATTCTGCTACGTTCTGAAGATCGAGAATTCTCCGCACTTCAATTTCGGACTGTGCGGTTCGGGGATCAAGATGAGACAGAGTGGGGACAGACCACGACAATTCCTGTCGTTCCTGTTGAACATTGATGTTCTTATCTCCCCCTAACGACGGGAAGACTATCTCATCGAAGTGACAATCCGCAAATCGTGCAGTAAAGAGATCGCCTGTCAAGGGTTCTATGTAGCGGACAATAGTTGGAGAGTCATATCCAACATAAACTCCTAATCGTCGTTGATGACCCATTTTGGTGCGCTGTGGCGGCGCAATTGACACATAAACTGCACACCCAAATATGCGTAAGTGTGAGACATTAGGCTCATACCCAGTCACCATCTGGGACGCAAAAAAGGGTTGAGTGGCAGTAGGCCTCAGACGAATAAGCACAGCTGCATGCAATATTGCATAGCCCCAAGCAGAAATAGGGAGATTGGTGCGCATTACCAATGCCCTAGCGACCATTTATAGTCATTTAATGGCGGCTTCTGCGAGACCATTTTGGGTGTGAACATGAGGAACTGGATGTTCAACTTCAATCCCAATGGACATGCAATAATCATCAAAAGTCTTTGATGTAAACTCCCCAGCATTGTCTAACCTTATAGACTTAATAGGATGATCAGGGTGGTGAGCCCTTAACTTAATGATTTGTGCTAGGAGTTTAGCAAATGCAGCGTTCCTTGTGGACAATAGCATGACATGTGACCAGCGTGTTGATGCATCAACCAATACCATAAAATATCAAAATGGTCCGCATGATGGTTGAATAGGTCCACAAATATCACCTTGGATTCTTTGCAAGAATGGTATATTTTCTTTGGTGTCCTTTGCATAGGATGGTCTTGATCCTAATTTTGCTAAAGAGCAGGCTTTGCAGAACGAATGATGGGCTTTAGAGACAACCAATGAGGATTTTGGTTTATCCATGAAGTCACAATTGACTTTAGAAGTAGAAGGAGGAGTCAAACAATGATCCATGGCGTCAATGCCATGTTGTTGCCGTAGGGGGTAGACGGCGCCGGCCCTAAGTGGCCGGTCTTGCACAGTCTTGGCGCCGTGAGGCGCAGGTGCATCTCCTCGAACCAATTTTTGGTTTTTACTTCTCTTTGTTCTGAAGAATGGATGTCTGTGTGAAGTCTTTAATATACGGATCATCATATCACGACCTGGGTGTCCCAGACGGTCATGCCAAAGCCTATATGTGTCAGAATCCCATAAATCATATAACATGATTGGATTCAATTACTCGAATAGTGGTTGCATACAACCCACTAGATCGACACATAAGTTTCTCTAATACTCGTTTATGTCCGTAGTCATTAGAGGTGATGCAAAGGAACTCTTGTCCATTCTCACATGGAAACCATTGGTACTTACATTTTGTAAGTAATAAAGTTCGAAAAGATGTCCATGACATGAGATAAAATAAATCGATACTTTATTAATAATAGCCAATGATTACATCAAAGTTTCTTGACCAAAATCTAATCCAACATAAAAATCAAACCGTAGACAAATCGTAGTCACTCAATCCGTTCGGTAATTTCAATTTAGTTGTGACCAGGTAAGGTAAGGCGAGATTTTGGTGGAGCGTTGCTCACTTTTAAAACCGTTCTCTCATATCAAACCTTGCCTAGACATCACAAGTACTATTGAGTACGCCTAGAGGGAAAAAGTTAATACAATAAGTCACGTTATTGATTTAAGGCATAATCGTCATTACATAATTCTTGGAAAAATGAAAGACTATAAATAAAAATCTGCGCATTTTGTCTTCATCGCCAGATTTAAAGTCATTGTGAACTCGAAGTCTTGATCACCATGATGCAACTACCTTCGTAGGTACATTGCAAATTCAGGTCCATTGATCAGACGTTCCATATCAGAAATAGACACCATAAAGAGGATTCTCCCTTGATTGAGGCACATTGGCGCAATATGCATAGTCCCTAGGACTGGTGGCGTTGGAAAGTGGTGCCCATGGCCAACGTTGGCTCCATGGTTTCCAACCCTATTTCCCTCAAAATCACGCCTCCTACGGTCGTGGGATTGTCGCCTTGAGCGATTACCTTCTGGAGCATTTCGATCGTATGGATCATGACGTCGATAGCGACTTTCTCTAGCCATAGGACGATGCTCTTGATGGCTCTCTTGAAGCCTATCAAATTCTCTTTTCACAAGTTCATTGCCATGTCTTTCAGCAGTGGCCATAGCTTCAATAAGCTGTTGGAAACTTATGATCCGTCTTGCATTTACATGAGTCCGGAATAAGTCAGAGGACCTCATAGCACAGGCGGGGAAGGTATTGAGGGTTTTCTCAATCAACTGGTCTTCTGTGATCATCTTTCCACAGAGACGCATCATTACTCTGATGCGGAGGGCTTCCGAATAAAATAGCATGACCGTGTCAAATTCAGAGAAGCAAAGATCTTTCCATTCTGCTTCTGTATTCGGAAGTATGGAGTCACGAACATTGCCATATCGTTCGCGAAGCGCATGCCAAAGCTTTATGGCGCTATCCTCATTTATGAACTCAAACTGTAGGTCACTATCCATGTGACGTTTTATGAAGGCAAGTGCCTTAGAATTATCTTTCTCAGTTTGAGGGTCTGGAGCTGTTTCTATAGGACAAAGCTCTTGGATAGTATGCAATAAATCACGGGCAATAAGGTGGATCTCGACATCAATGACCCAAATTAAGTACCTTTTGCCTGCATAATCCAATGGAACAAAATCGAGTTTGTTCATGTTTGACATCCTGAAAGATGAAACAAGAACAAGTTAGTTTCGGAGTCAATGCTTCCACGAAAACTAATATAAATAAGGTTTCCGAGCTATGCTACCAAGAAATCGATTTCCAAGAATAATTGGATTAGACCGAAACAATGATGTTTGTATGGTCGTAAATCGATGCTTACGGACGCTCTTAGTCCGAAATCTTACGAACGCTCTTAGTTCGTTAATTGCGTGAATCCCCACGATTCCGCTTTTCAATGATCGAACCCACGTTATAAGAAAGGTGGGATGTAGAAGAAGGGAGGTTTTCAAGTCCCCGAGAAAAGAAGAAATATTTAAATTTCGAATAATAGGAACTTCAAAACTTACTCTTTTGAATACTTACTTGTATTTAGATCACGCGCGTGTCGATGCAGGCGTGATGGAGCGAAGCAATTTGAGTAGAGGCGTGTAGCGGTACGGGGCAGCAGGGGCTGCAGAGGTACTGCAGTGGCAGCGAGTTGCAGCAGAAGAAAGAGGAGCTGCTGAGGCAGGTGTGCTGCAGGGGCAGCAGCGTGTGCGAGAGAGCTGCAGGAGCAGCAGGGCAGCGACGCGGGGCTGCAGATGCACGGGCGCGCAGGCGGGCAACACGGAGCGCAGGGGCGCGTAGCGCTGGGCGTGCAAGGAGCAGGCTGTAGCGAAGGCTTGGCTAGCTCGGGCTAGGGGCTGCTGCCTGCTGGGGCAGTAGGCACGCAGGTGTGCGCGGGGCAGCAGGGGGTGCGGAGGCGCGCAAGGCAGCAGCAGCGAGCGAGGCTAGCGAGGGCTAGGAGCTTGCGGCAGATTTTTGAGGAGAAGAATTTCTTTTCAGGTTTTTGGGTTTTTAGCTTTTTTTTTGTTTAGGGCTCGTGCTGATAACGTGTTTAAGTAAAATAGATTCGAGAGAGAATTGTAGAGAGAGATGTGTATTATTATTGAGAATAGGAGCCCTATATATAGGGATTACAAAGTGCTAGTTCTAATGTTACAAGGAATACCAATCCGTGTAGGATTGGGAAATCTAGAACCTTCTCTCCTATTGCTACTCCTAGTTTGATAAGGCACACTAAATCGATATTCCTTCAACAGTTTCCTAGTTTTAGTCTATAATAAATTGTTCTTTTATGTTTTCTAGTTGTATTAGGTTTATGTTATGTGCCCTATATAAAGCACCTGCTCTTAGATTGTAATTTTCATTCAAGTTATCAATAAAAATTCTATATGTTTCTGCCCATAATTGTTAGTAGATTCTAGTTGACTTTCGACGCTTGACGGAGCTCCTTGGTTTCATCCAAGATCAAACGACCCTCACGAACCATTGGTAACCCATTTGACCATAGTTAGGCATTTTAAGAGAGCCGGGGTAGCTAAAGAAAAACAGGAAAAATTTATAGGTGAGAAGCAGCGGCACATTTAAACCCCCCAGACGTACGTACCGACTAAACTCGTTCTGGATTTGAGACTAGCTTACCTGCTCTCACGCTAACCCCAGCCGCACACCACCAGATCTGCGAGGTCCGAACTGAAATGGAGGTTGAAGACTGCGACTTCAACATGGGCAGCTGGATCCTGATGCGCTTCACCAATCCGACGCGCAAGGAGCACCTAGAGATTCGCCAAATCACAGTCGCCATGGCCCATGACTTCATAGCGCAGAAGGTTGCTCCCTCCGCCGTTGCCTACTTGGAGGCCACGTGTTTGTCTCTGTCCCAGCTCCCGTCCTCCTCCGAGCCTCACGTCATCGAGGCCCTCTTCACAATTCTCTCCGTCGTCATTCCACAAGTCTCACCCGAAATTCTGAATAGCCGCAGCAAGTTGGTATCCGAGGCCGTGGTCCGTCTTCTCCGAATTCAACCCTCATCTTTGAATAACAATGCAGGCGCGTTGGGACTGAAATGCATATCACAGTTGCTCGCTGCTATTATCCTCAACAACAACTCTAACTCTAACTCTACCTGGTCCGACGTTTCCTACTTGTACGACTACTTACTCGACTTCACCACCAGTTCCATCCTTCGGGTATGTATTTCATTCTTCTTATCCCAATTTTAGGCAAGCAATTGATAAATTTATTCGACTTTGTTGCCTAAGTTAACTGCTAGCTAGACGTTATTTGAAACTTTTTTTAATTCTCCAAACTTTTTTTAGAGGAGAGGAGTAGGTTGATATAGACTTGATAGTTATACTAGCTAATTTACCCAACTCTACAACAGGTGAGGAAACCATCATCTCATGTGATTGGGGAGCTGCTGCAAAGTTTCCAAGGCACACCGCATCTTGCCCCTGCAAGTGAAGCCCTTACTAGCTTGTTTGAAAGGTGGTGGCTTCCTGTGCTTTCTGGTGGTGGCGCATCAAATACTGCTGCTGCTGCTGCCTTGACTCGGCGAGGAGTCCCAGAGTACTGGTATCTTTTGGATGTTATGAAAATATGTCTCGTCTTCATGCCTACCAAGTTCAAGCTAGCAGTTCTCAATTACTTTAAGGCTATCTTCGAACTCATCTTGGAACTGGAAGCGCATAGACCCCCTGTTACGGTGCGCCTAGGGTGGTGCCTTCATAGAGTCTGCCTCCACCCATCTACAGATGTTCCACCACAGCTGTTGCTCGACCTCTTATGCTTGGTATCTAAGTCTGTCTCTAGAAAAGTTCCACACGCGCATGAGGGGTACACCACGTCCTCATTGCTCAATACTGGAGTGGCAAAAGTTTATTCCTCCAACAGGGGAATCTGTGTGAGTAAACTCCCTCTTGTGTTTCATGCACTCAAAATTTTGATGGGGAAACCTGTACAAGAGGATGACGGCAATATAGAAGAGGACATTGACGCAGCAGCAAACGCATTCAAGTGTGTCATTCATGCTTGCGTTGATCAAGGCTTGATCAAACAGGGAGTTGACCAGATCGGTGCCATTGCAAACAAGTATGAGCCTCAGCCTCAGGAGTCGACCATAATAGAAAAATTGTGTGCTACTATTCACAGCTTGCTTGGTTATCACCAGACTAATGCTCCTGCTCTCAGCATGGACCTTGCATTTGAAGTTGTTTCGACAATGTTCGATAAATTAGGGGCATATGCTTCTTATTTCATGAGAGGTACACTGGAGAGGTTGGCAGACATGCACAAGTTGCCTGATGAAGAATTCCCTTTCAGGAAGCAGGCTACACTTCTTCTAGGATCCCTTGTCGAGGAGAAATGTGGGCTTCATGATGATATCAATATTAGGGCTGTCCTGCCTCAAGAACAACTCATGGCACTGCTTGCAGATTACAGGGGCCTTAAGTCCCAAAAAAAGTCGGAACTTTCTCATCGAAAACGGAAGATGGGGTTGAATATTGGGTCCCCCCCAGGAAGCTTGCCATACGATTGTTCACCAGAGATGATGGCTGAGGCAGCTAAAGCTGCGGTATCTGGTGCTGCGCAGATAGCAAAGAAGATTAAACTCTAAGAAAGCCAGGCTTCCTTCCACTTCAATTAACACAGCTGCTCATGATGATGCATGCTTATAATTAATTAACCTCTTGTCTCTAGTATATTAGCTCTTTGTGACCTGTACTATTTTATTTTAGCTCAAGGCCCGTTCCCTTTTAAGTTAAAACTATGTTATAAACGGGGTGAAACAAGTGCTTAAGCTTAAGGTTATTGTTCAATAAAGTCTTTTGCCGTCGCTGAACTGTACTTGTGTTTTTACATACGCTAATTGTGTTTTTACACCGCACATTCTCGGTTGCTATTTATCTTTTCATTGCTTCAGTACATTAGGTTTATTAAGATGGCCTAGCTCAATAACTGATGCTGCAATGACCTATGGTTTGCACAAGACTGGAGGTATATTTGGAGTTCAAGATCCATTGCTGCTTTGAAGGTAAAAAGCAACAGAGAATGTGCGGTGTGGAGGAGTACTTACCAGCAATGCTCAGCTTGGTGTTTGCAGTTTTGAACTTGGAAGCAATGGAATCTTGATGGTATGATAGGGAAGAATGTACAAACGTGGGATCAACTGCTGATAAACAACTCCAGTAGATGTGGCTTTCGCAGATGCGGGCTCGAGCGGCTAATGACTCTTTCTGTAACGAGTAACGACCTCGAGTAGTCCATGAACTTTCCGAAGCGTGCACCACACTCCACAGGGATCGACTCGAGTAGATTGCGCCGCAAGTATCGGCGCTAGGCTTTCAACCCAAGAACTGTCATGGCTGTTGAGCTCGAATAATAATACAAGGGACTTATTAGTTTTTTTTTTTTTTTTTTTAAAGGGATTTGGAACCCAGCCTAGCTGGGAGACTCAGCCCCACGCCCGGTTCCATTTATTGAATTAAAATTTTGCATCGGGGGGGGGGGGGGGGGGGGACATAAAACCTGAACCCCGAGCTACAGAATTACTATTACAATAATCCTCGTCTGCCGTGTTCCCCTGGTCAGCAGCTGACCATGGGGAATATGGTCACTCACCGTCCGATTTCGGACGGACGGTTGATAGCTAAGTGATGAAATCTGAGATGAGAGCTGTCAACCGTCCGATTGAAATCAGACAGTGAGTGATCATATTCCCCATGGTCAGCTGCTGACCAGGGGAACACTACTGTAATCCTCGTAGAGAACATCCTGAATAATAGCAGGAGTCTCATTTAACCATACATCATCAATAGAAAATAAACTAGCAAGGTGCGCTAGCCTATCAGCTGCACCATTTGCTTCACGGTAAATATGTCGAGTTCTAACTGACTGAAAAACATTAAAATAATCTTTGCAATCATCCAAAACCCGACTCACCTCCGAGAAATTTTTCTCCACACTATTGAGAGCAGTAATCAGAATGGCAGAGTCGCTTTCAATGTCAATTTCAGACCACCCTTGATGTATACCAAGGAGAAGACCAGCTCTACACGCCTCAGCTTCCATATTTAGGACTGAGTGAGCATGTAGAAAAGGTCTAGCTAAAGCAGCAATACCCTTACCAGCATCATTTCTGACCACTACCCCAATGCCTCCACACCCATTTTCCGGTCTAAAAGCCCCCATCAACATTAATTTTCAGTCTGCCACTAGGTGGACATTGCCATTTGGTTAATGGCCTCTTCTTCTTTCTCACTGCCTTAGGGTGATATTTCTGATTATCCTCCAGAAAGTGGACTGTCCATTCAATTAAACACATAGGCTTAAAAGCACCATTATTCCAAACCAATCTATTTCTTTCTGCCCATATAGCCCACAAGCCCACAAAGAAGAAATCTCTTTGATCAATGGTCAATACATCCAACATGTCCAGCGTCCACCCTTCTAGGCAAGTTGCTGGGTGCTCCACAACTTTCAGCTTAAGTGGTCCAAATAGCCAAAAACAAATCAAAGCTGGGCAATTTTTAAATAGATGCGTACCTGTTTCAACGTCACCCATGCAAAACATGCAAAGCATATCAGCAATAGGAACCCTCTTCTTTGCCAACGCAAACTTTGTGGGTAAGACCCCTTTCAGCAGCTTCCACATAAAGACCCTCACCTTAGGGGGAACATTAGCACTCCACACCATTTGCCAGTAACGACGCCAAGCTCCGCCGTCCACTGCCATTGACGTTGAAGCCCTCTCCAGTGCAGTTTGAGTTTTATTAAACACATAATACCCACTCTTGACATTATAAATACCCTTCCGATCAAAATGCCATATTAACCTATCTTCTGCCCCACGTAGACTTAAAGGAATTGATGCAATAGTGTCAACCTCCCCTTCAGTGAACAGCTCATCCATCAAGTCTAGTAACCACTCCCCCATTCTCCCCATCAATTAAATCTGCAACCACAAAGTCCTCCGTCCCTTCCATCATGGGCGAGAAAGGTTTGAAGGAATGGGGAAATGGCACCCATAGGTCCTTCCAAACAAAGATACGACTCCCATCACCTACCTGAAATCTCAACCCTTTTTTTAACACTTCTCTTCCCGAAATAATACTTCTCCAAATATAGGAGTCACCTCCCTTAACCTCAGCCTCCATAAAAGTGCAATTAGGGAAATACTTTGCTTTTAAGAGTCTAGCAATAATGGAATTCAGATTTTGAACCAAACGCCAACCTTGTTTGGCTAAGAGCGCCAAATTAAAATGATGCATGTTCCAAAAACCCAAACCTCCTTCATTTTTAGGACTACAAAGCTTCTCCCAAGAGATCCAATGAATCTTTCTCTCAGTGTCATCTCCTCCCCACCAAAAACGGGCCATCAGTCTCATTGCATAAATGCTTTGGGAGCTCAAAACAACTCATCGCATACGAAGGAATTGCTTGTATTTCTTTTTACAAGGGACTTATTAGTTTAAGAGCAAGAATGGGCAACAGGTAAACAAGGTAATAATGTTTTTTTTTTTTAACTCACACCTAATCGAGACAGACTTGAGCCAGACTTGGACGTTAGAGTGTTTTTTTTTTGCCGGTCCCTCCCTCTCATCAAAAATATGTAAATGAGTGTCTGCTACATTCAATGGCAGTGTTTGTTTGAACTTAAATAATAATTGAAATTAGGCACATTAATAAATTAGGTTTTTCATGCTTTAATTTTTATTGTTGAGACCCAAAATTGTTTTGTACAAGCCTTTATTAAACTAGGAAGTATACACTTCTTGCAAGAAAAAAAAACCTATGAAATTTACATTATATATATAACTGAGTACAAAAAAAAAAAAAAAAAAACAAACAAAAACAAAAACACGCCTCACTTCCAATTGGGACTGCATAATATGTCATACATGAACCATCAATGGTTCTTTGCTTGCTCCATTGAGTGATTTTATGTGTTCATGAATTATTATGAGAGATCAAATTCCGTTGAGCTAAATTTAGTTTAGCCTTGGTAGAGTAAGATTTTTTTCATTCTACTTTTTTTTATGTGAAAGATACACCTAATCAAATAGGACATGGTGGGCTGTTATATCTTATTAATGAATTTTACCTCTCAAATTCATATTTGTACAAAGTCTATATCAACTCTAATAGGTCTAATTAGTTAATAACAATCTTAATTTTTTATTTTTGAGATGAAGAATGTCAACCATTTTATTCAAAATAAGCAAAAGCCATATTACATAGTTATCCGCCTCTGTGGGGCCGTCAGAAAGAGATACCGCTAACGCAATACCACTTCACCTATTGAGTGTAGTTCAGGAGGGAGTAAACTAATGAGAGACTGACAATAAAAGTTTTCCGTAGAATCCACTAGTAGACTTGCTAACACCTCAGACCAATAAGCCATGAAGTTTCGTGCGGGTATTGATGCCAATAAAAAAATTTTAAACGGAAATCGACCTGGATCTTAAGTTTTTTTTTCAAAAAATCCACCGAAATCCCAAATCTAAATCCAAAATGTAGTGAGTCCACTTGCTGCTGCCCTAGTCCACCCATTAGTGCCCAAACCCAAATTTGAAAAACAGATCAGAGCCCAAGCCCAATTAGGGTTTCCCCTGCAGCCAAACCAAAATAGCATTTGTCCTTGCCGCCGCAACACCAACTCATCACCATGCCTCCAGAAGAACTCTGCGAAGAAGAAAACGTAGCAAGAGTCGGGCTCGACTTACCCGACATCGATGAAGATGCTGAAATAGTATTCCATTAAGGATGAACCCCGTAACGAAGACCGGCCCACTCTTTTCGATGAAGAGTACTAGGGGCGGCGCTCTCCCAACTCTAGCAGTACTCTGCTAGCTCTCATTTTTGGATTAGTCCTCAAATACAGTGAACACTTAAATGTGCACCTATTTAAAGTTTTAAACAGTCTAACAACATTTTAACACACATGATTATTTTGGAAAATTAACTTTTTAAAGGAAGAAATTTGTAAAAACGCATTTTGCTTCTTCTTTACTATATATTTTTTATTTTTTTTCGGGTCATGTTCTTTACTAGATTAATTAGTAGTTTAGTACCAAAGAGAGGAAATAGTAATGAAAGGTTGTGAACCAAATTGAAACGGTATTCAAATTTGAAACGAAAGAGAAGCGTTATACTGAAAAAAAAAAAAATTAAAAAATGTCTTTATTTTTAATTTTTTTTTTAAATTTGAGGTATCATGTAGGGAAAGAAAGCTGTATTGCGTCATTTGCGTGAAGTGATTTAGGTGGGCAGATAAGTAGATAGACGTCGTCCTCCTCAAATCTATTTTAGGCTCTGTGATTGGAAAAAAATAAAGCAATTTCTGAATTTCAGACCCAATTTTGGCTATTTGACCCTCTCACCCAGTTTTTGCACAAGTGAATGGATTGGCTCGGGTTTTACAATCTCCAACATAACATCAGTCACACATTCAGACTGTGAGTCTGTGACATTGTACTCGAGGGATTATTGAAGAAGCTGACCTAAATATTGATAAGATCAATCAATCTCACATGTGTGACATAATCAAAACCCACAACCCCAAAGACCCCTATTAATCCTCCAATTTGGAGTGTACTTTGGTTTATTAATCTTAGAAATGAGATTACCTTGGACATTACCCTATAGTTATATTATTCATAAAAAATTGTTGTTGCTTGCATAAACAGTAATTAGGTGTTTTTGAGACTCTAGTCGATCTCAAATACTTCATTTCTGTGTTGCTTTTCTGTAAATAATTAAGGTAGGAATTAGACTAAATTACTTGGTTATCATTTGGACAATCTATAGGAATACTTAGTAATAGAAGTAATTTTGACTATTTTCTTTATAGAGATGAATTTCATGTTCACTTCTCTGTATTAACAAAGGCCCTTCCGCGCCCACAAATAATACAGTTGTTAAGAATGTCGATCGCCTCATAGATTAAGTAGTTAGAATGAGAGTTTGTTACTTTATTTTGAATTTTAAACTTCCAGTGTGTGAGAATATGGTGGCTTGGTTTTTCTGGTGGCCGGCTAGGGTTTTTGTTGCTTATGGGTTTTTTGTCTATCGACTGCTGATAAATTACATCGACTTGTTGTAGCCTTCTGTGGGCAAACAATATTACTATGAAGATTAACTACTTTGATAATTTTTTTGTCTTGAATTTTTGGAATGGTTTCGTAACTATAAAGTTTTGGCAAGAATTATTATGAAGGCCTAATTTGAACTAAAAATTTTGGGTCCTCCCTTGGTACTACCTTTCCGTTTCTTCATCGAACTTGTTGTCGTGTCTTCCCGAGGGCCTGCCGGATTTCATAAGTTTTAGTTATTGGTTTCCTGATGTTTTCAGGACTTTTCTTTTAATTAAAATTATGTGTCGCAAGATGTGTTCCTGGTCCTATATAATTTTGAAACTTTTTATGCCTTAGGGTTTTGAAATCGGTTTTTATTTTTTGTCTTGAGCTATCACCAGCCCAAACACGTGAAGTTACTTGGATAATGAGTTTTTATGCCGTGTCCCTTGAGTAAGATTATTATGTGTAACTTCATTTTAAATATTATATATATATATATATATAGGATTTTTCTCAGGTAAGGATGTCCTTAGTTTTTCTTATGGAACGGATTTACTGTTTTCACCCACTTTCCGATCACATTTTCACATCTTAACCGTTCAGTTTTTAGGTCCTAATGTATGGATCACCTCTGCAAAATTTCAGCCAATTTGGTGATCGTTAAGGCGTCCAAAACTGCAATTTACACGAACGAACCGAATCTGTCGAACCGGAACCGTTCGTTTACATTGTTGTAATTTGCAGTTTTGGATGCCTTAATGATCACTAATTTGGCTGAAATTTTGCAGAGGTGATCTATACTTAGGACCTAAAAACTGAACGGTTAAGATGTGAAAATTTGATCGGAAAGTGGGTGAAAACCGGAAATTCGTACCTAAGAAAAACTAAGGACATCCTTAGTGTAGCCGGACTGTATATATATATATATATATATATATATATATATATATATATATATATATATTAGATCCTATCCAGAGCGAGGTTAGGGTTTATGATCACTTTTCGGTCGCATTTCCACATCTCGACCGTTCAATTTCAGTCAAATTGATGATCTTTAAGGTATCTAACTCACTTAAACCAGTAGACGAACTGAATCTGTCCAACCTAAACCGTACTAGCTTTAAGACAGTTATCAATGACTTAACGACCATCAATTTGGTTGAAATTTTGCAGAGATGATCTATACATTAGTTGCTAAAAACTGAACGGTCGAGATGTGGAAATGCGACTGAAAAGTGATCATAAACCCTAACCTCGCTCTGAAATTTCAGAGCGAAGCCTCGCTCTCGAAAAAATCTGTATATATATATATATATATATATATATATATATATATATATATATATATATATTGTTTTGCTAATGAAAAGAGAAAAAAATACACATGCACGCTAGTGTGGTACGGTTCTCTTAGAGTTGCACCAAACAGGATTTCATAACGAAAGATATAGAGTTGGACTCTAAGAGCAAGTCCACCGGTTGCTTCCTGACCGGTCACCAGCTAGGAAAAGCTGAGGTGGTGACCATGGAGGAGAAAAACGCAGCTCCACCGGTAGCTTCTTGACGGGGCAAAATCCTGACTTTCTTGACCGAAGCCAAGAAAAAAGCCAAAGGCTTGACATTTTTCTTGCCCAGCCAACCCATCTGCCAGCTCGGCCCAGCCCCAAATGTGGGTGAGGTCGTCTACACAACTGGAGAAGGCGACACGCTGAAGGAAGAAAGTGGAGGACGAGACGCTGGAAGCCAAGCCCAAAGGTGCCGGAAAGCTGCCGGCGTCAAAACAGCGACGAAATCGAGATGAACCTAGAAACCAAATTGTCAAAACTCGATCAAATCGAAAATCTAATTATACTAGAGTGTAGAGCACGATGAGAGGAGTGAGTTCCATACCACATGCATGCGGCCCAATCGGTGGCCGGAGTCTCCGGAAATTGCAGAGCTTGCTGGTGAAGGTTCGGGCTTCTCTTTGTCATTTCTCCCTCCTCGTCGGGTGCATGAGCGGTCCGAGACCGCAGGCGTGATGGCGACGACGAGACTAAGACGTCGGTGGTCGCGCGCTGTTGTGGGGTGGCCGGACGTGGAAGTTCCAGTCGGTCGCGGGTCGCGGGTGCATCTCGGGTCAGAGAGCTCCAAGCTCTCTCTAGAGCTTTTTGGATCGTCCCACTACTAGAATTATGCTCATAGACATCACGACAATTAAATCGGTGAGAAATACACGCGATGTAAAACAATGTCATTAACATCGATTCCTCAAAAACCGATTTGTATGCATATAACTGACATCGTTTTTTACTGTTGACCGATGTCTATATTTTGATTCTAAAATTTTCAAAAACGCGGAAACACTAAGTTAAAAATTTTCAAGAACGCGGGGAACAAAATTTTCATTCCCCACACTTAAAATTTTTCCAACTCACTTTCTCTCCTCTTATTCCCCGAACCCTAGCCCTCTCCTCCTTCCTCTCCCACTCTCTTTCCACAGCCACCACCGCTTCCCTCTCATCCGCTCACTCCCGCTATTATCTCTCTCTCTCTCTCTCTCATTAACCGCCTCCGCCCCCTTGCCGGCGCCATCACCTCCACGAGCAAGCTCTCTCTCTCTCTCTCGGATTTCGGATCTCGGATCTCGAAAGACTGAAAGAAGGCAAAGAACCCTTCAGTTTCAGTTCTCAGTTACCGACATTCAGAAACCGGAGATGGGATCTGGTGCTGGAAGTTTCCTCAAAGTTCTCCTTAAAAACTTCGATGTTCTTGCTGGGTATCAACTGCTATTACCCACTTTACCAAAACCTTTTTTTTTTCTTTTTCTTTTTTTTGGTTATGTAATGGGTTTGTTTCTTGCAGGCCTGTGGTTAGTTTGGTTTAGCCACTGTAAGTTTTGGTTCAAAGATTATAGCTTTCTGAATTCTGATCCTTTTTTTTTTCTTATGCATTGTTCTGTGTTCATGTTAAATCCTCTGTAATCTGGTTAACTGATTCTGGGTTGTTGTGTAGGTATGCCTCAATTCGGGTTATAGAGACTAAATCACCAACTGATGATCGCCAATGGCTTACGTATTGGATTCTCTACCTTATGATTACACTCTTTGAGCTCACTTTGCCAAACTTATTGAGTGGTAAGTTTTTCTTTTATTGTTCGATTTATTTCGTTGATTTGTAAGCTGAATCTAGTTGATGTGCTCTATATGGGTAGCATAAGACAATGGTTCATTGAATTTTAGTGTAAGATGCATAAAGAGGGATGCTTGTGGCTCATCTGTCATAGAAACTGACAAAACAACTCTGTCTGCAGATCATAATACGTACTTAATTGGAGATGATGAGCACTGCTACAGTGACAATCATGTGTCAAACATTGAAGGTGGTTCCTATGCTAAGTGCATTGATTTGTCAAAAGACAAGCAACCAGATATTTGGAATTCTATCAAATTTGAGACTGGTAAAAAGATGATACTATGGACCATTGTTCTTTAAAAAGATGAATTCTTGATATCTGACCTACAAGATTATTAAAACCAAACCTCACAGATCAATATAGATGGGTCGTGTTATTACCTTTTTATGTATGTAGAGTGCAGCTTTCTTCTAAAGCCTGAATTCTTTGTCTGACATTTCCATTTACTTTATTGTGCAGGCCAAATAAAGGAGGTCCTTCTAAGCTACACTCAAAGTTCATTTGATTAACCCTTCAGTCAAGGTTTAGTTACTTTCTATTTATTTTAGTTGTTAATTTAGTTATATCTCTGCATTTACCTTTTATGGTTTGTGTGTGAATTTCATTGTTGTTTTCTTTTTTCAGATCTGACCTTAAAATAAAAAGGTTTCTGTTGTTTGCTGTTGTTGATTTGTTTTCAGTTTTGAAATATTATTTCCTTAATGATTGGATTCAAGTTAATCTGGGATTTAGAGGTTGATCTATGGGTTTGAAATAGAGTTGACGTTGGTCATAGCTACAGAAAACAGCTTATGAGATATTATTGTATAGGAAGTTGTATGTGATGTGAAAAAAAAATAAAAAAATTCAACTATAAAAATCTATACTCGGTTTTAAACTTGGGAGAACTACAAACTTCCTTCTGCCATGAAATTATAGTGGAGATTACAGGTTAATGTGAAATGCAATTTTTATATTTCTATTGAGTTCACTCTGCACGTGAAGGGATTGCTGACATTTTATATTATGTACAGCAAGTATTACCTCTGAAACTGTGTTGATCGATTGTTGTATTTGGAAGATTCAAGGGCAAGAGAAGTGTCTTCTTGAAGTATCTGTTTTTCTCTTTCTTAACTGAATGAGAAATTCTTTTTGCTTTTAGTAACCAAGTACTGCCTTTTGTGTTCATGTCCACTGGCATTGCTGCTTGATTTTGTTTTGGGACAGTATGTTACGGAATGTGCAGTTATAGGTTTAGGATTTTAGTGTTTTTATTTAGAACGACTTACAGAAGTGGTCAGCTTAATCAAAAATAGGCCCTTTCAAAAATAAAAGGGTTTGCTATGTAGTAGCAGCAAAATCTTATTGAACATAGTAAATCATCAATTTCATGATCAAAATAAATAGTGCTAAATGACCAATATAAACACAGCGGGGAAGAGTAATCTAGCTGCTAGAACTTCTGCTGTGGATTGAAATATGGGTTGAAATTTAAAGGGATTCAAGCTAGGCTTTTCAGTTTCATTGCAATGGTTGTACAGTTTGACTGTGCAGTTATCATGTGGGTGGGTTGGTTAGAGTATGTTTTGAAAGATGATTATTTTCTAATGCAGGTTCTGTTGTGTGTCTTGGACTGTTTGGCTTTGGTCAAAGGAGTTTTGTGATAAGCAAATTATAATTTGAAAACAGGTGAGAACATTGCTCTATTTGTCATTTTTGTATATCAATTCTAATCGTTAAGTAATTTTTTTATTTCTTTTGATTGACTAATAGTATTAGGTAGGAACATGACTTGCAGGGTCTTCAAAGTTTGTTAACATAAATTGGTATTTAGCTTTCTGTCAGTTTCTAAGGTCAAGTTAAAACTTTTAACAATATGATATAATGGTTTAAGTTTCATAAATTAATTGTTTCAGTTGTCTTTATTGAATTTTACCCTCTGATAATATATTAAGAATGCAGCAACAGTCATAGCAGTAATCGAATTGAAATTCAACTCTCAAATGTTCTTGTTGTTTGTCTGAATAATTTTCTCTTTTCTTCTTTATTATATATTCTTTGAAAAAATAGCTACATGATCTTTTGGAGTAAAACAGAGCCAGCTAAGCCCTTAACACAGTTAATAGAACTTTGTTTTAAAGTTGGAGAAAACTTCAGGAAGTTTGAAGTTAACAGTGATGCAATCAATGTCATCAAAATAATTGAGAATCATAATTAGGATCTAAGTCAACAAGTCCAATCTTTGATAACATCTAATTAACAGCAACCAAAAAGGCCATACATAGTAAAGATTCAGTATTTTATAAAGAAACTCACGTAGCATAGCAGCCTAGATCCACTTATCATTGGTGTGTGTCACATGATTAGTATTTTATCTCATAATGAGTCAATTAATGAAAGCTATGGCAGCTTGTAGGTGGTATATATGACTATTTAGAAATAATTGAAGGAAGTTTCATTGTGATCTGCTATTGGGTTTCTCAGTAAAACAAGTTGAATAATTCAAGACACAAAATGAATTAGAGGTTTCAGGCTAGGGTTTATGAAAAGAGATTAATAGCCAATCATGAGGTTGCTGTTTATAGCAGAAAAGCATCATTGGTAACCTTTCTTTCCTACATGAATACTTTTTAAACATTGATTTGTTTTTTGTTGTATGGCATGCAAGGTATGTGGTTTGTTACATAGCATGGTGAAGTCTGGAAATAAAGACATGCAGAGTTACGGATAATTCAAATGGAAATTACTAATCACTTGATTTTCAACTATATGTGATCATGTATCCCAGTTTCTTCATTTTTCTTTTTAAATAAGAAATCAAATTTCTCATGAACAAATGGACTGTCATTAATTTAAGTAGGGGACTTAGCTCCTTATCCTCTTTACATCTTTTGAAGCTAAAACAAGGCTGGTCTCCTGCTCATCTAAACTGTGGATCGAGTTGGAATTGCACTGGGAGAAATAGATTCTTCCTTTTGGTTGTTGTTGGCCTTGTCCGAGAAATTCTTTAAGATCATAATTACGTTGGGGTTGAAGAATAGGGGACTTGATCAGGGTCTATCTATGCTGGCATTTGTTCCAATTTAATGGAGTTTGTCTGTCTTTAATTGAGGGTTTAGTACTTTACATTCGTGATAGTATTACAAGTGATGAGTTGGAATAGCGGTACTATATCCCTTTTGGTGTTTGAGGTAGAGGTGTGGACTTTTAAGTTGCATTATGGTGAGTCTATAGTTATAAGTTTTATGATCTTGTCTAATTGGAGCAAATTTATATTGATATATTTTCTTGCTAAATTGAAATTGTGCTGCATAACCTCTAAGATGTAGAATTTACTTATTTAAGAGTTCAGGCAGTACCATTGTCAGGCATTGCATACTTGAAAGTTAAAATTGGTGTCAAACAATTATTTATGTACGTCGGTAATCATTTTCTTGTACTATGAAACAATGGCTAAACCTCCAGCTAGAAAAATTAAATTCCATCTAATTGATATATACATATTATGCAGGAGCATTAGAATGGGGCTGCTCCAGCTAGAAGTGTTCTGGCGTGGATCCTAATATAAATTTGAACGTGTCTTTATATGTGCAGGTCTTTCAACATGACATGTCTTTTGGTGAGGAATGTTACAAGCGAGGATGTTAGTTATTACCACACATATGGTTCAGAAGTTTTGGTCACTAGCTTTGTGTATAACTCTTTAAGTTCAACAAGAAGCTTAGTAGTTTTAGGTATTTTGATGCTTATAATTTTGCAAAACCTTTGGTTGGTGTTACAATTGTGATTGTTGGTTTGTAATTGAAATGAGTTCATATTGGTATCTTACCAATTTTCAATTTATAAAGGACATGATGTATATACGTGTATTTCAAATTAGTATTAAACTACAAAAACGATGTCATTAAAGAGATAATACATCAGATTGGAAACAAAAATCGATGTCTCTTTATTCAGTGCACATCGACTTATTAAGTAAGAAATGATGTAATACAACTCAATGGACATCGACTTATTAAGTAAGAAACGATGTAAAACAACGCAATGGACATCCACTTTTTAAGTAAGAAACGATGTAAAACAAATCAATGGACATCGATTTATTAAATAAAAAACGATGTCTAGTATAAGTATGAACATCGGTGTCAACTTCAAAAACTGATGTTTAATAGAAAAATGGACATCGTTTTGTAAAAGAAAACGATGTTTAACAGAATAATGAACATCGGTCGAGTAATACAAAAGAATGTAGATTCAATCTTAAATAGTGTGATATATAGCAAGTACCCGTAAAGCTTATAAACAGCAGGCAAATTTCAAAAACTCCGATGTCTAATAATATATTACACATCGTTTCTAGAATGAGTAACGATGTTAAAATGAATACTAGTGCTATTGAACCTATATTTCGTTAAGCATTAAATGCATAAATATGAAGGTTTAACAATATCTAAAAACACCAATTTGTGATCATAATAGCAGTTTAACATCGAGTCTGGAATCTAATCCGATGTTTATTGTTGTATGGGACATCGGTTTTTAACCGATGTCTATTTTTTGGCGATCTTTTACATCACCCACTAACACATGTGTACAAATTTTTTTTTACATCGGTTTCTGGTCGATGTATATGAGAAAAATTCTAGTAGTGTCCATCTGAGGCTTTTTTCAACTTTTTCAATGAACAGTAAAATAAAATTGTAAAAAATTTAATGAACAGTGAAAAAATAAAAAAAATGAACAGTCTTGACTGGTTAAGAAAAAAAACGGGTGGAAACCCATGTCCAGTGACAGTGAACAGTTACTTGACTGGTCGACGCCTTGACTTTTAAACCTTGACATTTCTTGACTACGGGTGAACTTGCTCTAAGAGCAAGTTCACCGGTGTAGTTTTGACCGAGCACCAGCAAGGATTGATGATGTGTTGACCGGGCAAGGGGAAAATCATCCCTCCACCGACCCAATCTTGCCCAGCCAAGGTTTGGCTTTCCTTAACCGAGGCCAAGAAAAAAGGCAAAGCCTTGACATATTTCCTGACCAGGCTCGCCGGCTGCCAGCTCGGCAGGTACCTATCGTGGCTGACGTCGACACACTGTGATCGAAATTAAACCCAAAAGAAATTCAAACCGCCACCACAAGGGGTGGTACGACGGAGGCAGGACATATATACCCAAGCTCCTCACTTCAGCCAACTCAATAAACTGGGCTTCCTTGGACTTCAATTGATGCTCCACGACGTCGGAAACGAACCAAGGAAGTCAGAAGAGCTGCCGGCGGTAGCAACGACGCCGAACCCGAAACAACCTAGAAATCAATTTATCAAAACTTGATCAAATTGAAAAACTAATTAAACAGACTTGTAGAGCATGATGAGAAGAGCGATTTTCATACCACATACAGCCCAATCAGTCGCCAGAATTTGCAGAAACTCGCCGGAGCAGTCGGACATTCTCACCGTCGATTCTTCTTTCTCATTGAGTGCATGGACGATCTGAGACCACAGATGTGACGGCGATGACGAGAGGAAGAGATCGGTGGCGGTGCGCCGGCCGAAGGTGGCCGGACGGAGGAGCAGTGGTCGGACCCAGTCGCGGGTCATCTAGCTACCGAAACGGGTCGAGGCTTCTAAGAGAGTCTCGAATAATCTGAGCCTCTGATCTGACCCCGCCTATATTTATACTCCCTTCTTTATTAATTTGGACGGCTCTGATGAAGCGGTGCTAGATTGAACGATCCAGATTGCATCATAAAATTCTTTTTCTTTTCCAAAAGATTTTCCTTAATCCAAAACTTCCGAAAATCATAACATATAGCTCGGGTATCCGAAAAATTCCTCGAAAATTTCCACGAACTCGTCATGTCGTGTACTTTATTTTCCAACTCCTTAAATCGAGGATTTCACTTTCTGAAAATTTCTGAAAATATTCTCGAGTACTTTGATGATTACCGTGATCGTTAAGTAGTTTATCGAACGATCTCAATTTAGCTCATTAAACTTTTCCGGGGCTCACATTAATTATCCATAAATCTCCATTATTATCATCTATTTACATCAAATATATTTTAATTTTAAAATAAAAAAATAATAATTCAATGAACAGTGAAAATAAACAGTTAAAACACTCAATGAAGAGTGAAAATTAACAGTTAAGAATCGATTAACAGTGAAAAATGAACAGTCTTGACTGGTCAAGAAAACAAACGGGTGGAAACCCATGTCCAGTGGCAGTGAACAGTTACTTGACTAGTCGACGCCTTGACTTTTCGACCTTGACATTTCTTGACTACGGGTGAACTTGCTCTAATGTCTTATTTTCAGTCATGCCAAAGTCACATTCAAACGAGATATGTGAAGTGACATTGGAATCCTTCTAAGTTTTTGAACTATTGATTTAATAAATAAGTCAATAACAAGTCTAAATAGGAATTTTGTTAAAATATGCAACGATTTAATTAGTGAACAGTAATGTCTACCCAAATATTAGGGAAAATTAAAAGGAAGCAATTTTGTACAACTTTTTAATTTTGCTTCTTCTTTTAAAAACTAGTATCAAAGGAAAAATAAAAGAGAATCACCCTGTGTGAGCCAAATTAGAACAGTGTTCCAAGTTTGAAATGAAAGGGAACCGTTGAATAATTCTAGAAAATGAAGTTACAATACTATACTATGGGGGAAACAATATAGAGCTGTACATACTCATGGAAATGAGCAGACGTCGGGCACAAAGGTTCTGGTCATAAACTCTATCTTAGGTCGTAAAACTGGACAAAAAAAAAAATCAAGCAATTTCAGACCCATTTTTGGCTATCTGACCCCTCATCCCATTGGCTGTTTGGCTTCTTCCTAGTTCATGCTCGAACCTCGAACCCAGAGTGTGAAGGGGACGTCAACCATTGGACATACGATAACTTCTCGTATGTTTAAGAATGACGATGTTGGGCTGACTTAGAGTGCTGTTTAGATCGATCTCTTACCGATATAAGCTATAACGGGTTGAGCCCATTAAGACCGCCAACCCGTTAAGACCGCTCGTAACCTGCCCATGACCGCACTGTTGCCAGGCCTAGATATAGCTCACATGATAAATCATATGTCTAAATGCATGTTGAAAACATGCGGTAATGTGCTCAATAATGATACAAGTGATTATAAAGGATGTATAATCCAAATGCAATCATGTCGTTTAGCTATATATCCTAAATTATAGGCGGCCATATATGTACACCTCCAATTTCTGATAACATAGACTCATAGAGTCATATCCATCATGAGAAATTCTTAGGTAGGGGCTTCCCCACCACGTGGATATAGGGCAAGCCAATCAGACATCAGAATTTTTTTTCCTTGTTCCTAAACTACCCCTGCTTTTTAAAAGTGCAATACCTAAAAGACTCAGCAGGGGGTTGATTGGTCAGCCCTATATCTACGTGGTGCAGGTGCCCCACTCAAGTCTCTCTCCTCACGCGAGAGGAGAAGAGGAGGTTGTATATGATGAGCTACATCTAGGAATGTTTCTTACTTTGTGACTACAACTAAGAAGTATATATATTTATTGGGTTAATAATAGATCAAGAATATATAGTAACTAAAATATTTTATTCTTTTCTTTTTGGTGCGAAGTAGTACCCTCAACTATGATTTAGTTAGAAAAAATGAGAGCTCTCGCTCTCCCTTTTCTCTGGCGGCTAACTCTAGGGTTTTGCCTTTTGATTTCCTTGCCCTGCGACGGAGTTCGCGGAGCCTGGCCGTCGAGTCTTCTGGGCTCGAGCATCTCCCCCTTTCAACCAGTCAGTTGCTGCACCTTCATCCCGTCATCTTTTCATCGGGTTTCAATTCCCACGGGTTTGTCCCGTGTTCATGCCGCTCTCCGCTTTTGGGAGGGAGATGGGTGGCGGTGTTGTGTTTTGGGGGACCCAAACCAGATCTGGGATCCCGGCCCTCTTGTCTGGTGGCGGTTGGTTGCTGTGCGTCGAGATCTTGGACGTAAGAGTTCGTCTTGGCTTCAGGCGGTGTCGAGGATGCAGGGTCCCCAGGTCAAGGTGCTACGGCTGACGATAGTGCCAAGTCCTCCTAGCGAAGGGTCTTCCGATCTATGGCTCGGCGGAATTGGACCAGGTGTGCTGGGGCTGATTGAGGTTGGTGGTGGCGACGCTGTGGGTTCTTCCACTGGCGACTTTCGACGGCTGCAGTGGGAGCGCAGATGTTTGGGTGTCCAGAGAAGGTCGGATAGGGTGGCCATGTACTTGGGTGTCCAAATCAGTTTCAGGTGGGCTTGGGCTTTTGTCAAGTATGCTTTGGCAAATTTGTTTTTGGCCTCGGGCCGGATTTGGGACCGTATTTGGGACCCGGGTAGCTTTCAAATCCAGATCTTGGATCCGAGACAGCTGCTTCTATTGATCTGGTATTGGTTCTGGTTCTTAGGAGTTCGTTTGCTAATTTTCAAGTTTTTGACACCCTCGGTTACTTTCGGACTCTTGGTGAGTGATTCACCTCTCCTAGGTGATCATATCGCCGGTTACGGTTACATTTACTTTTACACTGCTCTCGTGACATATGTAGTGCAGCGATGTCGTTCGGCATCAAGTCACATCCTGGTTACCTTCCATTCTAGATGCGTTTGTGCATCTTCTTATCTTTTATTGTTTTTCTTCATTATAGATGCATTTGTGCATCTTGTTATGCTTTTTTGTTTTCTTTCGATGCTTATGCATTGCTTCATGTACTCCTCAGTTTTCATCTAATATAGTTTGTCGTCTTTCCTCTAAAAAAAAAATTATGATTTAGTCTTTCTTTTTTACGGGATCTAGTTATGCCTAAAACTTAGGGCTGTCTCATTCGAAATTATTTTTCATGTGTATATATACAAACAATCAAGAGTGCAAGAATGTTAACCTACCTTGCTCCATTGAGTGATCTTATGTGTCCATGAATTATTAAGAGAGATCAAATCCAGTTGAGCTAAATTTAGTTTAACCTTGGTACAGTAAAATTTTGTTCATTCTACTTTTTTTATGTTAAAGATACACCTAATTAAATAGGACATGGTGAGCGGTTATATTTTATCAATAAATCTTACCTCTCAAATACATATTTGTAGAAAGTCTATATCAACTCTAATTTACCGACGTCAATGAAGATGTCGGAATACTACTCCATCGAGGATGAAACCCCGACACGAAGTCCGGCCCCTCTTTTCGGTGACAACCAATAGCGGCGCTCTCTCAACCGTACACACCTCCCTCTCCCTTTCTTCTTTTCAGCTTGAATCAGACTCCCTTGTCCTGATTTCGGCGCTTTTGAACCCCCTTTCAACGGTGGATTGGTCTGCTTCTCACATCATTGCTCAAGTTCGTGTCCGAAGTGGGCTGTTTCATCGTGTTAACTGGCTGTGGTCCAGTAGAGTTGCTAATGCAGCAGTTGATCTAGTTGCAGTGCTGGAAAAACGCAGGGTGTGCCCGGAAGATTGGTCCTCCAACCCTCCTCCCTCCCTAATGCGAATCCTCTTGTTTGATGCTGTTTCAGATCCCCCTTAGAGCAAGTTCACCCGTAGTCAAGAAATGTCAAGGTCGAAAAGTCAAGAATTCGACCAGTCAAGGTACTGTTCACTGCCACTGGACATGGGTTTCCACCCGTTTTTTCTTGACCAGTCAAGACTGTTCATCGTGGCACTGATCATTCATCTTCACTGTTCATCGAGTTTTTAATATGTTTTATTCTACTGTTCATTTTTACTTCCCTCTCTTTATTTCGCTCTTCCCTCTCTTTAATTCGATTTTGCCTTTCTTGAAATAGGAGTTGCTCTTTTCGCATTTCGATTTGCAAGAGGATACATGCTCTTTTCTCTTCCTCTTGGAGACTTCGAGCAAATTCGTCATCGAGTTTTTTCTTGCCCGCGGTTGCCTCTATTTGGTTGTTCGCTATACTCTCGAGAGTGCTTGACAAAGGACTTTGATATTTCGCTGCCTTCTTTCCTTTCCGTATTGCTTCTTTTGCAGCCTTCCTTCCTTGAGGCCTCACATTAGGATCTGCAGTTTCACCTGCAATTACCTCATCTACATCCATGTCCAAGTTGATGGGGGAATTTTCAGCAATTGGTTGTCTGTGCGTTGGTTGACTTCCTACATTTGATGTTCCTCCGGATGTATGGCTAGGGATGTCTTTAAATTGTGCAAAGCCCTCCACAACAGCGTAACTATCAAAACTCTGAAAATTGTGTCTTCTTTTCTTCCCTTTTTTCTTCATCCCGGCATGCCACAATTTATGTGCTTCATCTTGCTACATAATTTTAAAAAGTAATAAAAAATGCAATTAGTAAAAATATAAACGCTATTATAAAGGGTCATCTATTATAAAGGTGATAATTTTAGTAAGAAAGTATCTCACCGTTTTACAATAAAAATGAATAAGTACAAATATAAACATCGTTGTAATTACATCATTATTTATCAACTAATTATTTTAATTATATCGAAAAACAATTACTACAATTTAAACGATATTGTAATTACTACATTATTTATCAAGACATATTTTACTATAATGTATCAACAAATTAAATAATTTATCAACAAATATAAAGGTCATAATTTTAATAAGAAAGTATCTCACCGTTTTACAATAAAAATCAATAAGTACAAATATAAACATCGTTGTAATTACATCATTATTTATCAACTAATTATTTTAATTATAACAAAAAACAATTACTACAATTTAAACGATATTATAATTACTACATTTTTTATCAAGAGATATTTTTGTCACGCCCCGAATTTTGAATAATAAATTCAAATCCGAAACATGAATAATTACAATTACAAAATCCAAATCTCGAAACTTCGAGTTCATTATTACAATTCACTCTCACAAGCAATATTGTAAAGCTCAAATGAGCATAACACACCTCACAACGTACAATTGCTGTAAAACTCTAACAATTGCTCTAACCGCACGATCACCGTCCTGGTTCTCCTGTCCTGTAGGATTACCCGCTACACAATTTGAATAGTGTACCGGGAGTTGCAACAACACAAAACCCGGTAAGCTTTTTACAGCCAGTATGAGTAAACAAGAAGAACTGTTGATTTAATAAAATACATTTCCTTTAACTCAAGTATAGAAATGTAGAAACATCACAATTACAATGATCACCACAAAACCACTTCACTTTCTCACTCTCATATATATATAAATATATATATATATAAATATTATACACTTATGAGTCACTCCCCGTTACCCTCATAAGGTCACTCAACATTTGGCAGACAGACTAGAGCTCTAACTGATCGTTTCCACCTACCCGGCGCGAGGGCGTGGTTCACGATTTAATGCTATTAGTTTCCACCTACCCGGTACAAGGGCGTGGTTCACTAATAGATGCCATGGTCACCCCCGTGACCTATTGATCTCCACAGATCAATATATCTCAACAAATCAACAATTTATTGTTTCTCAACAATAAATTTAATACCTCTCACAATATTGTTGCTTTTCAACAATAAACTCGACACAACCATAACAGTACATAATATCTCACAATTTCAACAATACATATTATTTCACATAAATAATATATATATAGATAGACATTCACACAGGAATGCCCATTAATACCAACTATAGTTCACACAATGACGACAAAAAAATAAATTAATTAAAAGTACTCGGTTCGTAATATGAACCACGTGAGGTTTACTCACCTCGATAATCCCGCTGCGTCTTCAATTCCGCTCAAAATACGATCCACAATCGTCCACTAACTCAAACCGTCAATCACCTAGTCAGATACGATCTTAACTTAGCAATCATTCATAAACCACACATATACGGAAATCCAACGGTCGGATTCTAATTTAATGATGATCCAACGGCCAGATCGAATTTATATGATGATCCAACGGTCGGATCCTCACGGATCGCCCTTAGGATCATCCTCCAAAATTATCACGAAGATCCAACGGTCAGATCTTCTTGAATCACTCTAACAAACATCTCCTCAAAATTATACGAAAATCCGACGGTTAGATTCTCACGAATCGCCTTCCGAATCACTATTTCACAATTATACGAAGATCCAACGGTCGGATCTTCGCCCATGACCACACAAAGCCACTGGGACAGTCATAAGATCAACATAACAAAACTACAAGTCCATCGGACGGTCCGATCTTCACAGATCACAAATCGAACGATCGAAATCGATCGAAATCGTAAAATTCATAACTTAATCATACGATATCCAAAAATTGCGTATAATATATCGAAATGATCGTATTGAAATATAGAATCTGAAAATGTACAGAAACCATATTTTTGATCCCCGGAGGTGGCCGGAAAGGGCCGCCGGAGTTAGTGGCAGAGCCGCCGCCGACCACCGCCAATGGTGTCGGGGCCGGGCTGCCCTTCTTCATCTCAACAAGCTTAACAATTTTCATAACTAGCATGAAGTCTGAAAATGACCGGAAGTAGTCGAAAATTACCTAGAACAGTTGGAGTGGCCGGAATTTTTCCAGAAACCGGCGAAGAAATGCAGAAACCGATATGCTATGATTTCGACGTGAAAACTTCATCCTCCGGCCTCGATCCCTTCTGGAGAGTTGTTAAGAACATCAAGGCGAACTCACTGGTTCAAGAATCAATCAAAACGATGCACTACAGCTCGAGATATCACGATCGAAAGGTTTGATTCTCGATCAAGAACAGTCGAGCTCCGACGAACGTGAAAACCTTCACTCCAGGTGCGATCCTTCTCCGAGCATGATCACTAGGTTGAGGTGAGTTCAAGGAGCTAATGATTGTGAGTTTTGGTGGCCGGAGCTAGGAGAAAACCGGCGTTGACCAAAATCGAGCTTAAATCGAAACCGGGCCGCCGCCGCCGCTAGGGGCCGTGCCGCCGTGCAAGGTTGCCACAGATGGCTTCGGAGGAGTGAGGCGAAGCTGATGGACGTGGTTGCTCGTCCAGAGGTGGCCGGAATTGGAAGATAGACGCCGGCGAAGGATTGCCCAGTTTCCGTCGGTTTCGGACGCGTGAGGAAGAGAGAGAATGTTCAGTTTCCAATTTTGGAAACTTAATGTATTTTTGGAAAATTAACAAAAAAGGAAGCTTTTATATTAAACTGGAAACGTTTTCAAAAAAAACATAACTAATTCTTACGAGCTCCGATTTTTGCGTTCCATATATGCACGCGATCGTGTCGACGAGCTCTACAACTTTCATGAAGGAAGTTTTCCCAAATTCCATACGTATAAAAAGTCGATTTTCGCGTGCCCCTAAATAACGTACGTTTTCGAAAATTAATCGTTCGAACTAATTCCACAACTTCTCAGAGCCTCGTACTCGCTCCCACTATTGTGAAATCATTTCTAAAAATCCACGGAAATTAATTTGGATTTTTCGGGGTATTACAATCTACCCTCCTTAAAGAAATTTCGTCCCGAAATTTAAGCGTAAGTCAATTCCTCTCAATTAAGGTTGACCTAATCATCGAATCTCTATCATTCCCAAAGTTGTAGTAATCTACAAAGCCACAGCCCTTTGTATAAAAATACATTCCTATGGCCACTAAATCCTTTCGTCACGATGTAAATTCACAAAACAACTGCTCAACATCACTCCACATCAATTACACAAAATCATCACGTGGATCATCACAGAGATCATCACTTAGATCTTCACAGAGATTATCTCATAGATCCTCACATAGATCATCACCCTGTACTGGCATACAAGCACAGTAAAGACTCCCACAAAGCGTTTCGCTACTCCATTAGCATCACGGTAAATCTCTATAGTAAAACTTAAGCATGCACTATTCTACACAACAATAGAGATGCATCACTCAAAACAAATCATCCCCAAAAGTACACCAATAAAATATGTCACCCAGTGATGATGACGTGGGCTTGCTCAATCCTTGGGCTAAGCATTAGGGCTGGCCAATTGGGCTGAAGGAACCGAACCATTCACATTTCGAACCGGCCCGAACCAATTTGGGTTTAACATTTGGGCCTACCATTCGGGCCGAACAATTGGGCTTAACATTTGGGCCTACCATTCGGGCCGAACAATTGGGCTTACTATTTGGGCTTACTATTTGGGCCTACCAATCGGCCCACCGACTTCCAGCTCGGCTACGGTATGAAATTGTACATACCGTAGGTATACCGTATATATGTATGCATACCGTACAGACCGTATATACGTATGCATATCGTACAACTGTATATACGTATGCATACCGTACAGACCATATATACGTATGTATACCGTACATACCGTATATACGTCCGTATATCAAGCATGTACGAGATCCAAAAATATTTGTAAGAGGTAAGGTTCGAACTCCCGACCTCGAACACGAAGGTTTTGCTCCCAACCACTGAAGCAAGAGCTGCCTTCATTAATATATGCCCACGTGTTATATTTATTATGTCATAAGCGACATAAATAAAATAACGGGGAAGGCAAGGTTCGAAACCTCAACCTGCTGCACAAAACTTTTGTCCCCAGCCACTGGAGCACAAGCTGTGCTTAATATAATGTGTACAAATGTTATACTTATTATGTCATAAGCGAACATAATAAAAATAAACGAGAGGCAAGGTTCGAACCTCTGACCTCTTGTACAAGAGCCTTGCTCTTCAACCACTAGAGCACCAGCTGCTCTCGTTACTATCCATGCAACTTCTTTTATTTATTCTATCATAAGCGATAGAATAACAACAAACTGTCGGTACACTCCACGTGCCACGACACGTCTCTTCCGTGATTTACGGAAAGCAAATCACTTTCGGCTAAAGCTGTCTGCCACAGCGTCTCGAGCTTCGGCCTGTCCCCTTACACGCTCAACACGCGCCAACAGCTTTTCCGGGTTTCGGGGCGACTTTAATCCAACGCGTGGATTCAAATTCTGAGATCGTTCATCCAACGGTGGAGATCTGCTCACCTTGTTCTATAAATAGGTGCATTCTGGAGAAAAACTGTTCACTCCAAAAGAAAAGAAATTTTCTTCCGAGCTCAAGTCTTTCTCTCTCAACTCTTCAGCCTTTCTCTTCTCAAATCCTTTCTTCATCAATTTCGATCCTTCTCTTCTGATCTTCTCTCCCATCTAGTTGATTCAATCCCATCTTTCCTCTGAACTTTCAGATCTTCAATCTTTTCCTCCAAATCTTCAATCCTTCTTTCTCAGATCTTTTCTTCCATTTGAAGATTCGATCTCATCTTTCCTCTGAGAATCTCAGATCTCCAATCACCAGTTCAACAACTCCAATCCTTCTAACAAAATCTCCCTCAAACACTAAACCATGTATTCCTCGATTTTCACATCCTCTCACTCCATGACCCAAGAGCCACGAACTCTGCAACTAATGGAGCTCCAAACCCCGCAACAAATGGAACCACAACAACAGCAACCAACAGAGGAGGGAGGAAACACCCAAGCAGCTGGAAGTAGTGCCAACATGGATTTCTGGCGAAGCCGTACCAGGTGGATTCCTACTCCAGAACAAATAAGAATCCTCAAGGATCTTTACTACGTCAAGGGATTTAAGTGCCCAACTACAGAGCACATTCACGAGATCTGCCTCCAGCTGAACCAGTATGGACATGTTGAGGGTAAGAACATTTACTTTTGGTTCCAGAACGTCAGGGCTCGAGAGAAGCAGATGAATAGGTGTAATCAGGCTGCTCCAGTGCCCATGGAAACTAGTTCTCTTGGTACTGGTGGATCCATTGATCTCAATTTTGGGTCCACTGGTTCTACTGGTGCTGGTGGATCCATCGACATCAATTTTGGGCCAGCTGGTGGATCCATTGACATCAATTTTGGGTCCACTAGTTCTACTGATGATGGTAGATCCATTGATCTCAACTTTGGTTCCACCTATTCTACTGGTAATGAAGGATTTCTTGATTTAAATTTTGTTTCATATTCTTCCTCACACTTCAACACTAATACCAGTACAACTCTTTTGGCACAACAGGAGGACAAACATCCCTGCAACAACGAGGAGGAGATCACCAGGAGGTTCAAACTCTTCCTCTGTTCCCCGTGCACGGCGAGGACGTCTTTGGTAACCTGAAGGCTACTTCCGAGGAAGATAGCGCTTTTGGTTACTATTCTGGTGGCTCAGGCGGTTACCACAGTGGCTCAAACGTTTCTCTTGAGCTCAGCCTCAATCCATCCGGAGCTGCTGACTAGGCTTAGTATAGCATGGTCCTCGTTTTCCTTCTTTTTTTTTTTTTTTTTTTTTTTTTTTTTTTTTTGTAATGTAAAATCAATAAGATGGTGTGCATGTTTTCTTTTCTTTTTGTTTAACCAACAACAACACCAAGGATCGAACCTTGGTCACCCAATACTATTTTCAAAACCATAAACAACTCTACTGCACACATCTTTCATAATGATGCAATAAAAACAATCACTCAAAAAGAATCCAACAATCAATTAAGTCGCATCGAGGTCTAGCTAGTATCCTCTGAGTCAAACCAAACACAACAATTTCATCGATAGGATTAGGGATTTATAAAGCTAAACACATCCTGAGTTAGCTAGGAAAAACCCACGTCTTTAGAGTTACTCTTACAACTCTTATAAAATCTCAACCATTTCCTCTATTAATTGCTCCATTAAACTTACCACAATTCATACCCTATGAATTTACGATTTAGAAACCGAATCAAACTCCATATCGCATAGTAATTCACTTGAACCACTATGGATACCCAACAATGTCACTACAATCAATACCCAAAATTGCACTTAACCATTTCTCCTAAAATCCATCACCACAGAAACACACCCTCATCTAATAACATTTACAGAGAGTTGACTCTAAATCTCCCCATTATTTACCGACCAAGATCAAACTCCATTTCAAAACTTTAAGTGTCCCGCCTACTTAAACTTAAAACACAAACAACCTCAAATTCACTTCAGTCCAACTCCATACTACGATCCAAAACTTAAGAAAACTAGTTCACAAAATCAATTTCCTTCACTTAAATAAAACTATGTCCACAAGTCATAGTCAGGTCAACAGACCAAGGTGTCCAAACGGAGAATTTCCAATCCAGTTGTCTTTGTGAAACGCAAAATATCAATCAAAATGATGCTCGCAACATCAACCACGTATACAAAACATGTTCCTCGGATCTCGATTTAAATTTAGAAATACTAAAACTACCACTAGTCCCACTTCAAATAGCCCTTAAGATTTTAGGTACTCGGAGAGAACTCAAATATATAGTCGTTCGTCTCAATCACTCAAACACGAGATCAAACTCCGTTCTCGCACCTCAAACTCTGCTCAACAACTTACAAGCACATGGAAGAATTAACCACAATAATTTCTTCCCTAACCGCAACACTACTCACAACTCCACATGAGTCTAGAATCTATTCAAATGCATCTGTATGTCCAACTTAAGAAGGCAAAATTACTATCAATTAATACTCGTATCCACATCAGATACAAGCATAGGTTCACACCATGCCTTCAACCAAACACTTCTACATACAAACGGAAACTCATTTCCATAAACAATCCTCACTGACTCATCAGAGTTAAATCCGGAGGTTTCCATTCCTCGAAGATCACAACTCGCGGAAACTAAACTTATTCTAATACGAACTTAGAAGGCAACTGTAAGGTTCTAAGTACAACCCCTTCGAATATCCATCACCTAAGGAGTATAGTATGCTTGGCTAATACATGTATAACACTTAAAACACAGTATAAGTCAAATACAAATTCATATTAACCAAGTCAATACTATAGGGAAGGTATTCACGTTCCTAAAACGACCTAGCGGTCTAAACAACTCCCAACACTCACGCATACCCAATGACTTAGCCAATACCGAAGAGCACACGATGGGGATCCGCTGCAGACGGGCCATCACTCGGAAGGTATTGACACATCACCAAATATGCACCTTACGCTCTGATACCAAACTGTCACGCCCCGAATTTTGAATAATAAATTCAAATCCGAAACATGAATAATTACAATTACAAAATCCAAATCTCGAAACTTCGAGTTCATTATTACAATTCACTCTCACAAGCAATATTGTAAAGCTCAAATGAGCATAACACACCTCACAACGTACAATTGCTGTAAAACTCTAACAATTGCTCTAACCGCACGATCACCGTCCTGGTTCTCCTGTCCTGTAGGATTACCCGCTACACAATTTGAATAGTGTACCGGGAGTTGCAACAACACAAAACCCGGTAAGCTTTTTACAGCCAGTATGAGTAAACAAGAAGAACTGTTGATTTAATAAAATACATTTCCTTTAACTCAAGTATAGAAATGTAGAAACATCACAATTACAATGATCACCACAAAACCACTTCACTTTCTCACTCTCATATATATATAAATATATATATATATAAATATTATACACTTATGAGTCACTCCCCGTTACCCTCATAAGGTCACTCAACATTTGGCAGACAGACTAGAGCTCTAACTGATCGTTTCCACCTACCCGGCGCGAGGGCGTGGTTCACGATTTAATGCTATTAGTTTCCACCTACCCGGTACAAGGGCGTGGTTCACTAATAGATGCCATGGTCACCCCCGTGACCTATTGATCTCCACAGATCAATATATCTCAACAAATCAACAATTTATTGTTTCTCAACAATAAATTTAATACCTCTCACAATATTGTTGCTTTTCAACAATAAACTCGACACAACCATAACAGTACATAATATCTCACAATTTCAACAATACATATTATTTCACATAAATAATATATATATAGATAGACATTCACACAGGAATGCCCATTAATACCAACTATAGTTCACACAATGACGACAAAAAAATAAATTAATTAAAAGTACTCGGTTCGTAATATGAACCACGTGAGGTTTACTCACCTCGATAATCCCGCTGCGTCTTCAATTCCGCTCAAAATACGATCCACAATCGTCCACTAACTCAAACCGTCAATCACCTAGTCAGATACGATCTTAACTTAGCAATCATTCATAAACCACACATATACGGAAATCCAACGGTCGGATTCTAATTTAATGATGATCCAACGGCCAGATCGAATTTATATGATGATCCAACGGTCGGATCCTCACGGATCGCCCTTAGGATCATCCTCCAAAATTATCACGAAGATCCAACGGTCAGATCTTCTTGAATCACTCTAACAAACATCTCCTCAAAATTATACGAAAATCCGACGGTTAGATTCTCACGAATCGCCTTCCGAATCACTATTTCACAATTATACGAAGATCCAACGGTCGGATCTTCGCCCATGACCACACAAAGCCACTGGGACAGTCATAAGATCAACATAACAAAACTACAAGTCCATCGGACGGTCCGATCTTCACAGATCACAAATCGAACGATCGAAATCGATCGAAATCGTAAAATTCATAACTTAATCATACGATATCCAAAAATTGCGTATAATATATCGAAATGATCGTATTGAAATATAGAATCTGAAAATGTACAGAAACCATATTTTTGATCCCCGGAGGTGGCCGGAAAGGGCCGCCGGAGTTAGTGGCAGAGCCGCCGCCGACCACCGCTAATGGTGTCGGGGCCGGGCTGCCCTTCTTCATCTCAACAAGCTTAACAATTTTCATAACTAGCATGAAGTCTGAAAATGACCGGAAGTAGTCGAAAATTACCTAGAACAGTTGGAGTGGCCGGAATTTTTCCAGAAACCGGCGAAGAAATGCAGAAACCGATATGCTATGATTTCGACGTGAAAACTTCATCCTCCGGCCTCGATCCCTTCTGGAGAGTTGTTAAGAACATCAAGGCGAACTCACTGGTTCAAGAATCAATCAAAACGATGCACTACAGCTCGAGATATCACGATCGAAAGGTTTGATTCTCGATCAAGAACAGTCGAGCTCCGACGAACGTGAAAACCTTCACTCCAGGTGCGATCCTTCTCCGAGCATGATCACTAGGTTGAGGTGAGTTCAAGGAGCTAATGATTGTGAGTTTTGGTGGCCGGAGCTAGGAGAAAACCGGCGTTGACCAAAATCGAGCTTAAATCGAAACCGGGCCGCCGCCGCCGCTAGGGGCCGTGCCGCCGTGCAAGGTTGCCACAGATGGCTTCGGAGGAGTGAGGCGAAGCTGATGGACGTGGTTGCTCGTCCAGAGGTGGCCGGAATTGGAAGATAGACGCCGGCGAAGGATTGCCCAGTTTCCGTCGGTTTCGGACGCGTGAGGAAGAGAGAGAATGTTCAGTTTCCAATTTTGGAAACTTAATGTATTTTTGGAAAATTAACAAAAAAGGAAGCTTTTATATTAAACTGGAAACGTTTTCAAAAAAAACATAACTAATTCTTACGAGCTCCGATTTTTGCGTTCCATATATGCACGCGATCGTGTCGACGAGCTCTACAACTTTCATGAAGGAAGTTTTCCCAAATTCCATACGTATAAAAAGTCGATTTTCGCGTGCCCCTAAATAACGTACGTTTTCGAAAATTAATCGTTCGAACTAATTCCACAACTTCTCAGAGCCTCGTACTCGCTCCCACTATTGTGAAATCATTTCTAAAAATCCACGGAAATTAATTTGGATTTTTCGGGGTATTACAATTTTACTATAATGTATCAACAAATTAAATGACTTATCAACAAATACATACCTCATCAACCGCATTCGAACCGCTCTTGTACCAATTTTTCGCTTGCCTTAATGCACAATGCCACTCAAAGAGTTCAACCTTCAAAATTTTCCACCTTCCTTGCAAAGAGGAAGCTGATCGGCTCTGGGGCCAATTTGCGACAAAGTGTCGCCTCACGCGCCTCCATAAGTCGTTTTTTTTTTTTTTTTCTCTGATTTGTGCCCACAGCCGGATCTTGGCCAACAATTTTCCAAGACTTGCACAATTGAACATCTTCCTCATCCGTCCATCTCCTTTTGTCTTGGATATTATCATCTTCACTTTGATCTCCCTCTTGTCCGGCCATTGGACCTGTGTTTCCCCTTTCTTCAGCCATATTGGATATAAATACATTTTGAAGATGAGAGCTATATGAAGAGCAGGAAGCACAAAATTGGGTTACTATGAAAGATAATTTTTTGGGTGTGAGATGTAAAATAAATGGTAGGTATTTATAGAGAAATGTTTAGAATTTTTTAAAATTTACTTTGTTACCGTTTCTTAACGTTACAAATATATATATACATGTTAATTGTAAGCCGTAGGATTGCAAATTTGATTGAAATGAAGGGCTGGGATTGCTTGACCGTTAGGCCCAGAATTCAAAACCCACCAACGGGAAGAATCCACGTGGCATGCCGGCCCCTATCTCTGTCGCTACGCGACAAGCGTCTGGCTCCACTTCCATGTCCTTTGCGGCGCCACGCGTCGATGCCCAGTCCTCCACTCCCTCCCAAGGCGCGTCGAGCATTGCTGAGCTCCTCGTCACGTCAGCCACGATCAGGCCTGGGCCTAGCTGGCATCTGGGCTTGGTCGGTCATGGAAATAGTCATGGACTTGACTATTTTCTTGGCTGTAGTCAAGAAGGGGTGGGTTTTTCCCAGTCAAAAAACCACCGGTGGAAGTAGCAAAATCCATCTCAAGGTCACCACATCAGATTTTTCTTGACTATGACCAGTCAAGAGCAAACCAGTGGACTTGCTCTTAGCTTCTTTGTTTCTTTTTCTTCTGTTGTTTGTTGTTGCCTTTTTGGCTGTGCAATGGAGGTCCTTATTACCAAAAAAAAAAAAAAACCGTACAGAGTGCTGCTATGTCTCATTTTTGAAATAGTCCTCAAGTACGGTGAATACTTAAATAGGTTTAAACAATCTAACAACATTTTATACACATGGTTGTTTTGAAAAACTTTTTAAAGGAAGCAATTTGCAAAAGCGTCTTTTGCTTCTTGTTTACTTTTTTTTTTTTTTTTGGGTCATCTTCTTTTTTTGTGGGTCATCTTCTTTACTAGATCAGTAGTTTAGTACCAAAGAGAGGAAAAAGTCAAAAAGTAATTAAAGGTTGTGAATCAAATTGAAAGAGATGCGTTATACTCAACAAATTTAATTTGAGGTATCCTGTGCCCGGGGAAAGAAAGCTGTATTGTCTGAAGTGATTTAGGTGGGCAGATTGGCATATAGACTTCGTGGTCCTCAAATCTATTTTAGGCTCTGTGATGGAAAAAAAATAAAGTAATTTCATACCCAATTTTGGCTAGCTGACCCTCTCACCCAGTTTTTGCACAAGTGATCGAATAGATTAGCTCAGCTTCTACAATTTCCAAAATAACATCATTGCCATTGTGAGACTAAGAGTCTGTGACATTGTACTCGACCGAGGGATTGAAGAAGCTCACCTAAATATTGATAAGATCAATCAATCACAACATGTGTGACATAATCAAAATCCACAATTTGACTATTTTCCTTATGGAGATGAACTACCATCAATGATTGAGATCTGGCAACAAAAGATGTGGCTAATATTGTAATGGTCGAGATCTCTAAGACTGAGTTAATTTTCACAGGCCTAAGTATATTAATGCAAAAGAAGAATGCAGGGGGTATATATATATAAAGCTAGGGTTTGGTTTTATATGATCCATATCAGATTTATGTTTTTAACATAGGATTGGACCAAGGGCCAAAGCCCTAGTCCAAATTGAAAGCCCAACAGCCCAAAGAGCTGAAGCGCAACCCCAAGGCCTAGCAGGATTGTCAGCGGCAACTCCACCAGACTCCGCAACCACGAAGCAGCACTAGGGCTGGGTTCGGATCGGTTCGGTCCGAAAAAGATGAAAACCGAGTCCAAAACCGACACTATCGGTTCGGTTCAGATCGGTTTTTTTTGCATGTTAGAACCGATTAGAAACCGACCCGAACACAATCGGTTCGGTCTGTCGGTTTTTCGGGCCAAGAAACCATTTTTTCCAGATTTCAGTTTTTACTGCTGTTTAGGTAACCTACTTCATATTTTCATAATTCCACATGACAATGATGACATTTTCAGCCTCAGTACATAAACAGAATTGACTAATTCAAGTTGGCGGAGCTGCACAGAACAAGTGAAAACAGAAAATCTGCAAAACAACGCAAACTTGCAAAGTTGCAAAATGCAAACGGCAAAATTGCAGAATGCAGATTCACAGACTGCAAACTGCAAACTGAAGCAAAAGCACATCCTTGCAAACTGAAGCTATCCAAATTACAAACTACAAAGTGCAAACTAAAGCAAAAGCACATCCTTGCAAAATGAAGCTATCCAAAATTCCAAATAACAAACTACATGTCCAAACTGAAGCAAAGCAGCAAGTGAGCAAAATGCTATTTAAAATTCCAAACTATCCAAATTGAAGCAAATCAGCAACTAGCAAGTGAGCAAACTGCCAAACTATGCAAACTGAAGCAAACTATGCAAAATTGAAAACCAAAGCACTAAAGCCATCCAACTATGCACACTTAAGTAGTTAAGACTGTTAAGTGACTTAAGTCATCCAAATCTGCAAACTAAAGCCATAAACAAATAACAAATAACTCAATTACTCAAGTAACTCAAATAACAATCTGCATATGACAACAACAATAAGCAACATCTCAACAACATGAGAATAAGTCAATAACTCAATAAGCACTTCCACAGTTCCACAGTAGGCACTAGGCAGTTCATTATTTCAATGAAAAAGAACATTTATAAAAAAGTTTAAAACAATAGCAGTTAAGCACTTCCACAGTAGGTAGTTCTTTATTTTCTTGCCCTATTTGAACTTCCAGCAGCCTTTTTTGGTGCTGCCATAGCTCCTTGCTTGTTCATTGGTGGAATAGCAACATCTGCTTGCTTTTTTGTTGATGGAGTTGCTGCTTTGATTCCTTTCCCTTTGGCAGCTTTGGCTTGCGCACTGTCTGCTGTGTCTCGAAGCACATGGTCTACGAAAAAACAAATTCACATTATCCCAAAAGTGCAAATTTGCAAACTGCAAAGTCATTAAACACAAAACTCAAATATTCAAATGATCAAAAATTTGTACCTCTCTCAACTTCTTCATAGAAGTTCATATCCTCAACAGTTGGAACATATTCGATGCTTTGAATGCTTTCTGACCTCAACCAATTTTGGAAGCATATCAATGCTTCCACTGTGTTTGCAGATAGTGAACTCCTGAATGGATCGATTACCCTCCTCCCCGTGCTGAAACAGCTTTCACTAGCAACTGTGCTTACTTGAATTGCAAGCACATCCTTGGCGACTAATGCAAGATTGGGGTACTTAGAACCATTAAGCTTCCACCATACAAGAAGCTTCCAATCTTCATGTTCTGGAGGGTCTTCAATAGGGTCCAGCAGGTACCTATCCACCTCGTGTGAAACTACAGTCTGATCTGAGTCTTCCAACTCTTGTTTCCAATCAGCTTGCATGGCAGCCATCTTCCCACTCATTTGGGTTCTTGAACTTCTTGTGCTAGAGGTGCCAGTACCACTTGTTGCAACATTCTTAGCCTCATTGCCACTTGGTCTCGACTTTTTGGTGCCCAAAGACGATGCATACAAGTCCGTGAGGTTCACCACCAATTCCTTCAGCTGAGCAGACCTATGCTTGATTGTTGCAGGATCAAGTTTAAGCCATGTTCTACATACCCTCTCAAAATTGCGAAGCTTGTATCGAGGATCTAAAACCAAAGCCACCAAAAGCAAGTGATTCATGTCATCGAGGCTTGCAAAATATTTTTTAAACTTGCTCCTCATCTTCACTGCCATCTCAAACAAGATCTTTTCTGTATTGCTTCTATTACACATCTCAGGCCGGTCGAAGAGGTCGTCAATCTCAGCTTCAATTGCCACGATATCATGGAATGCTTTCTGAGCTGTGGGACTGTTTGTGGCCGATATCCTCATTGTCACATCATAGAATACCTGCATATATAAAATTGTAAAGTGTAAACTGAAGCAGAAATGCAGGAAGCTGTAAATTGAAGCAAAATGCAGAAAGCTGTAAACTAAAGCAAAATGCAGAAAGCTGTAAAAAGAAGAAGAATTGAAATGCAGAAAATTGTAAAGTGTAAAATGAAGCAGAAATGCAGGAAGCTGTAAACTGAAGCAGAATTGCAGAAAGCTGTAAACTGAAGAAGAAATGCAGAAAGCTGTAAACTGAAGCAAAATTGAAATGCAGAAAAATGTAAACTGAAGCAGAAATGCAGAAAGCAGTATTGAAACGTGTAAACTGTAAATTGTAAACTGAAACTGTAAACTATAAATTGTAAACTGAAACTGTAAAGTGTAATGTGTAAAGTGTAAAGTGTGTAAACTGAAACATAAATGCATAACTCAAATTTATTAAAGAAACTGTAAATCATCAACTGAAATGCAGAATTGAAAAGTGGCCGTCTACCTTGAGGAAATTCACAAAAACAGTTGCTCTTTCCCAATCAGCTTCGACGGGTGGCCCCACCCTTTTTATCTTCTCTTTTGTGATGTTTGCAGCTTCTGTTTTTGGCACTTCTAACCACTCATCATCATCAACTTCATCCTCAGAAAAATAACCCTTGTATTTCAAGTCTTCCTCTTCCGTCATGCGATCAAACCCTTTCCGAAGATCAAGGGCTACATCCAACATTAAGAAGGTGGAATTCCACCGAGTTGGCACATCCAATATGCACACCTTCTTGCAATCCAATTGTTCTATGGCAACACATCGCTTAAAAACATCAAGCCTTGCAGACGAACTCCTAACATAACGAACTGCATTTCTAATCGCAGCCACAGATTTATCCATCATTCTTAACCCTGATTTCACAATCAAGTTGAGAATGTGAGCTAAACATCTCACATGAAGCCACTTGCCTTCTAAAACAGGCTGTTTTTTCCAAGTCAGCATCTTTTTCCTAATGTAATCGATAGCAACTTTGTTTGCTGATGCGTTATCCACCGACACAGTCAACACTCTCTCGATTCCCCATTCAAGTAGGCATGTTTCCAACAGCCTTCCTATGGTGTTCCCTTGATGATTAGGAATTACACAAAAGTTCAGAATTCTTTTGTGTAAATTCCAGCCACCATCTACGAAATGAGCCGTAACCACCATGTAATTTATGTTCTGCACCGATGTCCACATATCGGTGGTTAAATTAACACCGTGGCTAGCTAGCTCCTGCCTAAGTTTCTTCTTCTCAACATCATACAATTTCCAAAATGTGCTTACAACTAATCTCCTAGAAGGAGTCTTAAACCTAGGACATGCAACTTTACAAAACCTCTGAAACCCTTCCTTCTCCGGGTGACTAAATGGCAGCTCGTCTATTACTATCATCTCAACACAAGCTCTTACGCAAGCATCTTGACTAAATGTCCTCATAGTTAAAGAAGGTTCATTCAAGTTCCCACCAGCTACAAACACTTGCTGAAACTCTTCCAGATCTATCCTACCAGGGTATTTTTTACACACAACCTCTATATGCCTCTTTAAGCTACTGGTACCATTATCGTATGGATTACAAGCAAGGTCTGTAGAGCAGTACCTGCATTTGGCCCGCTTGGTAGTCCCAACCTGGACCTTCTTTCCATCTTTGAACTCATACAGTGGCTTGTCAATCTTCTCATAGTGCTCCCATACCATTGAACGTTCCCTCGACCCTGTGGATGTACTCTTTCTCTATCTCTTTTTGGGTTTTTGTGGCCGCTACGATGTCATCGTAGATGGAGTTCCAACAGAAGATGGAGTACCAGTACTTGCGGTTGCGGTTGCAGGGACGACAACATTCTCGACAACTTCGGTGTCAGGATCGGACTTGGAATTGTAGTTTGCATTACTCGATTCCGAATTTGAATTGGGTTTGGAATGGCTTTGAGATTGGGATTGGGTTTGTTCTGCGTTTCCAGTGGAGGAATCCATGGGTGATTGATCGAGACACAGAGTGATCGACACTAGAGAGTGAAGAAGTGAAGAACATAAGGAAATAAGGGCTAGGGTTTTGAGATTTTCTCGATCTGAAGAGGACGACTTGGAGTCTTGGACTGGTATTTAGGATTTTAGGTTGAAGAATCGAAATGAAATTGGGAATTTGGGATTAATGGATTGTTGGGTGATTGCCTGCAAGTGAGTGTAGGGTATGCTCTATAGGCTTATATGAGAACCAATTAAAATTAGACACGTAGACATGTACATATAATTGGTCTGGATCGGTCCTAATCGGGCCTGAGAATATGGAAACCGAGACCGACCCAAGAAACGTTGTAATCGGTGCGGTTTAGCCCGAACCGAGGAAATCTGCTTTCAAAACCGACCCGAATCGTCGGTTTTGGTTCGGATCTACCCGATTTCTCGGCCTCTTGGGTGAAATCGCCCAGCCCTAAGCAGCACCGTGATAGGAGCATGAAATGCGACAAATATAAAGTGCAATCCTTTACACTTTTTTTTTTCCTTTAAAAAGACTATTTTAACTCTGTTTTCTTTTTAGGTACTTCGTGAATGGGGCATTTCAAGAGAAATAGGAGCTTAAATGGGGGAAATAAGCTATGGACCAGACCTATTGATGCAAAGAACTTAAATTGATCATTCATATGGCCAGAAATAACAAGGAAAGTCCACGGAAATCGTTGTGCAAAACAGTTTCTGCAAAGCAGAAAACTGCAGTTTCAAAATCAGCTTTTCGGGAACAGTTTTGGAGAGTTTTTCTTGCATCCTTCCAAGTGTACGTTTGAAGAAAGGGCCAGCATTTCTTAAAGACATGATGTTTTACTTCAACATAATCAAAATAACTGGTCAGAAGTGTCAACGAGGCAGCAGGAAATCAAGCTCAAATTTGGCTTCTCAATAAGGCAGAAACTCTAAGCTTTTCACAAAGCTTTTTGGGAGATTTTTCCGGCAATTACTGGGAGTTTTTCTAGAAGGTTATTGATTATTCTAGAAGATATGATGTCATAGAACATGTAGAAGTCGAGAACCATCCAGAAACATAGCAAGAGAAAGTCTTTCCTAGTCCAAGAATGAAGCTTCAGAGACATAAATTGAATCTTAGTCAAAACAAGGCAGTTTGGCCGAGAATCTTCTTTGGACAGATTTCTTATGCGTTTTTGGTAGGTTATTGATGCTGCAATTTTCAAGGAGAGTGCTACGAGAATTCCACAAGATTAATTACAAAGTGATTGCCATTGTCACCAATCAAAGGAAACCTTAAGCAACTAGGGAAGGAATTGCAAGCAAAGTTGAAGAAAGAAATTAGGGCTGTGCATCTCCTATATAAAGAGGCTCTGCAACACAAATAAAACATCACACCTTTCACCTTCTCTTCTATCTTTTTTTCTTTCATCCGCCACCATCTTTTTCTTCTTTTTTTCTATTTGTTTTATGGATTAATTTCAGTTTAGTACCCTGTGGTTTGGGGGTAACATCATGTCAGTCCCTGCTCTTTCAATTTGATCAGCAACACCCCTGTGCTTTCAATTTCAATCAGCCATGCCCAAATTTTACTGTTCCGTCCAAATTTTACTTTGTCAATCCAGTCAAAGTTAACGTTCAAATTGGACGGAACAGTAAAATTTGGGCACGACTGATTGAAATTGAAAGCACAGGGGTGTTGCTGATCAAATTGAAAGAGCAGGGATTGACATGATATTACCTCCAAACCACAGGGTACTAAACTGAAATTTATCCTTGTTTTATTTTGGTTTTCAAAACAATCTGTAACTGACTTTCTTTTTGTTAGGGGCGAGGTTTGAAGCCCCAATTATGTAGAACAATTATTTTTTTTAATTTAGTTTCTTGAATTTGGTGTGAGATTGATTGTTTATTTCTATTTGACGGAAAACTTTTATGTGTTTATGTTCTTTGGGTTGACACTTAGGATGTATGCATGTAATTGGAGCTAGGATCTAGAAAATAATTCACCTAATCGTCTTGTTTTCTAATCCACAAGTATGCAAGGCTTTGGACAAAAGTTGATGTCTTAAACAACTAGAATAGCGTGCTAGGTAGGCGTTCCACACTAGGATGCTACTCTATAACCAATCGTTTCCATGAGATCTTAATGCTTCAAACATGTTGACACTATATGTGTTGTTGATAGGATAGCATTCTACACATTGATTGCATATTTGATAGGTTTAGCTATTGTGCGTTCACGTAGACTAAATACTTAGAGAAGCAATAATAAGGGACATGATCTGCTCCGACTTGTTTCTTGGTTGGTTTCTATTTCACACCTTAGTACGTAATTGAAACTATGTTAACTTAACATCATTCGATTGTAATTGGTGGTGGATTTTCGAGTCTCTAAGTTTTCTCCATCTGATTTTCAAAACCTTTATTGAAAATCTGTTTTCTTTGTTTTTGCGTTTGAATCTTCAAAACCTCAAATTAATTTCATTCTAGGATTGCAACGTACTGTTCTGTCCCCTTCTTTATCTCGCCATTTTTTTTTTTACTTCTTTGACATTTTTCTTTAATTTAGAATTAGATTGTCTTGTGTTTTGTGTTTTTCGTGATTAATTGTCTTCCCTCAATCCCCGACTTGAACGATGCCTACCTATTCTATACTACAATTTGACATTATTGCAGGGTTAAATTGCGCGCTTGATTTTAGTGTATCACACCGCCTGATCCGCCGCCCTGCAACGATGTCACAGGACCGTGCCACCTCCACCCAACACCGCCACAGACCCGCATCCCTTGATCCAGCACCCATGACCGGTGCCGCCTTCGATTTAGCACCTTCCGTCGCTGTTGACCAGGCCCACTGAACTGTGCAACACGGCAACCACTCCTCAGCGACGTCCACTAGAATCTACATCCAAAAGCCCCCTGCAAACCTTGAGTACAACACCTCTCGATGGGAGGCCCGGTCAATAGTATCAAAGTACCCGCCCGGCAGCAGCCTGCTAACATCAGAGCGGTCGGAAACCAGTCCGAAAGTTAGGCGCAGCCAGACGAGGAAAAAGATCTTGCAGTCAAAGGTCGCTATAAGGTTTTCTAGAGAGCGGTGTCTTTAATACTATTAAACGAGCCAATGAAGGCTTTGAATTAAGATTAGTGTTTCAAGGTGGAAATATCCCGTCGAGGCGGGAATATCTAGTCAGGGAGAAAATAACTTGTCGAGGAGAGATTTGCTCAAGAAAAAATCCGAGTGAGGTACAATCCCTTTGAGATACAAGCTATTTGAGGCGCAATCCTTTGAAAAAATAATTCTCATGAGATGAATCCGAATGAGGCAAAATCGAATGTATATATATATATATATATATATATATATATATATATATATATATATATATATATATATATATATAATGCTGCCAACCCTATAAATGCTTATACTTTTATAAAGAAAGCCGAATCACAATGAGATAAATGTCCCAAAATTTTAGATCGCACAAAATCTTTATAGCCTACTAATGCAGTCTAGCATTTTTGTTAGTTGTAGACATATTGCAAAAAGTATACATTCCAAAATGAACAAGTTGAAAGAAATAGAATTTGATAAATTCGACAGTTAGATGTGATTAAGGCAGGGAAATATGGCTATGTTAAAAAATTGACATGTTTTCGTCATCATTTCGACCTCGATCCACATGGTCAACCCTAAATTCTAAATACTCATCGAACTAAAACGCTCATAACCACTCTATCGCAACTCCTTTTCTCGATCTATCGGCGCTCACACTCTCGTGGGGACGAGGTGTGTACTTACCTAAGCATTTGCCTAACCATAATTAGCTATAATGAGCTACACTCATACCACCGCCAGCGGTACCAACAACCAGCTAGGGTGTAACCTACGGAAACACCACCAAGCGGGTTATCATCTGAGTGCTGGCTCAGCCCGAGACCACCGGTGAAGCGTCGCCACGCGCTGCGCCAAGGTCACCTCGCTGAAACATCAGAAGCTGGGAACTGAAGTATATCAGTCCCACATCGAAAACAAGAAAGAGATCAGTCTCTCCCTCACCTATAAAATGTCATCTCCTCTCTCCTCATTAATTATGCATTTACTACTAACCTAACACTATTCTGTCAACATAAATACATTGACTGACTTAGGCATCGGAGTAGACCTTAGGCCTCTCTCCTCTGACGCCCTATGTATTTTAATTAACAGGTAGCGGAAGCACCAAAAGACTAGTTGAAACCGCCCTATGTGCAATGATTGAATCAGTTGAAACAGCATCAATTCTTGACTCTTTCAACTGTACCCATATAGCTTTGATCCCAAAAGTTGATGTCCCCCAGTTTGCTTCGCAGTTCTGACCAATTGCTTTATGCAACTTTGCATACAAAAGCATCACCAAGATCATCTCAAACCGGTTAAAGCCATTCATGCATGTGCTTATCTCTGAATACCAATCAGCCTTTGTTTCTGGATGACAAATCCAAGATAATATTTTGGTTGCTCATGAACTCTTCCATCGCCTTAAACTTCTCAAATCTGGGTCAGAAGGGGAATTTGCTTTGAAATTAGATATGAACAAGGCTTATGACCATGTGGACTGGGATTTTTTGAACCAGGTTATGTTAAAAATGGGTTTCCACCATGCCTGGGTTCGCCTTGTCATGTCTTGTGTTACCTCCATTTCTATGGCTATCACTGTAAACGAGACTCCGGGAAAGAAATTCAAGCCTACTAGAGGTCTCTGCCAGGGAGATCCGCTGTCCCCTTTTCTTTTTCTCTTTATCAACGATGTTCTTTCTACCATGATAAGGAAAATATGTGCAAATCAGCTTCTTGATGCAATCAAAATTGGTTTTGGTGGTCCTCTGGTCAACCATCTTTTTTTCGCCGATGACGCACTATTTTTTCTCAAGGCTACTACATATAACTGTGAGGTCTTATTGGAAACTCTTCATCATTACTATGCTGCGTCTGGCCAATTTGTGAATCACCAGAAGTCTTCCCTCTTCTTCAGCCCAAAGACCACACCTCAAACTGTTAACCTCATCAGCTCTGCCCTGGCAATGGAAGTTTTCCTTGTTCGGAGCAAATATCTGGGACTGCCTACCATGTGGGGTAGATCAAAGGTGGTTGTTCTATCGTATGTAAAAGATTCGATTGAGAAAAGAATCTCAGGTTGGCATCAATCAACGCTTTCCCAAGCTTGCAAAAAAACCTTGATTAAGTCTGTTGCTTTGGCGGTTCCTGCCTACCCTATGACAGTCTTCAAATTCCCGGCCTCTCTCTGCAACTAGATAAACTCGGCCCTTGCAAATTTTGGTGGGGAAGCTCCTCCTCTAAAGGTATTCACTGGAAAAAATGGGCATCTCTTGGTCTCCTGAAATCCCAAGGTGGCTTGGGGTTTTGCAATGTTGCTGATTTCAATCTTGCCCTCCTCACCAAACAAGCTTGGCGTCTTCACTCAAATCCGGATGCCTTGTGGGTTAGAGTGTTAAAAAGTCGCTATTTATATACTGGGTCTTTTTGGGATGCTGGCCGTGATGCTTCTCCTTCCTGGGCTTGGTCTAGTCTATTGGAAGGCCGGTCCCTTCTATCTGCAGGTTCCTTTTGGAGTATTAGGTCTGGTGTTAATGTTAACTTGTGGTCTAATAATTGGATTCCTAGATTTCCTTCCTTCAATCTGCGATCCCTATCTCCACTTATTTTGAATAACATTCCAGTGGCATCAATTATTGATCGGGAAACTAATTTATGGAACCTTTCCTCACTCCACACTGTCCTACCAGCTGAAGCAATCCAAGCCACTTATTTCGGTTCTCCTACTGACCTCGATACTTCAATTTAGTCTGCTCATACTTCTAGTATCTATTCAGTCAAGAGTGGCTACAATTAACAAGTGACAGAATTTGGTTCTATGCTCACTGATCATCCACATCATTCACACTCTGTTTCACCCTCTGTTTGGAAATGGATTTGGACTGTTCAAGTTCCTCCAAAGATAAAGAACTTTCTTTGGAGTGCTACTACAAATATTCTGGCTACCAACTGGAATCGGCACTACAAGCATCTTTTCACACTCCGATGTGCCCCTTTGTGACACCTACCTTGAAACCACTGAATATGTTTTGTTTCTCTATCCCTAGTCGCTGCAGGCCTAGTTCTCTCACCCTCTTAGCTACTGAGTTGATCAGCAATCAGTTACATCTTTGGATGCGTGGCTTTTAGCTCTTTTCAGTGAAAATGGTGGTAATGCGGTTACGGACCCCTCTTTTCCAACTCATGTGGCTTTCATGATGTGGTATATTTGGAAGCACAGGTGCGAATGTATTTTTAATCACCTTCCTCCTAACCCCACCTCTGTCTCTACCTGATCTTTTGCTGCTTCTTTGGAGTTTTTGTCCATCCCTCTGCATCTTCAGTCCCCAAAACATCCCACTCCTGCATCTGTTTCTCAAGCCTCCAAAGTTTGGGCTTCTCCACCTTCTGGAAAGATCAAAATAAATACTGATGCGACATGGGATGAACAATCTCTTCCTTGTGGTCTTGCAGCACTCGCTCAAGATGCTTCGGGAAACCTCATTGGCGGGATTGCCATAAGCTCTTATGCTTCCTCTTCTCTGGCTGCTGAGGCCCAGGCTATCGACCTTGGCCTTCATCTAACCTCCTCCCTCTCCCTTTCTTCTTTTCAACTTGAATCAGATTCACTGATCCTGAATTCAGCTCTTTTGAATCCTTTATCTACGGTTGATTGGTCTGCTACGCATCTAGTTTCTCGGATTCGAGACTGAAGTGGCCACTTTGGCCATGTAAACTGTCTCTGGTCCAGTAGAGATGCCAATGCTGCTGCTGATCTTATAGCTTCTATTGCAAAGTGCAGGGTGTCTCGGAAGATTGGTGGTCTAATCCTCCTCTCTCCCTAATGTGTATTCTTCTTTTTTATGCTTCTATTGACCCTTCCTGAAGTCTGTTTAATCACTATGCCAATAATGCCTTCAGACGACAGAAAACTTGTTTTATGTCGTCTGACATGTTTCAAGTTTTTTAGACGACATAATAAACTAATTGTGTTGTCTGAATAACATGAAAATCCATACTAGTTCATTTTTTCCAACTTTGAAAAATTCAGACAACAGATAACTGTTGTATGAATAAACCAATAAATTTATGTTGTCTGAGTTTCATACTTATCATTGTGTGTCCAAAAACTTTTTTTGTTACAACGCAAATTGATGCCCTAGCAAGCCCGTGTTTTTGCCACACTTGGTCAAAAACTCAAAACATCAAAAACACAATTTCTCGCGCCTAACTCTATCTCGAGTTCTCGACCCAGCAGCAACCCAGAGCAACAAACCCAGCAGCAATCCAATTTATAAAACAGACTCTCTCTCTCTCTCTCTCTCTCTCTCTCTCTCTCTTTGAAGCCTTCAGCTTTGATCTTTTTCATTCTGGATCTAATTCATAGCCGCTTAATCTCGAGGCCCCGATCTATCGTCAGCTGAGGTTACATGTTGCTCGGGTTTTGGCAAATTAAAAACCCAAGCTTGAGCCCTTCGATCTCTCTTCGTGAAACCCTAAAATCCCATTCCTAGATGCCAAGTTCTCTGCTAGTTTAGTTCCTATCGAATCTATGCCTTATCATCTCCGGCAGAAGTTGCCGCTTCCTAAATACGAACCCTACTTTTGGTCACATGCAAATAAGGGCACTTTTCTATTCTCATTGCAGAGAATTGGTATCCAAGATTATGAATTTCCTGCAACGAAGGTAAGGTTTTCAATCAACATCTCAATTTGCCCAGATAAATTCTTTATCAGTAATCTCTTATTTAGATTCCATCCCTTTGTTGTTTAAGTTTACAACTTTGCCATTAATGTTGTGGATTTTAGTTTCCAAACGAAATCCCAGATCCATGTTAGTCAAAGTTCTAGGGTATTTGAGTTTGAGTGATGGAAGCCTGGTGGTACTTTGCTTTTCATTCTGAATTTGAGTGATTAAAAGCTGGTACTTTGCATTTCATTGCTGGCTTGAAGCTTACATGACGATGGCATGCTACATGTAGCCAAATACACCTCAAAATAAATTCTCTTTAAATGGAAATTTCTGATCAAAATTTCAGAAGAACTTTTCCCAGAATTTGGGTGCTGACAATAATAAGACACAGCTATTAGAATTTAACTCTTAACCTTTATTTGGATGTTCCATGCCATACTATGGTAATTTGTTTCATTAGAAGAAGGTTCATATCTTTCTGTTGGGCATAAGATAGTGTTATTCATATATTTCTCTCCTTCTGATAGTATTGGTATTATTCCTCAGGTACTATGACTTGAAGGTTGGGAATGGAACTAAGGCAGTGACAGGATCCCGGGTTGCAGTACGGTTGTGATCAAGTTAAATTTCAATATTTTGAGTATATATGATCAATACTGTCTCCAAGAATATGCCAATACCAAGTGTTATTAGATATCACATATTACTAAGCTTCCATACTTGACTAGATACCAAATGAACCTTTGAGACATTCCCAGTAGGACCTCACTATGCTCGTACCTAGTTGTCTGCTCAAGTATTCTCTCTTCCGATGTGTTACTTGGCTGCCTTTTAGGTCTATCTTCTAGATTCTTCCTATCTTCTTTTTACACTGTTTTACGAATGGCACTAATTGATACTTTGTACTATTATCCGATTCCATCTACCATGATATAGACATTCTGAGAAGTAAGAAGCCCTCACAAATCTTCTGGGATTAGAGTTGTTCATTAGCTGCATCCTCAAAAATCAACTAAGCATGTAATGGATACATTCTGTCATAGATTTTAAAGTAAACTTGACCTCAGATAAGGTTGCTTAAACACATAATTAGAGTCTTTCAAATTACCAAAAATCTATGAGTAATTCAAGAGTCTTTCAAATTACCAAATATTTATATGAGTAATTCAAGTACGATGAATGCAATTTAACTATGCATCTTTGTTTGCAGGTTCATTATGTTGCAAAGTGGAAGGGTATCACTTTCATGACAAGTAGACAAGGACTTGGTGTTGGTGGAGGAATGGTAAGGATAGATTGGTGCTGCTCTTCACTTGTATATTTAGTACTATAGGTCATTCTGACAGTAATTTCAATTGCTGTCACTCTCCTCTTAAACGACAATTTAGGAACCAACCAATTTTATGCTCATAGAATTTAGTTCCCAGAATAACTATCTAGACCATAAACTGCATTACTATGTAGCAAAACAGTTCTGATTAGTAAAATTTCAGAAAGAAAAAAAAAATTATTTCTTACATTAAGCATTCACATGCATACTAATGTTTTCTTTATATGATGAGTCACCGCTCGTTAACTGAATCTCATTGATCCTCACACATTGAACTCTTTGAGAAAAATTGTATTGATTACTCGGACTGTTCAATTGTCTACATGGATCATTTATTTGAGATTTTCGCATCTTAGTTTTTAGTTGGAAGTGTGTAATGTGTATTATATTGATTATACGATAGAAGAAGAATTTCTATCAACAGAGTCCATGCAGTATGCACTAACCATTGTTTTAGTGTAATGTGCATGTATGTTTGTGTGTGTTTCTAAATCTTTTAGCTAATGTGCATATGCTTGTATGCTGCAGTCATACGGATTTGATGTAGGCCAATCTGAGAAGGGATCAGTCCTCAAGGGGTTAGATATTGGTGTAAAAGGCATGCGGGTAGGAGGCCCAGTGAGATCTGTTTTTGGCATATAAAGTTTCATTGCTATGTTCTGAAGCAATGTTGCAGCATAAATTGAGTTTATACTTTGCAGAAGAGGTCACAAGTTCCTACATTATCATTTTGGCGTTTAGTATTAAGCCATCTATGTGGATTTATGTAAAGACTAATTAATAGAGTCTGAATTTCAGACATCTGATGTATATTTGTTCCTCTCTCACTGTGTAAGAGTTTTAGAGTTGTTGTGGTAATAATTGTTCAAGGTGTTGGACATCTTTTTGTTCTCTATGATACTCGTCATGAAAGTGAAATCACTTGAACAACTGAAATGACAGCTACTTCTTTTCTTAATTTTTTATTTTCTTATTATGTATTATAAGTATCCCTTTGGGTCCCAATAATTTATCAACTGTTTGATTTAGATTCTTTGTTCCTCAGCGATTGCTTATAGTTCCTCCTGAGCTGGCATATGGAAGCAAAGGAGTCCAAGAAATCCCTCCAAATGCAACAATAGAGGTAACAGAACTTTATGGATGCTTTTCTCTTTTCCTCTTCCAGGCTTTTTATGCGAACTTAAGTGCATTCAATGCTTAAATTTCTTAACTCAAACATCCATGATTAGCAGATGCTTAGTCTCCTGATGTTATTTCAAAGTTAGCATTTTAGTATTAGGTTATATATATTTCCTAAAGGCATATAGGTATGCATGATCTGGAGGATGAGCTGAAACTTAGTTTTTAAGTCTTACTATTTGTTTCTTTGTGGGAGCAGGGCATATTTTATTCCCCATGGAGCTGATCCAATCCCAACAGTTGATTGGAGATAATCCATCACCCATGAAGTTGCTACCTCTAACTCCCAGTCCCATAGGCTTACCATCAACAAGTATTCTGCTTTTGAAACAGCTGGGAAGCTTCCATGGGTAATACCCTTTCTTGTAAACTTAATATATAAACAAAATTGATCACATAGTGCAGTCAAGTAGTTGTTAGTTTCTAGATTGCTTCATGACCTTCTCTGTTGTATTAGCATCCATTTTAATAAATTGATAAGCTTTTGGAATTGATAATCTTTTGGTTGGGAGTCGGGACTTGTGAGTGATTAGGTTTCTTTTAATCTCTTATAAAATTGTAGTCTAAGCAGTCATGGATAGGTGCCAACTTTTTTTGGACTTCTGCAGAAACTGCCCCGCAGCACAGCTCTCTTTGGTATTTGTTTTACCCTACTTAATGATCTTCAAATATACTGAAATTTTGACATGTTTCTGTTTTGTTAGTTAACAAAGGATCTGGAAAGTTTCATTTTATTCCGAAGCAAAGTGAATTTTCGGTGATTCTTCCAAATTTGGTCTGCATTTGGGAAAGTTCCAGCATTTTTAATGTATCCTCTGATTTTTTGTTGAGATTTGAACTCCTAATTGAATCATTTATCTTCTGGTTTTTATGTATATTGAATTATGCATTTCAAATGGTTGTTTCAAAACTGATTTCATGTCAATTGGACTTGCAATGAATTTTTGGTGAATTTTTAAGTTGACCATGCTGCTGAGAATTTTTTTTTTATATGACTCCCGCAGTTCAGTCAGATTATGTTCATCTTTTTCCTTGCTGTCCTAAATCCGAATTCCATGAAAATTCAGTATGTTCTACCTTAACATGTTTACTATGAGTTTGCAAAAGTTCAAGTTCATGGCTGTAGAAATGGACTTTAATAAATTCCCAAAGCTAAGTTGTTCATGCCTTAACATTCCAGTTCACTTATGTCTCCCTTTTGATGTGTGATGCAGATTGCTTTGACTCTTTCGTGTTGATTTTACTGGGAGAGGAGAGCTTGCAGATCGCCATGTCAATTCCATATATATATATATATGGTAGATTGCTTTGGAGTAATATTACTCTATAATTATTTGTTTTTGGGTTAGAAGTGGTCTAGTTTTGCTTGGTGTTCTCTTAAATTATGTTCTGAATTGGCTTCAAGCCTTTTGACTTTGATGATATAACAAGCCTTTTGTATTGTTCCAAAATGAATGATGTTCATATGGTTAGCAATCAACACAAGATTACAACATATGTTGTCTCAACATGAAAATGAACAACTAAATCGTACCAAAATCTATTGTTTCTTGTTATATCAAACAACAGAAGTAACAAGTTATTTATATTTCAAATGTGCTTCAAACAACAGAAGAGTGAGTTTCTGACCTCAATCAAACTATAGTACTATACAACTACATGATTACATATAGTTATTTTGTCTATCAGACAACATAAATACTTAAAACTGTGGTTGGAATACAAGACAAACGACATAAAAATAAAGTCTTAAAACTATTTAGACGACAGATGAGCATAATTTACCCAGTTATAAGTGATTTTCAAACAACAATTAAATGTCTTCAAAAATGCATTCAGACAATAGATTGTCAAACAAGCCTTTATTTTGGTAACTTCAGACAACATATAGATGTGTTCTTATTTATTTTCAGACAACAGAAGTTTTATTAAAACTGTAGTTTGTAATTCATTTGAACAACATTAATGTGTCGTAACCACAGAAAGTCCCAAATCCTTCAATGTTGGAATACAAGACAAACGACATAAAAATAAAGTCTTAAAACTATTTAGACGACAGATGAGCATAATTTACCCAGTTATAAGTGATTTTCAAACAACAATTAAATGTCTTCAAAAATGCATTCAGACAATAGATTGTCAAACAAGCCTTTATTTTGGTAACTTCAGACAACATATAGATGTGTTCTTATTTATTTTCAGACAACAGAAGTTTTATTAAAACTGTAGTTTGTAATTCATTTGAACAACATTAATGTGTCGTAACCACAGAAAGTCCCAAATCCTTCAATGTTGGGTTGTTCAGACGACAGAGCCTTGCAAAACTTCTGTTGTCTGAGTGAGAAGAGACGACGGAGGATATCTGTTGTCTGATGCCATAAGAGACGGCAGCTGGATACACAACAAATAATTTACATATCAGACGACAGATGATATCTGTCGTCTGAAGGCATTATTGGCATAGTGAATTTCTGTTCCTTCTTTGCTTCTGTTGTAAGTATCTGCCTTTCGGCTTTTGCAATGGAAGTTTTCTTTACCAAAAAAAAAACTTGTAATACATAGCTGAAAATGAAAGCTACGCGACCAGCAGGAGACTTTTTCAAATCATTGGTTGGTAATCTTATTATTGAATGTTCATCACTTTTTCATATTGATGAAGTTGACAATATAATGAGAAGAAATAGAGAGTTGATAATTGTGCATGTCAACTCTTCAACTGTGAGGACAGCTGTATTATTCTTCATTGTGGGAAAGAAATTGATTAGAGATTGGTATGCATGCAACTACAAATATGACTAGCTGAGTTGGGTGTACTGGTGGACAATCTTGGCCATTATTTGTGGTGTTTGGCGGGTATGATATTTTTGAAGGTCAGCTAGTTGACTACTCTGGAAGCTCTCTTATTAATATCGAATATTTGATATGGTTTGAGACTTCTAACATGATTTTTCTTTTTGTATTCAATTGCTACTGCCAATTGGAAGTCAACCAGAATAATATCGAAGTCATGAGTGTTTGTAGTCACTTCGAATTTCTCATTAGCAATATATATATATATATATATATATATATATATATATATATATATATATATATATATATATATATTAAAAAGAAAACCATTTAGCCCACCCCACCCTTACATATGCTAATGAGAATCGAATCTATAACTTTTATAATGTTGGAATTATAATTTACCAACAGGTCACAGCTCACCGGCATTAGTAATATATATATATATATATATATATATATATATATAACATAGCAAATGTTAGTCAAAAACACTTTCAAGGATCAAAACTCTAACCGGGCGATTTTAATGATTAATTTGAGAACATTTTCAAATGCCTTAACAACATCCATAAGGTTCAAATTTCAAATTCTCCCTACCCTAGTTATTGTCATTTTCATAAAAAGAATTTGTCGTAACATTCTCTCTCTCTAGCCGCTGCACTAGGGTTTTCGAAGAAAAGGTTTTAACCTCCGTCCGACGGTGCGTCCATCGACGCTGTTGTCGGACGGGATCTTTTGGATCTGTTGATGGGTGGGCACGGCTCTCTTGATTGGAGTGGCTTTGCTCTTGATCAACGGGGTCGATGTCCGGTGGTAGGTGAGATTAGAGTCAATAGGAGGCTAGGACTCGATTTTTGCAGGTTGAAATCGCGGGTCGGAAGGCATCAGTGAACCCGGCTGTCATTGTTGGTTTGGGAGAAAAAAGGGAAGCGGGATCGGTGGTGATCGTTCGAAACCGGTTTGGACGGGGATGGTTTTTGCGGGTAATGCTATCCTGGACTGGTGTTGTGGGTATTGTTCCCGGATCCGGGCTGGATAGGGTGGTTGGTGAAGATTGGCCTTGGGACAATCAGGGTAGAGGAACGTTGCCAGTGGTGACTGTCGGCAAGTGGGATTTCAATGCAGGTGGGGGAGATTTGAGGCAGGTTTTGGGGTTTTGATGTAGATGGCTGTTTATTGCAGGCGGTGGTTTGTGGCAGACGGTGGCTCGATGCAAGCGGGGCTCCAACGCAAGCGGTGGCGTTTGCAGGTGGTGGCGACCCGAGGCAGGTGATGGCATAATTGGGCTGAGCTTGGTTGGTTGGCTGTAGTCTCATTGTTACTTGGGCTTGGGCCTGGGCACACTCTGGGGCTCTACCGAGGTTGCTTTTTTAGTTTATGCTTTTATTGTTTTATGTTGTTTAGTTTTCTTGCGCTTTTTGCGAGCAATAAGTCCCTACATATGTAGTGTAGGACTAGTCAGTCTACGTGTCTGTGTGTGCACTCAAAGTGCCTTGTTTGCTCTAGGTAGGCGGCGAGTTCCTTACTTCTCAAATGGTCATTGCCGCCTAGTGCAGGGTGAAGCTAAGTGTGGTCGGATTTATCCTCCGATGGCAACATAGTAGGAAAGCTGTGCTTATGGTAATTATACTACGTTATAGTCGGGTTACATATCGAGTTATCTTTCCGTTATGTCACCGTTGTTTCAAAGCAAATAGAGTAGTCAGTGGAGCACTCTTTGCTAGTTGGTGCTTGTTAGAATACATGTCTTCTGTAGAAGTTCCTGATATTATTTTAGAAAATACTCTAGATGCTTATTGTAATTAGGGGTTTAGCTCAATGTCCCCCGTAATTAGGGGTTTAGCTCAATGTCCCCCCCATATTCGATAGTTTCATTAATCAAGACTTGAGGGCAGCCACACCAGTCTTTTATTTAAAATATAAAATATAAAATAAAAAAAATTGTCAACATTCAAGTCGTCAGATTTATCCTCCAGCGACAACATAGTAGGAAAACTGTGCTTATGGTAATTATGTCATGTTGTAATCGGGTTACATATCGAGTTATCTTTCCGTTATGTCACCGCTATGTCAAAGCAAATAGAGTAGCCAGTGGAGCACTCTTTGCTAGTTGGTACTTGTTAGAATACATGTCTTACGTAGAAGTTGCTCATATTATTTTGGGAAATATTCTAGATGGTTATTGTAATTAGGGGTTTTGGCTCAATGTTCCCCCCTTATATTCAACAGTTTCATTAATTAAGGGTTGAGGGCAGCCGCACCAGCCCTTTATTTAAAAGAAAAAATAAAAAAAGAATTTATCAACATTCAAGACATTGGTGAAACAAGTTTAGTTGGATAGATATCGATCAATCGAGTGAGATTGTAGCTCTAATAGCCAACTGCGTAACTAATTTTTCATTTGAAGTTCCAAATTCAAATTCTCTTTGTCATAGTATGTTTGACAATACGTCGATCAATCATACTACATTCGAAGATGTTGCGGCTTTTAACCATCTGTTGATGCTAGTGATTTAGCGGTAGCAAAATCCTGTTTAACGTTGGTCCTGGCTCGGACCGCTAACTGAGGTGAATGTAGAGCTTGTGTCACCTGTCAAGTGAAATACACAGGCCGTCAGAGGGGAGACTGCGGTTGGCGGTCTTCTCTGCTCCAATGCCTAAGTTAGTTAATGTATTTGTATTGACAGAGTAACGTTAGGTAAGATAATTAATGCGTAATCAATGAGGAGAGAGAGGTGGACCTTTTATAGGCGGAAAGGAGACTGATCTCTTTCTTGCTTTCAATGTGAGACTAATGTGCATCAGGTTTCAGCTTCTGATCCCCCAGTGAGGTGGCTCTGGCACGGCGCGTCAGCGGTGATCTGAGCCTGAGCTAAGGTGATAGCCCGCCTGGTGGTGTTCCCGGAGGTACCACCCTTGGCGGTCCTGGCACCGCTGACGGTAGTATGGGAATGGCCCATTGTAGCTTAGGCAAATGCTTATGAAAGTACAAGTTCCCCAATTCCCCAGTCAAGGAGAGCTTTCTTGGTTGGGCAATTGCCTAGCGGTTTTGAAGCATTACTTCTGCTAGACTGGTTAAGCATAATTAGTGTCAGTGCTTTGTCAACCATGGATTAGTTCTAAGCAAACGCTTCATGCCCTTTCGGGTGGGCCCCTGCTAGGCCCCCAAGGGAGTCCCCCACTCCCCGTCTAAGATAGGGCTCCGTTTGGCCATACAATTGTTTGGTAAGGGGTGCTGCACTAAGCAGTGGGCGTTAGGTAACGAACCTAAATTTTGATACCCAAGCGTCGGGGGTCAACCGCCTAAGATAGGGCTCCGTTTGGCCATACAATTGTTTGGTAAGGGGTGCTGCACTAAGCAGTGGGCGTTAGGTAACGAACCTAAATTTTGATACCCAAGCGTCGGGGGTCAACCGTCTGATCAGGACCGTCGTAGATGTTGTTGACCTGTCCCTTTACTCTTTCCTAGATGAGAAAAATGCTTGACTGCAATGCCGCGTAGCGATTTTTGTCATTTTGAGGCGTGGCCAGCTTGGCGGTTGATAAAAAGAATGAGAAATTTCGCTGGCGGATTTGTGCCTATCAGAATTTCGCTCGTTTTGGGAGTTTTGAAAGAGAGAAGTTCCAGGCTAGTGGAGTTGCGCTAAGCGGAAAGGAACTCACGAAGATTTTGAAAGGGATCCATCTTGCTAGTGGAATTGCACTTATCGGAGATGAACTCGTGAAATTTTCAAAGTGAGAAGTCTCGCTAGAGGAGTTGCGCTTAGCGGCGACGAACTCGTGAAATTTTCAAAGTGAGAAGTCTCGCTAGCGGAGTTGCGCTTAACGGCGACGAACTCGTGAAATTTTGAATTTTGGCAGTTGGGATGGATAAGCGTTATCTTTAACAATAGGGTGCCTCATGTCCACTGTTGGTTGGCCTGGCGTGCAGGCGAACGTCTCCTCAACACGCCCATCGTATCGACATAAATGTCGGTAATTATTGATTGCGTAATCGAGGCGACGCCTCAATTAACTCAGACGGTTAACTAGATAGTGGGACACGTGTCATGATCTGGCGAGCGACCTTTGGGTGACGAACAGTTGAGATTTGGCGGAGGTTGACATAAAAGAGGGGGAAACTTGGAGGGGTTCCCACTTTGCCTTATACTTCAAAAAATTTCCTTTGTCTTCAACCTCCCAAAACCTGCAACAAAGAGACAGAAGCCGAAGCAACCAGTTCGATAAAGAGGAAGTGGAATTTTTAGAGGGAGTTTACGGTGAAGATCGTGCAGCTGCGACCAGCTCTTGCCTCGTGCTCTTAAGGTTGGTGAATTTGTTGCCCTTTTTGCTTTGCCTTTAGTTTTGTTCTTGCTCTAGTTCTGTTTTATGCTGCATTTTGGATATGTACTTTGCTTTCGAGTTTCGATAGCATCTAGAGTACGCATGCGCGGGTATAAAATGGGAGAGGAAATGATTGTGTATGGTGGGTAGGTGACGGTGGTTTATGGGAATAGGGTGATATGCTTGAATCTAGGTTTTGGCTTTGTTCTTGAGTTTTTGGATTTGTGTGCTTTGTGTTCTTGGTGTTCTTCAATAAATAAAAAAACTGACAAAAGGTCAGTTTAGATCTGTTTGGAACTAATATTTTGGGTTTTAGGGTGTTTGGGATGGCTAAGGTTATAGAGATCTCCAGCAGTGAGGATTCCATATTTGACATGTCACTTAACGCCTTAGATAGGATTTACATTGACTCCTTGTATTCGTCTCCCTGTGCAGAAACCTCACTGCAAGAGTCGCTAGACATCGAGCCTATGAGCCCCCGAAAATTTTGTTTAATTTTTAGAAGGTAATTTTTCGCCAATAAGATTTTCGCAAGGTGATTTAAGTGAAGAAAATGATTTTGGAAATTATTTTGGTATCAAGATCACGATTTGGGCCTTATAATTTAAGTTTGGGCCAGAGTCCTTTGTTTTGGGCCTAGAAGGTTACTAAAGTTCATTGAAGCAAAAGGTCGTCGAAGCAAATTTGAAAGGAAGGCAAACTGAGTTGTAGTGAAGATTTTAATTTTAATTTTAACGAAATTGAGTTTGGACTCTAGGCGAAGTCGAAAAATTACTAAGGACGAGAAAAAGGAAAGTTACGAGCCCAAAACCCGAAAGAAATCAGCTAGGAGAGTTCCGTAATTTGTCACAAGGGCAAGATGGGTATTTCGCTCACATAAGCATAAATAGGAAATTGGAAACGCAAAACCTCAACTCTCTCATTTTCTCCCTCAGCCGCGTCCTTCTCTCTCTCCCCCCCCCCCCCCCCCCCGACCTCTCGCTCCCTCTCTCTTCTCCTTCCCTCTGCCACCACCGGAAATCCCATCTCCGTCCACCACCTCTTGTCACTGCCACCACCAATCAACTTAGTACCTAAATCCGACCCAAACCCAAGAGAAATCGAAGCCATGCATCGACTCCGGCCTCCACCTGCGATCCTCCAAACCGCGACACCACTGCCTTCCTTAATCCTCCGGTTTCCAGTCGCCAATTCACACCACCACTACCAGAAATTGAAGCACCAAGCCCTAGAGAGCAAAACCCGAACCATAGCCTCAAACTCCGACCACCGGAAAACTCCATGCAAGCTCGCCGGAACTCGAGGTTCTGCATGTCTTCATTCTCCGATCTCCAGCTCAAATCGAGCTTCAACACTTCCATAAACGGAGTCAGAGCTACACTATCCTTCGAAACCCAAACTCCCGACCTCCGACTCTGACCAGAGCCGCCGCACGCGCTTCACGCGCCGCCGCTGGTGCGTGGGAGAAGCTAGCTCCGCCGCTCACGGTCACTGGATCATCTCTGTTAGGTAATTTACGTCATCCTAGTCTGGGTTGAAGCCTCCATTCGATTTAGACTGAAAGTCTCTAATTCATGTCGTTTATTTTGAAATGAGCAAGGTTTATGGAGTCTGTGATTTTTGGTGATTTTGAAGGGAGAAGGCACAGGTTCAGGCCGACTAATATAGACGAGTGGTAAGAATTTCGACCTCTGTTTGGATGAAATATTGGTTGAGGGTTGTTCATTGATGGTGTATTGTCTGCTAGGAATTCAGATGGTTAATGGTTATGGATTTCTGCGTTGTTGGAAGTTTTGAGGGAGGAGGAGACTGCTTGGCCAGTTTCAATTGAAACTGGAGAAGGTAAGTACTAGTTCTGTTTTGGGATACTGAAATGGTCAAGGGTTGGTTACTAATGATCTAGTATTTGTTAGGTGTTTTCACGACTGTTGGTGGTGGATTGCGCAATTGGATTTAGCTCTCAGTTTGGAAAAGATGAATGGTAAGGGGACTGTGCATTCTGGGATCTATATGGTTGTGTGCTGTTTGTATTGATAGAAGTAATGGCCTTACTGAGTAAACAAAATGAGATATGGTTATGTTGCTTGTGTATTAATAGTTTTGTTGGAAACTTGGCATGAATAAGTATAAATCGGCTTATTGAATAGAGGAGAATTGTCTTGAGAATTAAAAGGATGAATTTGTTATTGATGTCGAAATGTAAAATAAGAATGGAATCGGTGGTTTGGTCAAATGCATGAGAAAAGTGGTAAATAAGAATGGACCGGATTTTGATAAGTGAATTAATATGTGGGATGTTCAATTTAAGGTCCGTGAATAGAAATATTCCAAACCTATCATATCCCGGATTTACCGTAGAATGAGATTATTCGGGAATGGTGGTTGCTATTTAATTGCTTAAGGTTTAAAGGCTAAATAAAATGAGGTCAAACCGGTTGACCGAAACTTTAATATGGGAAGAAGTGTGATCACCATATCCCAAATGAGCTTACTACGTTAAGTGAATTGTTCGGGAATGGTTACTATTAATTATGGACTAAATTCAGTTTGCCCCCTCCAACTTTGGGGCAAACATCAGTTTGGTCCCTGACCTTTTTTTTTAAATCATGATGGTCCTTGCATTTTCATTTTCCATCACGCGAGTCCAAAATTCAAATTTGGCTTGAAAAGTGACGTCAGGTGCAGACTTGGCACTGACATTAGGGCCCATTTTTTCCTCAATTTGAACAAAATGTCCAAACTGCCCCTTGAATATTCTTCTTCTTCTTCCTCTGCACGATTCTTCATCTTCTTCCTCTTGTTCATCCTTCTAGCAAAAAAAATATTCACAGTTCATCAATTGTGATAGACTCCAGAACAGAAACTCGTCAACTAAGTTTAGTTGAACATCAGAAACTACGTAATGCCAAAAGAACCACAAAACAAAAAGCCTGTTTCACACAATGGAAATACAATCCCAATAGCACCTTCATCACAAATTACACCACTAATCCCCAAAGTTCACAACTTTTCCCCGAAATTCAAAACTCTAGAAGCTATTTCAAATAGTAAAGCAACAAAATTACCCATACCAGGCTTCTATACATCTCAAACTCCACAAGACAAATCAAGATAGCAACTTTAACCAAGAACAACACAATAAGAAATACCCATAACCAAATTTGGCCAATCAAATACAAGAACAACGAAATGAGACAGATGGAATTCAAAAATACTCAATTGGGTACGTGAAGACTAAAGCCTCCTCCAACTGGGTACGAATTCACGAACTGGGCACAACGTTTTGCTTATTCCGGTAGCGCCGCCGGTGATGACGTCTGAGTTAACGGGGCAATCAACGAGTTCTCTGGTTCAAGCTTGCCCACCTCGAACCCCACCACGGACCCATCGCTCAACTGAGTCGACTCGGCCTCCTCCGCTTCACTGGAATTGTTGTGCATACTCCTCTTTTCCCACAGTGGCTTTTCATGTGCTTCTTCCCCAGTTTGAGAAACTGAGTGACATCGAAACCAGAACTAGGTTTTTCTTTTGGATTCGTGTTGTTCAATTTGCTGTAATGGCAGACGAGCTTCAGGAACGACTCGTTCTCTTCTTGGATTGCTGACCCGAACCTTGATGAAGTTGAAGATGTGAAGATGAAGATGATGTCGGCGCGAGCAGTGAGGCCGGATCTGTGCAAGATGAAAGGCGGTGGAGGAGGGCGTGCGGTAGCCGGAATCTCAGGTTTGATGGAGGACGGAGGACGATTGAGAAGATTGAGAAGTTGTTGGATCGATTTGGCTTTAGGCTTTGCAGATATGAGAGAGAGAGGCAAAGTGAAGCAGAAAATAGAGAAAATAAAGAGAAAAGGGGGAAAAATTAGAAATTAGATAATAATAATAAAAGAAATTAAATTAAAATAGAGATGTCCATTTTGCCCTTCTTAGTCTGAAAAATGGGCCCTAATGTCGGTGCCAAGTCAACACCTGACGTCACTTTTCGAGCCAAATTTGAATTTTAGACTCGCGTGATGGAAAATGAAAGTGCAAGGACCATCATGATTAAAAAAAAAGGTCAGGGACCAAACTGATGTTTGCCCCAAAGTTGGAGGGGGCAAACTGAATTTAGTCCATTAATTATTGGTTATAGATAAATTGGTAACTTGCAAAGGAATTGAACAATTTGAATTTGTAAATTAATTACTTATCGGAAATAGTTTTTATTAAAGGACTCGAGCGTGTGCACTTGGATTTGGACAAATGATCGAAAGTCGGAAACAAAGCTAAGCTTGGACGAGCACTCCAATTCCAGGTAGGGTGAGCTGTCCCTTCCTTGTTAGAGGCTTTTCGATATACGTGGAATGCTATAGTAATATAGTATGTTGCCTGCAAGTACGTTTTTGGTTGTTCATTAGTCGATACCTCGTGATACCTGTGTTTTCATAATTGATAATTACTGATTGCGAAAATCGAGACTAGACTTGCATGTTGAGATACTGTACCCATTGTATGTTTGTACTTGTGACCTGAAAGTGAATGGGACCTAGACGCGTTGATTCCTAGGGATCCCACGGTGTCGATAACCGTGAACCTCCGGAGGGGGCTGTACTCCTATGTTTGTCGAGGAAGGGTGAGTACCGACAGTGAACCAGTCATAGGAGACTCAGGGCCAGAAAATGGACACTTTCGCTACTTGTAGTCACAAGGACTACAGAGTAGTTGGCCGGTTCTCGAAGGATGACGAACCGGGTCGGTCACCGACTTGTTTTAGTTTAGCCGGCAGGTAAGTATCTCGGAGCTCCAAGTTGTGTGAAGCATGCTGCGTATGTTTTATAAAAGAAAACAAATGTTTGTGGTTACCTCTTTTCTTAAAGCATTTTTCGATAAACGTGCACAATATTATGTAGTAAATATTTTCAAGTATATTGTCTTTCAAACCTAGCATGGTTGGGTCGGCCCCTACTGGGCATGCGAGGACGAAAGCTCACCCCTACAATAGTGTGCAGGTTTCGAGCATGTGGTCGGGAAGCGTACAGGGGAGGCACATGGCCCGACTTGGCGCATTTCTCTTTAACTTTATCAAAAGAACGTTTTGGGCCTTAATCGGACTTTGAAGTCGCTTATTTATTTACTTTTTTTTTTTCCTATTCGCTTATTTACAAAATTTAGAGAGACCCACAACCCTGGGGCGCGTCTCTCATACCTGTATTTACTTAGTGATTTGTTGTTTTCCAAATTGGGCTCCGATTGTAAGCCCAAATCCTTTAGCCCACTTTAAATTCCGCTTTTGAAATTGTGCTGTTTGGTTGCTAGAATGATTTGTCCAAGAAAATTTGTAAACCAACAAACTAAATCCAAAAGGCCTTACGATTTCGGGTTGATGAGTCATCGGGATGTCATTCGTGACATGTCGGTTTCTCATTGGGTCGGGGTCGCGGCGCTGTGGGACCCCCCTCTCGGGTCACCACAGAGCCACTATAGAGCATCCCCAAAAACATGGGTGGAAATGTGGCCCGTCAGAGTTTGGTGGCAGGAGAGGATGTAGCCGCCAAACGTCAGAGAGACGACAAGCGCTGCAAGTGTTTCTCATGATGAGGAAGAGGGTTCTGACAAGGAAGTGAGCGTCAGGCCTTCATGGGTGTTGTCCGATGGTGTCAACGTTATTAGCTACAAGGGTCAATGACGCTGTTGGTAATTAATAAGTTGAAGCGGGTTTACAAACTTCCTAGCGTGGCGAAGCTAAGACTGCTAGAAAAGGGGGAGAAAGCCTCGTTCTTGAAGGAAGGTTTTGCCGCTGTTCACGAGGTCGTTTTCCGTCAGGGTGTGAGGTTTCCTCTGCTACCTAACCTTCAAATTCTATTGTGCGAATTTGGAATCACGTTTGGGGAAGTGTGCCCCAATATGTGGAAGGTTTTGTTGGCGCTAAACTCCCTGTGGCGATTATCTGGATATGAGGCCTCAACAGTGGTGGAGGTTCTCCACTTTTACGAGCTCATCTACGTCAAGAGAAGGGGATGTATTGGGCAAGTAAACTTGACTCGTCGCACCTAAGCGCCGAAGCTGATTGAGAACTTGCCAGACTCCATGTCTTATTGGCGGAAAATCGATTGCGTCGCCACTGAGGGTTGGGAGTACGACGCTATGGTGAACAAAGAGCCGCCCACCTTTAGGATTAAGTGTAAGTTCCAACCTATAAAAGGTTAATGATGTGTCGCTTGTCTTTCAACTTTTACAAGATTTGTGTGCTCACGTGTGCCCCTTTTGGTTTTTGTTTTGCAGCGGGGTTGTAATTTGAATTGACAACGGAAGAGCAGTGCCACGTCGCACGAGTACTCGGTTGTTGGAAGAACCATAACCTTCTCGACATTCGTCTGTTGACGGGTTGGGGGCTTTTGGTTGAGTTGAAATTGACACGATATCCAGGTACTTTTTGTCTCGTAGCGATGAATTGAGTTTTGATGCCTTATTTGACTGACCCCTCCCCCCTTTTTTTTATATATATAGACCCCGTCCCCGGCAATCAAAAGACTCGTGAGGCCTTTAAGAAAGCGATGGACAAGGCCAAGCTGCAAAATTACCTTCGAGGCATGTTCGACGAGGGTCTGAAGGCGCGAAAAACCTCAGTGGATCCGCAAACCGAAACGATTGCCCCTGCGGATAGTGGGATCATCTTTGAGATGCCCCATCACTCATATTTAGCGCAAGCGGGGGAGGCTGTGGTTCACCCCATTGCTCCCGCCTCAGAAAAAGGTGCCGCTGGAGGGAACAGGTTCGGTAATCGGCCGAGAAGGCCATAGAAATGGTGGTGGCCACACGCCGTGGGGGGCAATCCCAGAAGGAGAAGGTTGTGCCGGCAAAGAGACCAGGGGTTGGCGAGACTCCGATTATAGACCAGTTGGTGGCTAACATCCCGCTGGAGGGGGTCGCTGATGCCGTTGGTGCCTCTAGGGATGGGGGTTTGGAGAAGAGGCACTAGCAGAATGATCCTGTGGGAGAAACAGAAGCCGCAGAGAATTTGCCGCTTGCCCTTCACCAACAAAAGAGAGCGAGCAAAGATGCTCCGACAGCGACGGTGGCCACAGGTGGGGCGACCCCTCAGCTTGGGCTGGACTCCTTCGTCGAGTTCTCTCAATTCTTGTCTGCCGATGAGCATGAACTTCTTTAATTTCCACATTTGTGAGCGTCTCCGATTTGGCGGACTGGATGGGAAGTTGCGGCCCACCGCCATGTAACAGTCCAACTTTTGCTCTGCCTTTGGTTAGTCGGCGGGAGGATTGAATGAGATGTTCTTGGCGGCCGCGAGGCCATCCCCTGCTGAGGCTCGTCTTCAAGATGAGGTCACCGTCCTGCAACGTGACCTGGCGAAGTGGACCTGCTAGACGATAGTATGGAAATGGCCCACTATAACTAATTATGCTTAAACAAATGCTTATATTAAGGGATCCGGCTCCTCTAAAGTGAGCAAATCATGAATTTCGTAAAGTTCATAAAATCTCGAATATAGATGTAATCTAATGGTTAGAAAGATATCCATGTCAGTTAACATAATATTTTTTCACATTTTCTTTCTAAAACAAATTATGTTTCACTTTAACGTAAATTCTATGTTTTTTTTTTTTAAGAAAATAAACTGCAGTCATTGATCTCATATGATTAACTTTTATCTTTTGGCCTATTTTCACGAACTGGATCCAACCCCAAAAAAGAGAGTGAATGAATGTTGAACCTACTTTCTTATCACTCTCACTACAATTTGTGCTTTGCATCCTTACCTTTTTTTTATCGATGATGGGTTTCTAATTGCCATGTATAATTGTTGGTTTTGGGGAAAAAGTCGATCCCTAATTTATATTTTTGTGTATCATCTGTTGGCTGCATGCAAGAGTCTTAATGTGTGCCTGTGTGGAGTACGAAGGTTTGAGAAGACAATTGCAATTGTTATTTAGTTTTTATTCACCCATGACCATGGATCTCCCTAGTTTTTCAGTTTTGAGAAATCCATTGATGCGTAGATACAGAAACGCAGGGAGCAAAAGATGAAGATTGAATTGGCCAAAAAAATAATAATTAATTAAATAAGATTTTTTTATCAAATTAAATAAGATTAACGTAAAAAACAAAATTTCTTCGATATCTTTCTAGCCATTAGATTACATTGAGATTGGAGATTTTATGAACTTCACATAACTTCATGATTTACTCACTTTAGAGGAGCCGAATCCATATTAAGTTAGGCAACAGCCAACACAAAGTTAAAGAGCGAGTTACATTTGCTTACTCACAAAGACTTTAATGAGCCAATTATTCTTTGCGGTTGGAGTGAGCCCATGATCCAACGAACTAAGAAAGTAGACGACAAATTATAGCTCAACTAACTTTATCTAAAACTTAAGCAAATTTCTCCCATTTGATTAATCAACTGGAAACGAAAGATAACAAACAAATAACACCACATGCAGTATCAAAAAAACAAAAACATCAGTGATTAGTCATCGATCAGCGGATCAAATAGCACAGAGACAAAAAATAAACAAATAAATAAATAAAATAACACGAAAAACAAAAACCATTTCAAAGTGTAAAACGAATTGGATGAAAAGGGGGGAATACAGTTCTCCAAAAACAAAAGACAAAAAAAAAAGGGGAATACAATACAATGGATATTGATAGACAGATGAAGATAAAAGACAGAACCTGCCGTCACCAGATGCCCCCACTGCTTTTCATCACGAACTGGTTTTCACACCTCTCAATGCTTGCTTAACGCCGAATCCTTAATTGATTAACTGGAGATTAGCAAAAGAAATGTATTAATAAACTAGATAATAAGTGCAAAACTTCTTCACAGACTCGACAAAGGGGACAACATGGTTCTCTCTTAGATGAAACGCTTGATTCCGTCTTTGTTTGTTACTATGTTGTACGTGTCACTAATAAACGAACTTGTCCACACTCAAGTGTTGAAGAAGACTCTGAAAAAAGACATGGGGTTTGTGAAACTTTTTCGGGTTTGCTAAATTCTGTCTCGCAATGGATCAATGCATGCATGGAGAGGGCTCAGATTCGGTGCAATGCACATGAAACTCAGGCTATATGCAGTGACGGATTCAGTATTTAAAAATGAGGTGGGTTAATCTAAGCTTACTTATAAGATTATTATTATAAAAACAGAAAAAAAAAAACATAGAAAAAAAGGGGAAATGGGGGCTTGAACTCATCCCAAAGAGGTTAAAGATACGGCAACTTAGCCAATTGAACTACAATTAATTTCATGAAATGATTATCAGATATGCTATATAATAGCTACTAATAATTTTGAGTTGGGCTATAGCCTATAACGTGGATCTGTCTCTGAGTATATATCAGTGCCTCCTACAAATTCTAGAAATAGATCAACTAACTTCTTACAAAGAATCACATGATAATATACAAACTCTAAATGGTTATAGCTCGATAAGTAATTTATCAAGCAGCATGAAATGGCCAACTCTACAAAAGCAAATAGCTAGTCCTTCTCTATCAAAGCTAGTCTATAGTACTCTATACTATTAATGTACTGAAAGGTACCGTGATTTTGATTGCATGGTATTATTATTCACAATTAAGAAGGGTGGAGGAGAGAAAATTAAGCAATGCCATGTGCTTAGGTTTGATATACGACCCAAACAATGTGCTAGGGTTTGATAGTGATGTCCACGTTGGAGACGACGTGTTGCCACATCAAAGCAGGCCCCCTAGAGATTCTAGTAGAAGAAAGAACCCACCAGAATGGAAGCAAGTAGGCAGTGATCCTCATCATCATCATCGCTTCGTTAACACGCAACCGTAGCAATTTGCAGTAAAAACAGATTCAAAGCTATCAAAATCGTAGGAGCAGAGTTTTCCGATCACCAAAATATGGTCAATTAAGTTTTTTTTTTTTTTTTTTTTTCGATTGAGATATGGTCAATTAAGTTGATGGGGGCAGGTTCATTTTATTTGGCTTATAGAGATTTGCGTGATGATTCTATATTGGCCTTTCGCCAACCCCAAGAATCCATTCAATCTCTTCTCTCCTACGAGCCAAAGCTATATAGAGCTAGCGCCGCAATTGGCTATGTCATGTCCCTGTCAAACTGTCGTCATTCCTGACGGCCCAACTAAACCCTGTCAAACCCTAATTACACAACTCGTTTATTATTGACACATTAGTCTGAGCTCATGATGATAATGACAATGCTAGCAATCTAATTAAGTTTCATTTATATGTGGAAGGAACTAGTAATCCAGTTCAAATATAATTGAAAAAAAAAAAAAAAAAAAACGCAACAATTCCTAGCTAAGATGGAGTAGATAGATGCATGCATGATATGAGAATTTGATCAGATTGGATAAAGATAAGAATGACATCTAAACATATCATCACCATTTTCGAACTACACTAATGCTACTTTATAAAATTAGAGAATGGTTTTAGAATTTAATTAGATAGGGAGTCCTATTTACTACTTTACTAGTTTTTTTTTTTCGATGAGTTACTTTAATTTACTGGTTTTGTCTCTTGCCAAAAAAAAAAAAAAAAATTTACTGGTTTTGTCTGCAGCCTACCACATGTTCATGTTCATTCATACTGAATGGTTTTATTTTCCCGGTCAATAGATAATTCAGAACCGAGTACTTGAATCCATGTGCTCTTCATAGTAATGAAGTTATTGCAGTACTATCCCATGTGGATATACTGATCACACCATCCCTTGATCCCCAACATCTATCGATCTATGAGAAAATATAAGAATTGAATATACTATCGAATTCCCTTCCTACATTTGAAAAGTAGTGCATTTCATTCACCTTCATGTCAAGTACTCACCTAGCTACTTGATCTATATCTTTTTATCAATCACCATTCACCAAGCAATGTTAACGTAAGGGTTGCTCTCTGGCACTATATAGTACACATGCTTTCTCAATCGTAGAGTTAAATTCCTTTCCGATAGAGAGTACTCATGCTTTTTGCAATTGGATGGTAGAGGTGCTTACACCTAGATTCGTGTGGGTGGAGAGAAATCAAAATTTTGGTTTAATGGTCACAATGCCAAGAGCTCCGTAGAATTTTAATGGTCACAATGAAAAATAAATAAATTTTTTTTTATTTATGTAAATCAAATACAATTTAAAAATTTAGAGACAGTCTTGCCTTACACCTTATACAAAAAATCTGAAGTTTATACACTTTTTAGACGACCAAAATATAAATTTATTCACATTGGACACTAATTCAACCTACTATCATTAGTGTAAGAAATTTATATAAATTATATAATAAAACTAATAATTCAATCTCATGTTAGAATATTAATACTATCACCGTTGCATAATATATGTGAGAATTGAAGAAAATCGATCATTCATTTTCAATTTGTTATCATTCCATCTTTGACATATTCAAATTGCGTAAGGATATCAAATTCCTCTGACGTTGAACATATTTTCATCAACAAAATGTGATAGGTGAGGATCGAAAATAAAAAAAAAAAAAAAAAAAAAAAAAAAAAGTGATGGTTGAGCAGCTCAACACTGACTCAGTGCTCACTAATAACGGCGTGTCATCATAACACCAATAACAGACAAAACGTATTTCCCAACTCCCAAAAATCTCCAACGGCAGCACATAACAGTCAACAAACCCCTCCAACCGTAGACCACCACGTGTAAAGCCCTCACGTCACTATATACAAGCACCCCGAACGTGGCACCTTCTCATTGGCCGCCTGCATCGAACAAAGGCATCTCTGAAGTTGACGAGGATGGGAGGTGATTAAGGAAGAAAAAAGTGATTAGAGAGAGAGAGAGAGAGAGAGAGAGAGAGAGCGTTGCCACATTGGGTTGGAAAGGTTATATAAAGAGAGGGCAAGTGACCATTGGTATGCAAGAGAGCCAGAAACACAAAGTGAGTTCACAACAAAACTGAGTGTTTGATAAATCTGATTTCTATTCTCCTTAGAATCCCTTTCTGTCTCACAAAGATTTTGGGGCTTTGTTTTTATTGAATCTTGATTGGAACAAAAACCCAGAAGGGTGATTCTGAAAGCAGGTGATTCAGAATACAGAGAGATCCAGTTTTTGGTTGTAAAGTTTGGAGCTTTTTGGTTTATTTGTGCAAAAAACCTTGTCTTTTATCTGGGTTTTTCTTGCTTTTGTCCTAAACCTCTACCTGTTCTTTGATTTTGGTGAGAATCAGGTTGATTTTCTTAGAAATCTGTGGATTTTAGCTTACCCTTTTGTGATTGAAATGGCAGCAGCTATAGATATTTACAGTAGCAGCAGCTCAATGTCACCAGATTTATCAGAGGAGCTTATGAGAGCACTTATGCCTTATATGAAAAGTGCTTCTTCAACCTCTTCTATTTCTCCACCAACATCTCCTTCCACTTCTTCTTCTTCTTCTTCTTCTTCTTCTTCTTCTTCTTCCTACACTCCATTTTACTCTTCTTCTTATCCCATTTTGTACCCTGACTTTTGCTCAAACACCCAAATGTTCCCACAAGTGGGTTTTGAGCAAACAGGTTCACTGGGGCTTAACCAACTCACCCCATCTCAAATTCGTCAAATCCAAACCCAAATGATACTCCAACAACAACAGAAGCAGCAAATTGCAGCTCTAGCTCCACTACCAAACCAATATCACCACCAACACTCTCACACCCTCAACTTCCTTGGCCCAAAAGCAATCCCAATGAAGCAATCTGGTACTCCCAAGCCCACAAAGCTCTACAGGGGAGTGAGGCAGAGGCATTGGGGAAAATGGGTTGCTGAGATTAGACTCCCCAAGAACCGAACTCGCCTCTGGCTTGGCACATTCGAAACAGCCGAAGAAGCAGCTTTAGCTTATGATAAAGCTGCTTATAAGCTCAGGGGAGACTTTGCCAGGCTCAATTTCCCTCATCTTAAGCATCAAGGAGCTCATATCACTGGAGATTTTGGCAATTACAAGCCTCTTCCTTCCGCAGTTGACGCCAAGCTCCAAGCAATTTGCGAGAGCTTGGCTGTTAATTCGCCGAAACAGGGCAAAACAGAGGAGCTCTGTTCTGAAACAGAGACAAAGCCAGTGATTTCAGCTCCAAAGATGGTCTTTGATGATTCATTGAGTACAGATTTGAAAAGAGAATGGGACTCTCCTAAATTGGAGGCCATTTCATGGTCATCTTCACCCTCTCGATCCTGCGATGAGTCCTCAGCCGGGTCATCTTCACCGGAATCTGACATTACATTCTTGGATTTCTCAGATTCTCAGTGGGATGAGAATGATACTTTCGGATTGGAGAAGTACCCTTCAGTGGAGATTGATTGGTCTGCTATTTAAAGTCTCTATGTTGTTGTAATCTTTGTTAATTTAGTTTCGTTCTAGGTTGGGTTTTAGGTTCAGTCTGGTGTATCCAGTAGCCAGCTTCTGCAATGAAATTTTTGACATTTGCAGAGGTTTCGCTCAGTTCACCTAGGGTTTTAGTAAGTGCAGTTACTTGGTTATAGGTCAATGGTTGTGTAATTGTGCGACTTCTCCATCCTGGTCTGCTGGTAATTTTTTATCCTTGCAACCATGGAGATTGTGGTGATCATTGTAATATATAATTGTACTTCTTTTCTGTATTTTGTGTAACATGGTGAGCATGTGATGGTGTTTGATTCTATCTTAAGCAGAGTTTTCTATGTAGCTTTTCCATTGTTAACAAGGCAATCAAACACAAAATGCAACAATAATTGTCTTTTCAAGGAAAATTATGAGTTAAGTACTCATGGAAAGTGGACTTGGGGGAATTCTTTACAGTTTGATTAGAATAATAGTACAGTCATGACGGGAGAAAAACAGATTAGAATCATTTCATTGTGGTAGTTCTTGGTAGAGATGAAGTTGAGCATTTTGTCCATTCATATATAGTATGCTGTATTATTATTCTGGCTGTGCATTATGGAGTTAGTATCATAGCTCCTATGCTACTACTAGGAGCTATGATCCATATGCAGGGATTTTATTTCCGAGTTGCTGACTTGTAAATCGGTATGAGATTTAAACAGCTTAAAGTGAGATAAACAAATGAAATATTATCACATTTTTTTAAAATTCTACACTTTAGAATTTGTTTTGGTGCATGTAGAGTAAATGAAACCTAGCCGTGTCTCCTCACTACAAATTTTGTTATTCAGAAGTACATAATTGCAACTGTTGTTGTTTCAGATCACCCTCTTGGATTGTCCATGAACCTTATAGCTGAAGTTCTCTAGAATGGGATTGTTAACTCCTAAATTCAATCCGGGTAAAAACTTCAAATAGTACCTGAATTATTATTTTTTGGTACTTACGAATTTTTTTTTACTCCAAATGATACCTGAAGTATTGCGCAGTTACCAAATAGGGAAAAACTCACAAACAGTATCTGAACTACGAGCCACTAATAACTTTCGTACCTCAACTTCAAAAAATATCATTTTGGTACCTGGACTTTTCACCCCGACCCAAGATTCATACCTGGGAACAGTAAAACCGTTAACGGGGTTAACTTTTCAAGGGTATAGTCGTCCTTTCACTGTTCATCTTCTCCAAACCTCTCTCCTATCTCTGCAATTCCAGATTTTTCATCTTCTTTTTCATACCTCAGTGAAAATGAGCATCAATTCGTTTGTTTTGATGGGTTTTGTTCTAAAATTCATTTAGATTCTTGGGTATGTTTCTATTTCATTATTTGTATTAGTTCTTCAGTTCTTCCCCAATTTTCAAACTATTTGCAACACCAGAAACTCATAGCAGAAGAAAAATCTCAATCATGAATTTGCATGGTTAACAAAATAGAAAATTTATACACAGACCCATACTCGTAGTAGTGTGATCTCATACTCAATCATCTTCGTTTTTGCTTTCTCCTCCATTTTCTTATCCTTATCACAAAACCCCAGGTTGCTTCTGGTTCGTGGATCCATGGCGGGCGTCAAGGTCACCTTGGAGGTTGGAAGCGACGGCGTCGCCGTCATCACCATGTTCAATCCTCCCGTCAACGCCTTGGCCATATCTAGTAATCCAAGCTACCTCTTCACCTTCCGTTAACTTTTTTTTTTTTAGCTCGCCGATTGTGCTGACTTTGTGTGATTTGGTTTTGATGTGGTGTTGTAGTTCTCAAGGGGCTGAAGGAGAAGTTCGATGAAGCGGCGAGGAGAAACGACGTCAAGGCCAATCTGGATTGTGCAAATTCATGATTGGGATTTTTCTTCTGCTACGAGTTTTTGGTGTTGCAGATAGTTTGAAAATTGGGGAAGAACTAATACAAAAAATGAAATAGAAACATACCCAAGAATCTAAATGAATTTTGGAACAAAACCCATTAAAGCAAATGAATTGATGCTCATTTTCACTGAGGTATGAAGAAGAAGATGAAAAATCTGGAATTGCAGAGAGATAGGAGATAGGTTTGGAGAAGATGAACAGTGAAAGGACGACTATACCCTTGAAAAGTTAACCCCGTTAACGGTTTTATTGTTCCCAGGTATGAATCTTGGGTCGGGGTGAAAAGTCCAGGTACCAAAATGATATTTTTTGAAGTTGAGGTACGAAAGTTATTAGTGGCTCGTAGTTCAGGTACTGTTTGTGAGTTTTTCCCTACCAAATATAGTACTTATGTTAACTTAACTTTTCCGTTAAAGTTGCCTATGTGGCATGTATTTTTTGAATAAAAACTCTAAATGGTACCAAAATTATTGCAAAATGTATTTTTTGGTACCTATAATTTTTTTACCTCAAATACATATTGATCACAAATTTAAGATAAAACTTCAAATACATACTTGAGGTAAAAAAAAATTTGTAGGTATCAAAAAATACCTTTCGCAATAGTTCAGGTACCATTTAGAGTTTTTACTCATTCAATCTCTTAAAGCAGAGAACACCCTCTTGGATTCAAAATGAGCTATAGAGACTAAAACATCGAGTTAGTTGGTGTAATATAAAAGTTTGAGGTAGTTATCCAAGTCCTATCTGTATGAAGCTTGCAAATAAAGATATATTTGTCTGTATGATGAGAAATCATCAGTCCAACTTTAGAACAAGTTAGGGAGATGACTTTGGCAGCATTTCCTTGAGCAATTTTAGAACAATAAAGAGATAATGAAAGCATCTTGGATCACCCACCCTTCCAACTTTAGAGGATTCTATAATTTTTTTATTTGCAGGCTAGAATGAGAATGACAAGTGGGAATGGCCAAACCATGGGTTTGCTAAACCCACTTTACTGCATACACTATCTTATCCTTCCCCTTTGTGATAAGAATTTATTGAAGCCACCATCCCAAAAGAATTAAAGATTAAAAAGACGAAAGAGTAAATAAAAATATAGATGCATAAACAAGTTCAATATTCTTTTCTTTCTTCTCAGCATGCAAAGAGACAAGTTCACATTGCCAAAGACAGTGATGAGGAAAAAGACCCTGAAAGCCCATCCTGGGCCATCAGGAATCCTTACAAATCTTGGAAAACTCCTTCTTCGTTCATGATATTTGTCTTCTGAATATTTGAAGATGATGTCAAATTTTTCTTTCCTAGTTGTTCACTTTGCCTTAAGTTTTGTCCAAAGCATCCAAAAGGGTGTGTGAATGGGAATGAAACTTGCATGATCTTAAAGTTAGTAAAGGGATTCCTTAGAGGGGAAAAGGGTCATGATCCAAGTTGGTTATTCCACTTTACAGGTTTTAATGATGTGGCTTGGTGAGGTGCCTAGCTTCAACTGTAATATAACCCAAGATTCCAGTTCTTAATCAATAATTATAGATAGCTTTTGAGGTACCTACAACCTAAGGTCTATAATAGAGAGGGAGTCTTGGCATCCATGCCTAGTGAGGAACTATCATTTCAAATTTCACAAGAGGAATTTAATCATGGTTAACCTTATACGTGGCCAAAGATAAAGTCTTGGTAACAAAGGAAAGGTAACCATAAACAGGAAGATGTGAGTCGCCTTCCATGTGACCCGCACGTAATGGTCATGATGAGAATGGAGACACTAAACCAACCACCAAGCTCCTTTGTGTTTGGAATTGCCATGATTTTGGAGTTGTAATTTGCATTTGCAACTAGCTTTGTGCACCCCTATGTGCACCAGAAACGTGATGAAAACCTAAGTTTTAGGAGGAGTACTGCATCAAAAGTGTGATCACCTAATTAAACTTTGGAATACTTGCACCATCTGCAAAAGATTTTGAAATTTTGAAGTCATGTAGCATTGTTAGTTTGCTAAAGTTTTGGAGCAACTCGATGAACTTTTTGGCTAGAAATAGGCAAACACTCACTCGGATAGAGAAAAGAGACAGAGGATCGGAATGCACAATAGTAAGAAAACTGGGAAAGAGGAGATTTTAGCAAGGAGTTTCCTTTGATAAAGAAGATATGGAATGCAGAATAGGATAAGTGAAGTAATATGTTATAAATGTTTTCTTTTTTCTTGTCAAAAGTATGATTTCATTATCATAAATAAAGGGGAGCGAAATTCACACTCTCATTTTACAATCCACACTTTGAATATCTAAACATCACATTTTTACAATCCACATTATAAAAAGACAAAACTTAAAATAATAAAAAAAGACACATGGAGTGTGAATTTTATTCCCCTAAATAAACAATACATCAGTTATACATACAATACATAGTTTTTTTTTTTTACAAGAAGAAATGCATTAAAACATAGCCAAGGAAGTGGCAGCAAATTACAGAGCAAAGAACTTCCTAAAAGAAACCCAACTGAAATGAAACTAAAGACTGACTAAACAACGTCATAAAGGAGGATATGCAATAAGGAGGAAGGAGGATGATTGATCCAATCATCCGGACACATCCCCCTGCGAGCTAAAGAGGCCAGATGACGAGCTGCCTGATTTGCCGATCTGCTGGTTGATAACCAACTTGACGAGGGTAAAGCAACTGCCCAATCTCGAACTTGATCTATCAGAGGTGACACTAACCAATCTGAAGATAGAGTGAAGTCGTTTAGGAGTTGGGCAAGATGGAGTGAATCCAATTCAAGTAGAAAGGAAACACTAGTAGGATAAAGGGATACTAATTTATGAGCCAGATAGACACATAAGCTAGCAGCCATAGTTTTAGCATAGATCAAAGACGGAGCAGAAACAGAAAGATGTGAACCCCCGATCACAACCCCATTTCCATTTCGAGCTACTGAAGCCAGACCTACTACTGACTCAGACCAGGATGTAGCACAATTAATCTTCACTGTATGGTAAGGCGGTGGAGACCATTTGGGCTTAGGTGGTGGCCTCACATTAGGCGTCAAACAGTCTGGAAGGTGAGGAGGAGTCGCCGCATAAATAATGAACTTCACAGCAGCATCAAAAGACAAAGAGGCAACCAGAATGGGATTTGGGCTAGTATGTTCGAAAACACTACTACACCGATGTTTCCATATATGCCATAAGAGAAAGCTAAGATGAGTCATAACCTCGCGTTGATGGGATTTCCCAGAGGAAGAAGGAAATGTCAGATACTGAAACCAACTATCCAACGTTGAAAGATGCTGGAGGTTAGGACGATATCCAAGTTGATGAATGCGCCAAACCTTCTGAACCCATGGACAAGCAAAAAGAATATGCTCTATTGTCTCAGGACAAATGAGACAGAAGGAACACATTGGATCCGGAGCTAACCTTCTTGAGAATAGGCTTGCCTGAGAAGCCAAAGCATTTGACATCGCTCTCCAAAGGAAATTTTTAATTTTAGGAAGAGTATGTAGGCTCCACAAACGGCCCCAGACACTTGAATCGGGAATGTGTGAACTGTGAGGATGAGGCTCCACTCCTCCAGAAGAAACCAAATGAGTTGCATGGTAACCTGATTTAACCGTGTATATCCCAGACTTTGTCAACAGCCAAACCAGCTTGTCTGAGATAGCCGAGTTGATAAGAGGGATCTCCCGGATGGCATGTACCTGATTCAGAGACAAAGCTTCTTGTATAGGATCAAGGTGCCATGAAAGAGAAGACCAATCTATTAGAGATGATACTGTGAGAGAGAGGTTAGATATCACCGTTGGAAGTAGAGTAGACGGTTGCATCCGTGGGATCCAATTAGAATTCCAAATTGAAATCTGTTGACCATTTCCTACCCTCCAAAACAAGTGGGATTTAAGAAGCTGCTGACCATGGATTAGACTCGCCCATAACCAAGAGGGAGAAGAACCAACGGTAGCTTCTAAGAACGAAGAAGAGGGAAAATAACGATCTTTTAGTAGCCGTACCCATAGTGCCGAGGGATTCGAAAGAATCTGCCACCCTTGCTTTGCCAAAAGAGCGCAGTTAAAATCCTCCAACTTCCGGAAACCCACTTGAGATTTAGGAAGGGACAACTTCTGCCAGGATTTCCAATGAATACCATTCGCAGAATTATTTCCCCACCAAAAGTGAGCCATATCCGAAGTAATTTTATCACAGAGGGATTTGGGAAACCGGAAACAGTTCATCGGATAAGCTGGGATTGCTGTTGCTATTGATTTGATTAACACTTCCTTTCCTGCCTGAGTTAGAATCTGATGTTTCCATCCATGAAGCTTCCGGGCTACCGAGTCACGAACATAAGCCAAAGCTGCATTTTTTGATCTGCCCCAGACAGTCGGAATCCCTAAATATTTCCCTGGGTTCGAAACTGGTTTAATACCAAGCTCAGTGGACAGAAAAACCACCAATGCCTGTGGAGTATTTGGACTGAAGAACAAGGAAGACTTCGGATAACTTAACTGTTGGCCAGAGGCATCACTATAACTTTGTAGCAGATATTTGAGATTGAACGCATTTGCAATCGTCGCTTCAAAGAAAAAGAGCGAATCATCTGCAAACAAAAGGTGACTGATGGCAGGGCCATTTGGAGAAATGCACATCGGAGTTAACCAGCGGAGCAGGCAAGCCTTTTGGACTAAGGATGAGAGAACATCACTTACAAATAGAAACAGGTAAGGGGAAAGGGGATCCCCCTGCCGCAGACCACGAGTTGGAGTAAAGAACTCAGAAGGTTTTCCATTAACCAAAATGGAGAGCGAAAACGATCTCACACAATTCATTATTAACCTGACCCAATGAGTATGAAAGCCAAGCTTTAGAATTACCGCTTCCAAGAAATCCCATTCCACTGAATCATAAGCTTTATTAACATCAAGCTTCAATCCAAAAGCCGGCCCTCCGACAGTACTGTAATAACCGGTTTTTCTTTTAACCAAAACAGTTGGTGGCAAACACCTTTGTTAAAAGGAAGGGTGTTCCTTGATTCAAGGCCGGTGTCTTAATCATCATTCATGATTATGCATAATTGAATAATCATTCAATCATACCAGACAACTCTCTCTCACTCTCTCTGTCTCACGTCCGAAAACCATCCAAGAAACAGAGCAATCTTCATCAACTCATCTCTCCCTCCACCGACCACCAATCAAGACCAGACCAGTTCCTATAGTTCCACCTCGTTCTTGCGCAGCTACCAGTGGCAACCTTGCACCGCAACACGGCCGGCAGTGGCGGCGGAGGACACGGTTCCGTTTTGAGCTCGATTTGGTTCTATCTCGATATCTTGAGCTACAGGCCGCCAATTCTCTTGATTCTTGTCTCATTGGATTCGCCTCAACTTTCGGAACAAGCACCAAGAAGGACCAGACCTGGGAAGAACGATTTCACGTTCATCGGAGCTCGACTGGTTTAGATCGACAAACAACCCTTCGATCCGTGTATCTCGAGTTACAGACCACCTCTTTATGTGATTCTTGGCTTAGTGAGTTCTTCTTGAAGTTCTGAACAACTCTCCAGAAGGAATCGAAGCGTTTCGTTGAAGTTTTTACGTCGAAACTCAAGCTCGCCGGATTCTGGAATTTTTCCGACCACCGAAGCTTTCGATCGGTATATCTCGAGCTACAGACCATATTTTTCTGTGATTCTTGAACCAATGAGTTCACCTTGAGTTTCTTAACAACTCTCTAGAAGGGATCGAAGCCTGAAATTGAAGTTTTGACGTCGAAATCAAGCCTTGCCGGATTCTGCAAATTTCGCCGGATTCTGGAAATTTTCCGGCCACCTCGACTGTTTTAGGTAATTTCAACCACTTCCAGTCATTTTCAGCTTACATGGTAGTTATGAAAGTTGTTAAGCATGATGAGAGGAAGAAGAGCAGCCCGGCCCCGACACCATTGGTGGTGGTCGGCGGCGGCTCTGCCACTAACTCCGGCGGCCCTTTCCGGCCACCTCCGGGGGTCAAAAATATGGTTTCTGTACATTTTCAGATTCTATATTTCAATACGATCATTTCGATATATTATACGCAATTTTTGGATATCGTATGATTAAGTTATGAATTTTTAAGTTTAGATCGATTTCGATCGTTAGATTTGTGATCTGTGAAGTTAGGACCGTCAGATGGACTTGTAGTTTTGATATGATGATCTTATGACTGTCCCAGTGGCTTTGTGTGGTCATGGGCGAAGATCCGACCGTTGGATCTTCGTATAAATGCAAAACAGTGATTAGGGAGGCGATTCGTGAGAATCCGTCCGTTGGATTTTCGTATAAATTTGTGAAGATGTTAGTAAGGACGATTCAGGGAGATCCGACCGTTGGATCTTCGTGATGATTTTTGGAGGGTGATCCTAAGGGCGATCCGTGAGGATCCGACCGTTGGATCATCATTTAATTTCGATCCGACCGTTGGATTGTCGTTTGAATATGTTTTTGAGTTATTGGCTAAGTTAAGGTCATGTGTGATTAGGTGATTGACGGTCTTCCTTGGGTGAGCGATTTCGGTGTGTATTGTGTTGAATTGAAGACGCAGCGGGAATATCGAGGTGAGTAAATCGCACATGGTTCATTCACGAACCGAAATTCGGTGATTTTATTTAATTGAGAAATTGTGGAAATTGTTTTATGAAAATAAATATTTGTTTTAAATTATATGGACTTGATCGACTACGGTCCATAGGTAAGTAAAATGTATTTAAACTATAAAAATGAATTTCTAGATTTTATTGCATGTGAACTATAGTTGGTATTAGTGGTCACTCTTGTGTGGGTGACTACGTATATATATATTTACGTGGAATATATATTGGATGGTGTGATTTACTGAGTTATATTTTGAGCATTACCTTTGGAATATGTGATTTATCTTAGATGTTGTGTTGTCTATGATAATGGGTAATTGAGTAAAGTGCGATAGTTGAGTCGTTGAGATGAATTAAATGAGGAGTCGAGTGAATTGAGAAAAGCAGTCATTCGTAAGGTGAACCTTGGCCCAGGTGACACTTTACGATACAGTTAGAGCTCTAGTCTGTCTGCCATCATACTGCTTGGGGGATAAACGAGTTATCATATGCCCTTGGGTATGACATCACATACTGAATGGGATGATTAATATAATTAATCATAAGCCTGTAAGTATGATATACTGAATGGGGTGATTAATATAATTAATCATAAGCCTGTAAGTATAATATACTGTATGGGATGATTTATATAAATAAATCATAAGCCTGTGAGTATATATTGAGTAAGAAGTTGTTTATTTTTGAGTAGTCATGATGAGATGTGAGTTGATTGATGCTTGAAGTGACGTTGTACACTTCAATTCTTATGCAAAACAAAATTAAAATGTGCTTGAGTTGATTGTGTTACTTTAAATCGTGCAATCCTTTCGTTTACTCATACGAGCTTTGCAAAAAGCTTACCGGGTTTGTATTGTTGCAATCCCGGTACACTATTCAAACGGTGTAGCGGGTAATCCTGCAGGTCAGGAGAATCAGGGCGGTGATCGAGCCGGTTAGAGTATTTGTTATAGTTTTACAGCATTTGTAATAGTGAGGTGAGTTAAGCTCATTGAGCCTTAGAATTTGATTTGGTGAGAGTGTGTTGTAATAATTAACTTGAGGATTTGATTTATTGTAATATTGAGAGGTGTGAAGTGTGGTTGTTTTGAGAAAAAAATTCAGGTTGTATTTATGTGAGATGTATTAATTCATGTTTCGGATTTGGATTTGTTATTCAAAATCCGGGGCGTGACAGTTTGGTATCAGAGCGTAAGGTACATATTTGGTGATAATCAGTACTCCCCGAGTGATGGCCCGTCTGCAGCGGATCCCCATCGTATACTCTTCGGTACTGGTATAATCATTGGGTATGTCTTAGTATGGGGTCTAGACAGCGTGTATGTCAGTAGGACGGTAGAGTTGTCTTCTAAGTTCGTATTAGAATAAGTTTAGTTTCCGCAGGTTGTAATCTTTGAGGAATGGAAACCTCCGGATTTAACTCTGATGAGTCAGTGAGGATTGTTTATGGAAATGAGTTTCCTTTTGTATGTAGAAGTGTTTGGTTGAAGGCATGGTGTGGACCTATGCTCGTATCTGATGTGGATACGAGTATTAATTGATAGTAATTTTGCCTTCTTAAGTTGGACATACATATGCATTTGAATAGATTCTAGACTCATGTGGAGTTGTGAGTAGTGTTGCGGTTAGGGAAGAAATTATTGTGGTTAATTCTTCCATGTGCTTGTAAGTTGTTGAGCAGAGTTTGAGGTGCGAGAACGGAGTTTGATCTCGTGTTTGAGTGATTGAGACGAACGACTATATATTTGAGTTCTCTCCGAGTACCTAAAATCTTAAGGGCTATTTGAAGTGGGACTAGTGGTAGTTTTAGTATTTCTAAATTTAAATCGAGATCCGAGGAACATGTTTTGTATACGTGGTTGATGTTGCGAGCATCATTTTGATTGATATTTTGCGTTTCACAAAGACAACTGGATTGGAAATTCTCCGTTTGGACACCTTGGTCTGTTGACCTGACTATGACTTGTGGACATAGTTTTATTTAAGTGAAGGAAATTGATTTTGTGAACTAGTTTTCTTAAGTTTTGGATCGTAGTATGGAGTTGGACTGAAGTGAATTTGAGGTTGTTTGTGTTTTAAGTTTAAGTAGGCGGGACACTTAAAGTTTTGAAATGGAGTTTGATCTTGGTCGGTAAATAATAGGGAGATTTAGAGTCAACTCTCTGTAAATGTTATTAGATGAGGGTGTGTTTCTGTGGTGATGGATTTTAGGAGAAATGGTTAAGTGCAATTTTGGGTATTGATTGTAGTGACATTGTTGGGTATCCATAGTGGTTCAAGTGAATTACTATGCGATATGGAGTTTGATTCGGTTTCTAAATCGTAAATTCATAGGGTATGAATTGTGGTAAGTTTAATGGAGCAATTAATAGAGGAAATGGTTGAGATTTTATAAGAGTTGTAAGAGTAACTCTAAAGACGTGGGTTTTTCCTAGCTAACTCAGGATGTGTTTAGCTTTATAAATCCCTAATCCTATCGATGAAATTGTTGTGTTTGGTTTGACTCAGAGGATACTAGCTAGACCTCGATGCGACTTAATTGATTGTTGGATTCTTTTTTAGTGATTGTTTTTATTACATCATTATGAAAGATGTGTGCAGTAGAGTTGTTTATGGTTTTGAAAATAGTATTGGGTGACCAAGGTTCGATCCTTGGTGTTGTTGTTGGTTAAACAAAAAGAAAAGAAAACATGCACACCATCTTATTGATTTTACATTACAAAAAAAAAAAAAAAAAAAAAAAAAAAAAAGGAAAACGAGGACCATGCTATACTAAGCCTAGTCAGCAGCTCCGGATGGATTGAGGCTGAGCTCAAGAGAAACGTTTGAGCCACTGTGGTAACCGCCTGAGCCACCAGAATAGTAACCAAAAGCGCTACCTTCCTCGGAAGTAGCCTTCAGGTTACCAAAGACGTCCTCGCCGTGCACGGGGAACAGAGGAAGAGTTTGAACCTCCTGGTGATCTCCTCCTCGTTGTTGCAGGGATGTTTGTCCTTGTCACACCCCGAATTCTGAATTTAAGTAATTCATATTCGAAGCATGAACCTCAAATACCCTGTTTATAATCTCAGAATTTCTTTCTCAAAATCAACTGCACATTACACCTTTGATATTACATAAACCAAATCCTCAAGCTACTTATTACAGCACACTCTCACCAAATCAAATAGTAAAACTCAAATGAGTATAATTCTCCTCACAAAACAATTGCTGTAAATCTAATACTAATACTCTAAACCGCACGATCACTGCCCTGATTCTCCTGACCTGTAAGACTACCCGCTACACAATTTGAATAGTGTACCGGGAGTTGCAACAACACAAAACCCGGTGAGCTTTTGACAGCCCGTATGAGCAAACAAGAAAGAACTGTTGATTTATTCAATTATATTTATTATAACTCAAGTAAACAATCGACGCACTCACAATGTAATTCCAAAAATCAAAGAAACATATATAAGCCTATTTATTCTCGATACTTCTTTTAAAACTCAGCATTTGACTGATCACCACCAACGAATATTGCAACATTAATATGTGAAATAACATTAAAGCAAAGCATGCTTGATTCTCTTTCCACTAACACCTTCACATATTAACAACATATCACAAATAGATATTTGATCAAAATAATATAAGTACACTTTTCTTTTTAGTGAATTTTCGGATTAACTGGTAACAATTCATAAATACAAGTGCTAGGGTCCAACGTACTATACCCAAAGCACAAGTAAGCCAGGTTGACTGGTAACAAATCATAAATCCACGTACTAGGGTCCAACGTACTATACCCAAAGTACGGGAAAGCCGCAGCATACTAGGGTCCAACGTACTATACCCAAGTATGTATACTCAAAGTAAGCAACCTTCCTAAGAGTATAATAGTGCACTATCTGTAGGGACTAAGGCCCAAGGCTAACTTCCACATAACACCAAAACACATTTACCAGTAATTCACTTAAGCACGGGGTAGTAGATAACACCCGGCTTCACAATTGTACTTCTCAGACATAATCAAAATCACAAAATACAATCTTTATGATTTATAGATCGTATATATGTATATGTACACCCACATAAAGAGACATATTATTTCAAGACAAATCTTTATTTCTTAAAATAATTTCCACATATTCACAATTGGGCATATAAAATAGCTTTCACACCACATGATCAACATTTCATTATTCAACAATTAAATGCGAGATTAATAGCTTGAATAATATCCAATTCATTCTCAATTATTTCATCACACCAATCACACGTCAACCAATATATATATTCCACGTAAATATATATATATATATATGTAATCATCCGCTCAGGGATGACCACTAATACCAACTATAGTTCAAGCATAAAAACCGTGAAATTCATTTGTATAATAAAATCATTTTACTTACCTATGGACCGTAGTTGATCAAGTCCATATGATTTAAAACAAATATTTATTCCACAAATATTTTCACACAATTGCGACAAAAATAAAGTAATTAAATTTATTCGGTTCGTAATATGAACCACGTGAGATTTACTCACCTCTAATCCAGCTGCGTCTTCTTAACAGCTAAAACAACAATTTTCCCGAATTGTCCGCCAAATCAATCCGTCGATAACCTAATCCAATAATGATCTTAACTTAGCCAACAACTCATAAATGTAATTAAACGACGATCCAACGCTCAGATTCAAATTAAACGATGATCCAACGGTCGGATCTGAATTTAATGATGATCCAACGGTCGGATCCTCACGGATCGCCTTTAGGATCATCCTCCAAAATTATCACGAAGATCCAACGGTCAGATCTTCCTGAATCGCCTTTACTAACATCTCCACAAAATTATACGAAAATCCGACGGTCGGATTCTCACGAATCGCCTTCCGAATTACTATTTCTCAATTATACGAAGATCCAACGGTCGGATCTTCGCCCGTGACCTCACAAAGTCACCGGGACAGTCATACGATCAACATATTAAAATTTGAAGTAAAACCGATGGTCTGATCTTCGCAGATCGTAAACCGAAGATAAAACGTAAAAACCGTAAATAGTAACGTAAAAATGTAAATCCACTATTTATCAACTTTTTCTAACATGACCAAGTTATATATCAAAACGCTCGTATGGATGCATAGATCATCGCCTAGATAATGAAAACTCGAAATATGGTCTGATACGCCGCCACAAGCGGTGGTTAGTGGGCGGTCAACGCGGCGGTCAACGCCGGTCAACCACCTCCGATGGCAAAGTGACCAACTACAAACTGGTTCAAAATGAAAGGGTGATCGACTTCCATACCTGGAGCTAAGTCTGGTTTGGCTTAGATCGTCCTAGATCAAGCTTTGAAGTTCGATTAATCCGGAGCGTCTGATCTGATTCCAGATTGAATCAGAGCCGTCTAAAAAGTCAAACCTTGATCAAGCGCTCTACACCCAAAATCGTCATGCAAGGCTTATATGGGGATGATCAGGAGGAAGAGGAGATCACGAAAATGGGGAGGATCGGCCCGTGCAACGCCGGCACGGCCAAGATCCGGTCGGGTCGAATGCTAGGCTCTGGGGGGCTTCGATCCACGTCTGGGGGCAGCGTTGTGATACGCTCAAAGCAAGCGCATAATTTAACCCTGAAAACATCGTTAGTAGTATAAGCAAATAGGGATCGTTCTATTCCGGGGATTGAGGGTACACCTGTCATTGTCAAAATAAACAAATAAAGAATTAAAATAATAAAGTAAAAAGTATTATGTACAAAAATAAAATAAAGAATAAAAATATATACAAGTTAATATAAAAAGGGGGGTTTTGAGATTATAGAATTGGAATTAAAATTAAATGAAATAAAGAAAGTGTAAAAACACATATACAAGGGTGGAACACAAGAAACAAAGATCAAAACTACAATCATATGAATGAAATCCAATTACAATTCCTATAGTTGATTATCTATGTCATGAGAAATAAGTTGACCATGTGAAACATTCGAAGCAAATGATTTCCCATATTTTACTTTCCTTGAATATTTAATCTAAGTGAAAGCACCTAAATTAAACCTATTGAACATGCAATCATAGTCTAGAAAACTAGCTAATCAAGAACACATTCAATGCATGAAGAACAAAGAAAGGATGTCAACCAAAGTGCACAACCTAGTATGAAAAAGTCCATCTATTTGCAATCCTCCTTAATTGATTTCGACTTTTGTCCAAAGCCTTTACTACTTAAATCTAGCACCAATTACATGCATATATATCCTAAGTTGGCCATCAAAGAACACATACATATAAAAGTTTTCCATAATCCAAAATCAATTAAGCAATCTCACATAAGCAACATAAAAATCAACATAAAGAAATCACAATTTTTATTCAAACATAGAAATTGGGCTTAAACTTTGCCCTTAATGTTATTGTTAACTAGAAACAAATTCCTACGAAATTAAATAAGGAAAAAGAATGAATTACACCGTGAGTTGGAGATGGAGATGGAGTGCTTGAAACGTTGAAATCTTGAATCTTGGAAGCAAGCCTTCAAGGTGGACGATGGAGGATATGATATTCCCGGCTCCTTCTTCTTCTTCTTCTTCTTACTTGAAAACGCAGAATTTTGCAACTAGAGAATGGAGAGAAAAATGGAATGGAAATGGAGAGACAAAGAAGATGAAATGGATGAAGGAATGTTTTTTAGAGTGAGAGGAGAAGGTGTTTATATAGGGAAGAAAAAGAAGAGTGAAATGATAAATGGAAGAAAAATAATGAAAGTGGTTTGTAAAATATGGAAAAGATGGAGTAATGATGAAATGAAAGCAAGGCATGAAGGTGTAGAAGTATGGAAGTGATGATGATCTATTGGAGCAGAAAAATATATCCAAGGAAAAAGAGAAAAGCATCTAGCTTTCTTCATGTGGGTAGGAAACTTGAACATGTGGTGTTGAGCTGTTTTTAGATCAGTTTCTGCCCCTTTATTCCTTCAATTATTTCTCCAACAAGCATTCCCAATTTCACTATGACCTCTTCATAAAAAATGTTCCATTATGAGTGTAGATCACCCTGGTAAAATTTCAGATTTTTATTCCATGTGGTTGGGCCGAAAATGCTGCTGGACTCCTTACGGGTCCAGTTTTCCAGTTTTGCTTCTGCAGGAAATTGGGCTGACTGTTTGAAGGCCTTCCACTCAATTCTAGCTCTGGCACTCTTCATAAGAAACGATCCTTAGGATGTCTAAAATGGATCTGGAAAGTTTCAGCTCATTTGGAGTTCATTTGGTCAGGCGGCCGCTCCTTCTTCCTTGCTTGGCTTGGTTTCTCCTAGCCGGAGTAGGAAAATGTGTAAAATTGACATTTTAGTACATTTCCATTTTTCTCCACCATTTATAGGTAAGTGTGAACCTAATGCTCATTTCACCATCATTTACTCCAATGTACCTAAGAAAATAGAAATTGAGTTAAAAATCGATTCGTTAAGGAATTAACTAAGCAAAATGTGAGGAATTAACTATTAAAATACCACATTAAAATGCTCCTATCAAATTCCCCCACACTTAGCTTTTGCTAGTCCCTTAGCAAAATCAAAAACTAACAAACCAAAAAGACTATGACACAAAACAAAGAAACCAACGAAAAAAATGACTAAGTATGGAAACAAAAACACAAAGACTCAAAGAAACCAAAAACGTAAAACACAAAGCAAAACACAAAGAAAAAAAAAAACGTCACACATAAAAGAGTAAATTCAAAGACAAAGACCATGATGTTGACATTACAAAGACCTCTATTGCCCTTTAACATATTGTCTCAGAAATCTCATACTTTCACAACACCAAGATTAGCACTCAATCAAGAATCAATGTTAAGCATTCGAGAGTTAATTAAAACATATGATCCACACATACACAAGTAGGACTTGGTTGTAATAATGGTGATTGGGGTTTAGCTTAGCATGCTTCAGACAAGTATGATTCATATCCTCACAAGGTATATCCACTCTTTCTTCTCTCAGATCAAGGCAATGCTTAAAAGCTTATAATCACTCATTTATATGTGAGAGAACATATTTTAAGGCAGTCAAATAGCTCACATATATAAGAAACGAAAAGCACTTTGTGAATATAATTTTTTTCAAAAGATCACATGAAGGATATCAACTACTTGCACTAATGGACCCAAGCCATAGGTTCAACTCTTGTAACTCATCTACACATCAAAGGCTGTCCCATCTTAAGGATCAAGAAGGTCCTCTCAAAGGTTGTAATGGGGCTAAGGCTCAAGGTTTAAAGAAATGAAAGGTAAGGATTATCAAAGTGTCCTAAAAACCTAGTAGAGCTCATATGAATGTAGAGATCTCGAAATATTTCACCAAGGCATTGCAAAAAACGTCACTTCTCCATAGAGGTAATATAAGAGGGCCAAATGTCTTCATGTTGGGCCCAATCTTCAATATAAACTTCCCTTGAACTCTAGTGAAATGGACAAAGGCCAAATTTTTCTGTAGTGGGCCTTCAATTCAAAGCAAACTCCAAAATCACTAAGTATGGGGGATGAAAGTCCATAAACATATATTTTTTTTTCTTTTTTTCTTTTTAGCCGTACACAATTTTTCTCTTTTCTTTTCATTTTTCACGGCTTCAACATATCTTTTTCTTTATGGACAAGTCTATCCCCACACTTGAACTTTCACCTCTTCTCAATCTTCATCCTTAGCACCAAACCCATGTAGTATGTCTCAAAAGATAGCTCCACTAAGTCCTTAGAACAAAGGGTAGGGTTGTAACTATACTAAGCTTCATGGTTAAGGATTTTAAGGGTGATGAACGAAAAGGCTTAATGTAGGCTCAAAGGGGCTTATCTAGGGGGGTCCCACGACGGGCACAAATGGGGACACAAGTTTATTTAGCAATGGTGGTAATTCCTAGAGAACCTCTATCCCTTCCAGAATCAGGGCCATGTATTGATATCACGTCTCAACAAGCACAAGAGCGAATTCTAGCATTCTCTAGTCAATTAAACTTAATCTATGGCAAACAGTCAATCAAGATGAAAGAATAATGAGATCATCAAAACATCGCCAAGAAATTAAGAATATATTTTTCATTTCACTCCAAGAAAAAGGGACATGGTTCAATTATCTCACATGGATTTTATGAATCACAACTCATCTTAACATGCTCATATTCTGTACCAAGGTCATGCAATCCATATCCACTACAAGTGCATACATTTTTCATATATCTCAATTAACCAAAGAATACCATGTTTAAAATCATCTCAATGTTGTGATCCTCTTTTAGTCATGATTTCAGAGATATAGAATCATCCCAGACAGTTGAAAGGCATCCTAAGACTCAAAACAAAAACAAAAGCAACGAAATTTTTTATATTTCTGACATTTTTCGATTTTTTTGTTTTGTTTTCTTTTTATGACAAAAACTAACTACAAGCATTAATCCTTCCCCCCACACTTAAATCATACATTGTCCTCAATGTTAAACAAGTTAGAGCATGCAATGAACAATTATCATGTGAATGGAATGATTAACTCAAGAAAACCTAAAAAAAAAAACTAAAAACGCAAATAACAAAGATACAATCAGAAAATAGTAATAGAGGAGATAGAGTTTAAGAGAGCAAATCTGCGTTGATGGCTCCTCCACAGCTACGGTTGAAATGGGTTGCCTCCCATGCAGCGCTTAATGTTTAAAGTCTTTCAGCCTAGACTTGTACCTCCATTTACTCCTTTGGAGGAGCGGTATGCGGGCGAGTGGCTCTCGCATTTCCCTTGAGCTCAGTCTCAACTCCTCCGGAGCTGCAGATTTGGCATAATACAGTGTATTATTATTATTATTATTTTTTTTATTTTTTTAATTTTTTTTTATTTTAATTTTTATTTATTTTTTATTTTTTTTGTAAAAAGCTAAATTTAATAAGACTGAATGAATGCATTTTTTTTTTTTTTTTTATTTATTTATTTATTTATTATTATTATTATTATTTTTTAAAAATATAGGACTCAATAATATTTATAGGACTCAAAATGAAAGACAAAAATATTTATAGGATTCAAAATGAAAGACAAAAATATAAATCCCTTCCCCCACACTTAAATATTGCATTATCCTCAATGTAATCAATTAAAAGTATGCAATGAAATAAGTAAGCATATAGGGATGGAATTTACGAAAATAACTACTAAAACAAAAAGAAAATGGAGGAGTAAAAGGGGAAGAGAAAGCAAATCTGATTATATTCTGAATTGGGTTGCCTCCCAAGCAGCGCTTGTATTTTACGTCTTGCAGCCAGACGGTACCTACATTAAATAAAGTTAGTAACTTAATATTAACAAAGAAATACAAAAAAAATAAACAAGTAACTATGAATTACAAACTACAAGTATAATTAACAAGTATTTTGTACATAAGACACAAGTTAAGTACACAAGTGAGTATAAAACGTAAAAAGTATTTTTACAAGTATAAAGTGTGAAACAACAAAATAATTTACACGTAAAGAGTATGCACAAGTATTTCTTTTGTTATAAACATTATTGATATCAAATCTAATTCCAAGCGGTAAATCAAGTGGACGTGCGGCCCAAGTATAGTCGTCTAGACACAAAGTCCCTCCTACATCCGTTGGGCAACCTTACTGAAATGGCCAGGTAGGGGAGGGTGAACACGAGAGGAAAAATCCATTTTGGCATGAGCTAAGCCCATTTATAAGCACTTCTGGATTCAAAAACCCGTCATGAACGTTATCCCCTTCCTAGACACCATCTCACATAGGATATTCTTACTAGGATGTAAAAGGTCCTAAGTGTGTTAGACAGTTCAATGAATGTTAATAAAGGCCGCCCTCAACCTTAAGGGACCTGAACTAGGTACCAATAAGGGGTTTAGGCCAATATTAATAAACACGACTTCACCTATTCCTTCTTTAATTTACAACTCACAATTAAACTCGTATTCAACAATAAAAAAAAAACAACCTAGTTAATTTAAACTAAGTATCAAACAGTTTATATACAACAATTATAAACAAAAACAAGTGATTTTTCAATCCCCGGCAACGGCGCCAAAAATTGATACGCTCAAAGCAAGCGCATAATTTAACCCTGAAAACATCGTTAGTAGTATAAGCAAATAGGGATCGTTCTATTCCGGGGATTGAGGGTACACCTGTCATTGTCAAAATAAACAAATAAAGAATTAAAATAATAAAGTAAAAAGTATTATGTACAAAAATAAAATAAAGAATAAAAATATATACAAGTTAATATAAAAAGGGGGGTTTTGAGATTATAGAATTGGAATTAAAATTAAATGAAATAAAGAAAGTGTAAAAACACATATACAAGGGTGGAACACAAGAAACAAAGATCAAAACTACAATCATATGAATGAAATCCAATTACAATTCCTATAGTTGATTATCTATGTCATGAGAAATAAGTTGACCATGTGAAACATTCGAAGCAAATGATTTCCCATATTTTACTTTCCTTGAATATTTAATCTAAGTGAAAGCACCTAAATTAAACCTATTGAACATGCAATCATAGTCTAGAAAACTAGCTAATCAAGAACACATTCAATGCATGAAGAACAAAGAAAGGATGTCAACCAAAGTGCACAACCTAGTATGAAAAAGTCCATCTATTTGCAATCCTCCTTAATTGATTTCGACTTTTGTCCAAAGCCTTTACTACTTAAATCTAGCACCAATTACATGCATATATATCCTAAGTTGGCCATCAAAGAACACATACATATAAAAGTTTTCCATAATCCAAAATCAATTAAGCAATCTCACATAAGCAACATAAAAATCAACATAAAGAAATCACAATTTTTATTCAAACATAGAAATTGGGCTTAAACTTTGCCCTTAATGTTATTGTTAACTAGAAACAAATTCCTACGAAATTAAATAAGGAAAAAGAATGAATTACACCGTGAGTTGGAGATGGAGATGGAGTGCTTGAAACGTTGAAATCTTGAATCTTGGAAGCAAGCCTTCAAGGTGGACGATGGAGGATATGATATTCCCGGCTCCTTCTTCTTCTTCTTCTTCTTACTTGAAAACGCAGAATTTTGCAACTAGAGAATGGAGAGAAAAATGGAATGGAAATGGAGAGACAAAGAAGATGAAATGGATGAAGGAATGTTTTTTAGAGTGAGAGGAGAAGGTGTTTATATAGGGAAGAAAAAGAAGAGTGAAATGATAAATGGAAGAAAAATAATGAAAGTGGTTTGTAAAATATGGAAAAGATGGAGTAATGATGAAATGAAAGCAAGGCATGAAGGTGTAGAAGTATGGAAGTGATGATGATCTATTGGAGCAGAAAAATATATCCAAGGAAAAAGAGAAAAGCATCTAGCTTTCTTCATGTGGGTAGGAAACTTGAACATGTGGTGTTGAGCTGTTTTTAGATCAGTTTCTGCCCCTTTATTCCTTCAATTATTTCTCCAACAAGCATTCCCAATTTCACTATGACCTCTTCATAAAAAATGTTCCATTATGAGTGTAGATCACCCTGGTAAAATTTCAGATTTTTATTCCATGTGGTTGGGCCGAAAATGCTGCTGGACTCCTTACGGGTCCAGTTTTCCAGTTTTGCTTCTGCAGGAAATTGGGCTGACTGTTTGAAGGCCTTCCACTCAATTCTAGCTCTGGCACTCTTCATAAGAAACGATCCTTAGGATGTCTAAAATGGATCTGGAAAGTTTCAGCTCATTTGGAGTTCATTTGGTCAGGCGGCCGCTCCTTCTTCCTTGCTTGGCTTGGTTTCTCCTAGCCGGAGTAGGAAAATGTGTAAAATTGACATTTTAGTACATTTCCATTTTTCTCCACCATTTATAGGTAAGTGTGAACCTAATGCTCATTTCACCATCATTTACTCCAATGTACCTAAGAAAATAGAAATTGAGTTAAAAATCGATTCGTTAAGGAATTAACTAAGCAAAATGTGAGGAATTAACTATTAAAATACCACATTAAAATGCTCCTATCACGTTGATGCAAGGTGATGGCACCAGGCGACTGGACGGCTCACGGCGAAGCCAGGGATGGCCGGGTCGTGGCCGGAGGACGCCGGAGGAGGGAGATGGGTCCGGGTCGGGTCAGTCGGGTCGGCTGCGTAGGGAGGAGAGAGAACGGAGAGTTTCAGGGACCAAAATGCAATTTTGAGAAACTTTCGTCCTTCCGAAATAAATCAGATTTTCCACCTATTTATAGAAAAATCCCAATTTTTAAATATTCATAACTTATTCATACGAACTCCGAATATTGCGTTCCACATATGCACGCGATCGTATCGATGAGCTCTACAACTTTCATGAAGGAAGTTTTCCCAAATTCCGTACGTATAAAAAGTCAACTTTCTCGGCCCCCCTAAAAAACGTTCGTTTTCGAAAATAAAATCGTTCGAACTAATTCCACAACTTCTCCAAGCTTCGTACTCGCTCCTACTACCGTGAAATCATTTCTAAAAATCCATGGAATTTAATTTGGATTTTCGGGGTATTACAGTCTACCCTCCTTAAAGGAATTTCGTCCCGAAATTTAATCGTGAGTCCATTTCTCCCGATTAAAGTTTTCAGAACACTAACCAAGCATCAACTTGATCACCACAATTCTTACTTCAACTACCACGCTTGACTATACTATCTCCAACTTTACCAATACTGTAGAAATCTACAGATACCATACCGTAGAAATATACAAAGCTACGGTTCTACGTATAAAAATACGTTCGTATACTGAGCGTATACAAGATCCAAAAATAAATGTAAGAGGCAAGGGTCGAACTCCCGACCTCGAACACAAAAGTTTTGCTCCCAACCACTGAAGCAAGAGCTGCTTCCAATAATATATGCTCACGTGTTATATTTATTATGTCATAAGCGACATAAATAAAATAAAAGGGGTGGCAAGGTTCGAAACCTTAACCTGCTGCACAAAGGCTTTGCCCCCCAACCACTGGAGCACAAGCTGCTCTCGATGATAACTATACCATTCCTTTTATTTAAACCAAGCTGTTTCAAATTGTTTCAACAATCCGGCCCAAAACACCCAAAACTGTTGCAGAAATCCGGCCCATGAATTTCACCCAAAACTATTTCAGAAGTTCAGCCCATTGGGCCTCCACCCACAACTACAGTGAGGGCCTTGATCCGAGACAAGCCCACGTACGGCCCACCTGCCACGGCTTATCCCTTCCGTGATTTAAGGCAATCAGAATCACTTTCGGCTAAAGCTGTCTGCCACAGCACCTCGAAATTCGGCATGTCCCCTTACACGCTCAACACGCGCCAACAGCTTTTCCGGGTTTCGGGGCGACTTTAATCCAACGCGTGGATTCAAATTCTGAGATCGTTCATCCAACGGTGGAGATCTGCTCACCTTGTTCTATAAATAGGTGCATTCTGGAGACGCGACTGTTCACTCCAAAGGAAAAGAAATTTTCTTCCGAGCTCAAGCCTTTCTCTCTCAACTCTTCAGCCTTTCTCTTCTCAAATCCCCAGTTTTTCACTCTCAGATCTTCAATCTTTCTTTCTCAAATCTTTTCTTCCATTTGAAGATTCGATCTCATCTTTCCTCTGAGAATCTCAGATCTCCAATCACCAGTTCAACAACTCCAATCCTTCTAACAAAATCTCCCTCAAACACTAAACCATGTATTCCTCGATTTTCACATCCTCTCACTCCATGACCCAAGAGCCACGAACTCTGCAACTAATGGAGCTCCAAACCCCGCAACAAATGGAACTACAACAACAGCAACCAACAGAGGAGGGAGGAAACACCCAAGCAGCCGGAAGTAGTGCCAACATGGATTTCTGGCGAAGCCGTACCAGGTGGATTCCTACTCCAGAACAAATAAGAATCCTCAAGGATCTTTACTACGTCAAGGGATTTAAGCGTCCAACTACAGAGCACATTCACGAGATCTGCCTCCAGCTGAACCAGTATGGACATGTTGAGGGTAAGAACATTTACTTTTGGTTCCAGAACGTCAGGGCTCGAGAGAAGCAGATGAATAGGTGTAATCAGGCTGCTCCAGTGCCCATGGGAACTAGTTCTCTTGGTACTGGTGGATCCATTGATCTCAATTTTGGGTCCACTGGTTCTACTGGTGCTGGTGGATCCATCGACATCAATTTTGGGCCAGCTGGTGGATCCATTGACATCAATTTTGGGTCCACTAGTTCTACTGATGATGGTAGATCCATTGATCTCAACTTTGGTTCCACCTATTCTACTGGTAATGAAGGATTTCTTGATTTAAATTTTGTTTCATATTCTCCCTCACACTTCAACACTAATACCAGTACAACTCTTTTGGCACAACAGGAGGACAAACATCCCTGCAACAACGAGGAGGAGATCACCAGGAGGTTCAAACTCTTCCTTTGTTCCCCGTGCATGGCGAGGACGTCTTTGGTAACCTGAAGGCTACTTCCGAGGAAGGTAGCGCTTTTGGTTACTATTCTGGTGGCTCAGGCGGTTACCACAGTGGCTCAAACGTTTCTCTTGAGCTCAGCCTCAACCCATCCGGAGCTGCTGACTAGGCTTAGCATAGCATAGTCCTTGTTTTCCCTTTTTTTTTTTTGTAATATAAAATCAATAAGATGGTGTGCATGTTTTCTTTTCTTTTTGTTTAACCATCAACAACACCAAGGATCGAACCTTGGTCACCCAATACTATTTTCAAAACCATAAACAACTCTACTGCACACATCTTTCATAATTGGCATCCCCCTATGAGGAGCTTAGAGTATTAACTCTATTGCCCCAGCACTAATTAAAGTGGTAAAAGACTCATCCTAAAATTAATAAGATTGAATGTATGTTGATACTTTTCCAAAATCACAACAAACACTCGAAATAATTTCGAACACAACAAGATAGTATTGCACACACAAACAAAGTTGTAAAAGACTTCGCTGTTAAATAACGAAAGATGCATCATGCAACATACCACATAGAACAACACTTTACAAATAGAATTCACACGCAAAAGTCTACTATAGACATCAAGCACAGCCTGTCACAACACACCAAGAGATTAGGTCCTCTAGTATCACACTTTGCCTTAGTAAGAAAAGTCTTAAGGCTGATAAGGCATCTCTATTCCCTACACCTTGCTAAAGTTAGCATCCATTCGTCTCCTAAACCCATGGTCTTGAGAACTCTATCTCATAACCTCTCACACTCCTATCATCTTTGAGTTGTGAGATCAATTCTCTTTCCAACTACTTCTAAATCCTCAACATTTTTCACCATTTCAACCTAAGAATAGAATTCATCACATCAACCACTAGTGGAACAGACAGCTCAACCTCGGATGCCTACACCTCATCCACAACTGTCTCCATAGAAAGATCCTGTTCCTACATCAGACTAGACCTCTACCTAAGGGTCTACCTCAATCCTTAGTTATGCTTCCCAATTTGTCCATTACTTCGGAAGCATAGCAAAAATTGTTTAAAACTTGTATAACACTCAAACATAGCATCAGTCAATACAAGTACCTAATAACCAATATACTAACACACCAAGGGTATTTCATAACTCCTAATACGACCAAATGTCCTAGATGACTTCTAACACTCTCACATACCAATGACTTGATCAATACTGAAGAGCACACGATGGGGATCCGCTGCAGACGGGCCATCACTCGGAAAGTATTGACAAATCATTAAGTATGCACCTCACGCTCTGATACCAATCTGTCACACCCCGAATTCTGAATTTAAGTAATTCATATTCGAAGCATGAACCTCAAATACCCTGTTTATAATCTCAGAATTTCTTTCTCAAAATCAACTGCACATTACACCTTTGATATTACATAAACCAAATCCTCAAGCTACTTATTACAGCACACTCTCACCAAATCAAATAGTAAAACTCAAATGAGTATAATTCTCCTCACAAAACAATTGCTGTAAATCTAATACTAATACTCTAAACCGCACGATCACTGCCCTGATTCTCCTGACCTGTAAGACTACCCGCTACACAATTTAAATAGTGTACCGGGAGTTGCAACAACACAAAACCCGGTGAGCTTTTGACAGCCCGTATGAGCAAACAAGAAAGAACTGTTGATTTATTCAATTATATTTATTATAACTCAAGTAAACAATCGACGCACTCACAATGTAATTCCAAAAATCAAAGAAACATATATAAGCCTATTTATTCTCGATACTTCTTTTAAAACTCAGCATTTGACTGATCACCACCAACGAATATTGCAACATTAATATGTGAAATAACATTAAAGCAAAGCATGCTTGATTCTCTTTCCACTAACACCTTCACATATTAACAACATATCACAAATAGATATTTGATCAAAATAATATAAGTACACTTTTCTTTTTAGTGAATTTTCGGATTAACTGGTAACAATTCATAAATACAAGTGCTAGGGTCCAACGTACTATACCCAAAGCACAAGTAAGCCAGGTTGACTGGTAACAAATCATAAATCCACGTACTAGGGTCCAACGTACTATACCCAAAGTACGGGAAAGCCGCAGCATACTAGGGTCCAACGTACTATACCCAAGTATGTATACTCAAAGTAAGCAACCTTCCTAAGAGTATAATAGTGCACTATCTGTAGGGACTAAGGCCCAAGGCTAACTTCCACATAACACCAAAACACATTTACCAGTAATTCACTTAAGCACGGGGTAGTAGATAACACCCGGCTTCACAATTGTACTTCTCAGACATAATCAAAATCACAAAATACAATCTTTATGATTTATAGATCGTATATATGTATATGTACACCCACATAAAGAGACATATTATTTCAAGACAAATCTTTATTTCTTAAAATAATTTCCACATATTCACAATTGGGCATATAAAATAGCTTTCACACCACATGATCAACATTTCATTATTCAACAATTAAATGCGAGATTAATAGCTTGAATAATATCCAATTCATTCTCAATTATTTCATCACACCAATCACACGTCAACCAATATATATATTCCACGTAAATATATATATATATATATGTAATCATCCGCTCAGGGATGACCACTAATACCAACTATAGTTCAAGCATAAAAACCGTGAAATTCATTTGTATAATAAAATCATTTTACTTACCTATGGACCGTAGTTGATCAAGTCCATATGATTTAAAACAAATATTTATTCCACAAATATTTTCACACAATTGCGACAAAAATAAAGTAATTAAATTTATTCGGTTCGTAATATGAACCACGTGAGATTTACTCACCTCTAATCCAGCTGCGTCTTCTTAACAGCTAAAACAACAATTTTCCCGAATTGTCCGCCAAATCAATCCGTCGATAACCTAATCCAATAATGATCTTAACTTAGCCAACAACTCATAAATGTAATTAAACGACGATCCAACGCTCAGATTCAAATTAAACGATGATCCAACGGTCGGATCTGAATTTAATGATGATCCAACGGTCGGATCCTCACGGATCGCCTTTAGGATCATCCTCCAAAATTATCACGAAGATCCAACGGTCAGATCTTCCTGAATCGCCTTTACTAACATCTCCACAAAATTATACGAAAATCCGACGGTCGGATTCTCACGAATCGCCTTCCGAATTACTATTTCTCAATTATACGAAGATCCAACGGTCGGATCTTCGCCCGTGACCTCACAAAGTCACCGGGACAGTCATACGATCAACATATTAAAATTTGAAGTAAAACCGATGGTCTGATCTTCGCAGATCGTAAACCGAAGATAAAACGTAAAAACCGTAAATAGTAACGTAAAAATGTAAATCCACTATTTATCAACTTTTTCTAACATGACCAAGTTATATATCAAAACGCTCGTATGGATGCATAGATCATCGCCTAGATAATGAAAACTCGAAATATGGTCTGATACGCCGCCACAAGCGGTGGTTAGTGGGCGGTCAACGCGGCGGTCAACGCCGGTCAACCACCTCCGATGGCAAAGTGACCAACTACAAACTGGTTCAAAATGAAAGGGTGATCGACTTCCATACCTGGAGCTAAGTCTGGTTTGGCTTAGATCGTCCTAGATCAAGCTTTGAAGTTCGATTAATCCGGAGCGTCTGATCTGATTCCAGATTGAATCAGAGCCGTCTAAAAAGTCAAACCTTGATCAAGCGCTCTACACCCAAAATCGTCATGCAAGGCTTATATGGGGATGATCAGGAGGAAGAGGAGATCACGAAAATGGGGAGGATCGGCCCGTGCAACGCCGGCACGGCCAAGATCCGGTCGGGTCGAATGCTAGGCTCTGGGGGGCTTCGATCCACGTCTGGGGGCAGCGTTGATGCAAGGTGATGGCACCAGGCGACTGGACGGCTCACGGCGAAGCCAGGGATGGCCGGGTCGTGGCCGGAGGACGCCGGAGGAGGGAGATGGGTCCGGGTCGGGTCAGTCGGGTCGGCTGCGTAGGGAGGAGAGAGAACGGAGAGTTTCAGGGACCAAAATGCAATTTTGAGAAACTTTCGTCCTTCCGAAATAAATCAGATTTTCCACCTATTTATAGAAAAATCCCAATTTTTAAATATTCATAACTTATTCATACGAACTCCGAATATTGCGTTCCACATATGCACGCGATCGTATCGATGAGCTCTACAACTTTCATGAAGGAAGTTTTCCCAAATTCCGTACGTATAAAAAGTCAACTTTCTCGGCCCCCCTAAAAAACGTTCGTTTTCGAAAATAAAATCGTTCGAACTAATTCCACAACTTCTCCAAGCTTCGTACTCGCTCCTACTACCGTGAAATCATTTCTAAAAATCCATGGAATTTAATTTGGATTTTCGGGGTATTACAGTCCTCCTGTTGTGCCAAAAGAGTTGTACTGGTATTAGTGTTGAAGTGTGAGGAAGAATATGAAACAAAATTTAAATCAAGAAATCCTTCATTACCAGTAGAATAGGTGGAACCAAAGTTGAGATCAATGGATCTACCATCATCAGTAGAACTAGTGGACCCAAAATTGATGTCAATGGATCCACCAGCTGGCCCAAAATTGATGTCGATGGATCCACCAGCACCAGTAGAACCAGTGGACCCAAAATTGAGATCAATGGATCCACCAGTACCAAGAGAACTAGTTTCCATGGGCACTGGAGCAGCCTGGTTACACCTATTCATCTGCTTCTCTCGAGCCCTGACGTTCTGGAACCAAAAGTAAATGTTCTTACCCTCAACATGTCCATACTGGTTCAGCTGGAGGCAGATCTCGTGAATGTGCTCTGTAGTTGGGCACTTAAATCCCTTGACGTAGTAAAGATCCTTGAGGATTCTTATTTGTTCTGGAGTAGGAATCCACCTGGTACGGCTTCGCCAGAAATCCATGTTGGCACTACTTCCAGCTGCTTGGGTGTTTCCTCCCTCCTCTGTTGGTTGCTGTTGTTGTGGTTCCATTTGTTGCGGGGTTTGGAGCTCCATTAGTTGCAGAGTTCGTGGCTCTTGGGTCATGGAGTGAGAGGATGTGAAAATCGAGGAATACATGGTTTAGTGTTTGAGGGAGATTTTGTTAGAAGGATTGGAGTTGTTGAACTGGTGATTGGAGATATGAGATTCTCAGAGGAAAGATGAGATCGAATCTTCAAATGGAAGAAAAGATCTGAGAAAGAAGGATTGAAGATTTGGAGGAAAAGATTGAAGATCTGAAAGTTCAGAGGAAAGATGGGATTGAATCAACTAGATGGGAGAGAAGATCAGAAGAGAAGGATCGAAATTGATGAAGAAAGGATTTGAGAAGAGAAAGGCTGAAGAGTTGAGAGAGAAAGACTTGAGCTCGGAAGAAAATTTCTTTTCTTTTGGAGTGAACAGTTTTTCTCCAGAATGCACCTATTTATAGAACAAGGTGAGCAGATCTCCACCGTTGGATGAACGATCTCAGAATTTGAATCCACGCGTTGGATTAAAGTCGCCCCGAAACCCGGAAAAGCTGTTGGCGCGTGTTGAGCGTGTAAGGGGACAGGCCGAACCTCGAGACGCTGTGGCAGACAGCTTTAGCCGAAAGTGATTTGCTTTCCGTAAATCACGGAAGAGACGTGTCGTGGCACGTGGAGTGTACCGACAGTTTGTTGTTATTCTATCGCTTATGATAGAATAAATAAAAGAAGTTGCATGGATAGTAACGAGAGCAGCTGGTGCTCTAGTGGTTGAAGAGCAAGGCTCTTGTACAAGAGGTCAGAGGTTCGAACCTTGCCTCTCGTTTATTTTTATTATGTTCGCTTATGACATAATAAGTATAACATTTGTACACATTATATTAAGCACAGCTTGTGCTCCAGTGGTTGGGGACAAAGGTTTCGTGCAGCAGGTTGAGGTTTCGAACCTTGCCTCCCCCGTTATTTTATTTATGTCGCTTATGACATAATAAATATAACACGTGAGCATATATTAATGAAGGCAGCTCTTGCTTCAGTGGTTGGGAGCAAAACCTTCGTGTTCGAGGTCGGGAGTTCGAACCTTACCTCTTACAAATATTTTTGGATCCCGTATATGCTTGATATACGGACGTATATACGGTATGTACGGTATACATATGTATATATGGTCTGTACGGTATGCATACGTATATACAGTTGTACGATATGCATACGTATATACGGTCTGTACGGTATGCATACATATATACGGTATACCTACGGTATGTACAATTTCATACCGTAGCCGAGCTGGAAGTCGGTGGGCCGATTGGTAGGCCCAAATAGTAAGCCCAATTGTTCGGCCGATTGGTAGGCCCAAATAGTAAGCCCAATTGTTCGGCCCGAATGGTAGGCCCAAATGTTAAACCCAAATTGGTTCGGGCCGGTTCGAAATGTGGATGGTTCGGTTTCTTCGGCCCAATTGGCCAGCCCTAATGCCTAGCCCAAGGATTGAGCAAGCCCAAGTCATCATCACTGGGTGACATGTTTTATTGGCGTGCTTTTGAGAATGATTTGTTTTGAGTGATGCTAATTGAGTAGCGAAACGCTTTGTGGGAGTGTTTACTGTGCTTGTATGCCAGTACAGGATGACGATCTGTGTGAAAACAGCTATATGTGCAATGTCACGTGGTGATTTGAGTGTGGGTTGCTTGAGGCAATTGTTGTGTTGAAAATTTGAGAAATGATGCGGTGAAGGAATGTCATGTTGATGACTTAAGTGGGAATGAGGATTTCATCTGTGAATTCTTGTTGTGTGAGTTTACGTTTGTGATGAAAGGATTTAGTGGCCATAGGAATGTATTTTTATACAAAGGGCTGCGGCTTTGTCGATTACTACAGTTTTGGGAAAGATGGAGATTCGATGGTTAGGTTAACCGTAATCGAGAGCAATTAACTTGCGCTTAAATTTCGGGACGAAATTTCTTTAAGGAGGGTAGATTGTAATAACCGGTTTTTCTTTTAACCAAAACAGTTGGTGGCAAACACCTTTGTTAAAAGGAAGGGTGTTCCTTGATTCAAGGCCGGTGTCTTAATCATCATTCATGATTATGCATAATTGAATAATCATTCAATCATACCAGACAACTCTCTCTCACTCTCTCTGTCTCACGTCCGAAAACCATCCAAGAAACAGAGCAATCTTCATCAACTCATCTCTCCCTCCACCGACCACCAATCAAGACCAGACCAGTTCCTATAGTTCCACCTCGTTCTTGCGCAGCTACCAGTGGCAACCTTGCACCGCAACACGGCCGGCAGTGGCGGCGGAGGACACGGTTCCGTTTTGAGCTCGATTTGGTTCTATCTCGATATCTTGAGCTACAGGCCGCCAATTCTCTTGATTCTTGTCTCATTGGATTCGCCTCAACTTTCGGAACAAGCACCAAGAAGGACCAGACCTGGGAAGAACGATTTCACGTTCATCGGAGCTCGACTGGTTTAGATCGACAAACAACCCTTCGATCCGTGTATCTCGAGTTACAGACCACCTCTTTATGTGATTCTTGGCTTAGTGAGTTCTTCTTGAAGTTCTGAACAACTCTCCAGAAGGAATCGAAGCGTTTCGTTGAAGTTTTTACGTCGAAACTCAAGCTCGCCGGATTCTGGAATTTTTCCGACCACCGAAGCTTTCGATCGGTATATCTCGAGCTACAGACCATATTTTTCTGTGATTCTTGAACCAATGAGTTCACCTTGAGTTTCTTAACAACTCTCTAGAAGGGATCGAAGCCTGAAATTGAAGTTTTGACGTCGAAATCAAGCCTTGCCGGATTCTGCAAATTTCGCCGGATTCTGGAAATTTTCCGGCCACCTCGACTGTTTTAGGTAATTTCAACCACTTCCAGTCATTTTCAGCTTACATGGTAGTTATGAAAGTTGTTAAGCATGATGAGAGGAAGAAGAGCAGCCCGGCCCCGACACCATTGGTGGTGGTCGGCGGCGGCTCTGCCACTAACTCCGGCGGCCCTTTCCGGCCACCTCCGGGGGTCAAAAATATGGTTTCTGTACATTTTCAGATTCTATATTTCAATACGATCATTTCGATATATTATACGCAATTTTTGGATATCGTATGATTAAGTTATGAATTTTTAAGTTTAGATCGATTTCGATCGTTAGATTTGTGATCTGTGAAGTTAGGACCGTCAGATGGACTTGTAGTTTTGATATGATGATCTTATGACTGTCCCAGTGGCTTTGTGTGGTCATGGGCGAAGATCCGACCGTTGGATCTTCGTATAAATGCAAAACAGTGATTAGGGAGGCGATTCGTGAGAATCCGTCCGTTGGATTTTCGTATAAATTTGTGAAGATGTTAGTAAGGACGATTCAGGGAGATCCGACCGTTGGATCTTCGTGATGATTTTTGGAGGGTGATCCTAAGGGCGATCCGTGAGGATCCGACCGTTGGATCATCATTTAATTTCGATCCGACCGTTGGATTGTCGTTTGAATATGTTTTTGAGTTATTGGCTAAGTTAAGGTCATGTGTGATTAGGTGATTGACGGTCTTCCTTGGGTGAGCGATTTCGGTGTGTATTGTATTGAATTGAAGACGCAGCGGGAATATCGAGGTGAGTAAATCGCACATGGTTCATTCACGAACCGAAATTCGGTGATTTTATTTAATTGAGAAATTGTGGAAATTGTTTTATGAAAATAAATATTTGTTTTAAATTATATGGACTTGATCGACTACGGTCCATAGGTAAGTAAAATGTATTTAAACTATAAAAATGAATTTCTAGATTTTATTGCATGTGAACTATAGTTGGTATTAGTGGTCACTCTTGTGTGGGTGACTACGTATATATATATTTACGTGGAATATATATTGGATGGTGTGATTTACTGAGTTATATTTTGAGCATTACCTTTGGAATATGTGATTTATCTTAGATGTTGTGTTGTCTATGATAATGGGTAATTGAGTAAAGTGCGATAGTTGAGTCGTTGAGATGAATTAAATGAGGAGTCGAGTGAATTGAGAAAAGCAGTCATTCGTAAGGTGAACCTTGGCCCAGGTGACACTTTACGATACAGTTAGAGCTCTAGTCTGTCTGCCATCATACTGCTTGGGGGATAAACGAGTTATCATATGCCCTTGGGTATGACATCACATACTGAATGGGATGATTAATATAATTAATCATAAGCCTGTAAGTATGATATACTGAATGGGGTGATTAATATAATTAATCATAAGCCTGTAAGTATAATATACTGTATGGGATGATTTATATAAATAAATCATAAGCCTGTGAGTATATATTGAGTAAGAAGTTGTTTATTTTTGAGTAGTCATGATGAGATGTGAGTTGATTGATGCTTGAAGTGACGTTGTACACTTCAATTCTTATGCAAAACAAAATTAAAATGTGCTTGAGTTGATTGTGTTACTTTAAATCGTGCAATCCTTTCGTTTACTCATACGAGCTTTGCAAAAAGCTTACCGGGTTTGTATTGTTGCAATCCCGGTACACTATTCAAACGGTGTAGCGGGTAATCCTGCAGGTCAGGAGAATCAGGGCGGTGATCGAGCCGGTTAGAGTATTTGTTATAGTTTTACAGCATTTGTAATAGTGAGGTGAGTTAAGCTCATTGAGCCTTAGAATTTGATTTGGTGAGAGTGTGTTGTAATAATTAACTTGAGGATTTGATTTATTGTAATATTGAGAGGTGTGAAGTGTGGTTGTTTTGAGAAAAAAATTCAGGTTGTATTTATGTGAGATGTATTAATTCATGTTTCGGATTTGGATTTGTTATTCAAACTCCGGGGCGTGACAAGTACGAAGTAGCTTGAGATGGTGGAACATTTCATGAGCTATAATAATATTATCCTGGATTTGTCTACCTGTGACAAAAGCTGATTGGTTCTCTGATATGATGATCGACATTAGAGGTTTGAGCCGGTTAGCCAGCACCTTATATGAGAAATTACAAAACCCAATCGGTCTGAATTGAGAAGCATTTTCAGGGTGCTCAACTTTAGGAAGCAAGGCTATATGAGTCTGATTCAATTCGGGGAGAACCTTAGCAGTGGAAAAGAAGGATGAAGTAGATTGGAAGATGAGAGAGTTGACTATATGCCAATATTTCGGATAGAAAACTCCGGGGAAGCCATCGGGCCCCGGAGATTTTAAAGCCCCCAACTGAAAGATTGCAGCTCGAATCTCGTCTAGACTTACTTCAGAAAGAAGACCAGCATTCATTTCTTCAGTGATGACAGGATCAACCAAGCGAATAACATCTGACCAATCTCTAGAACCAGAGGAAGAGAATAACTGCTTAAAATAAGATAAGAATACCTTGGCGATATCAATATCAGATTCCATCCAAATCCCAGATGCATTTCGGAGTCAAAGGATTCTGTTACGTTGATGACGTTGAGTTGCACTCTGATGGAAGAATTTGGAGTTACAGTCTCCCAATTTGAGCCACGACACACGAGAGCGCTGGTGCTAATACTTTTCTTCCAATAACCAAAGCTAATCAATTTCCAAAGTCACGTTCCTAATTTGAGAGGCAGAGTTAGGATCCGTGGCGTTGTGGAGATGATTTAGAGTAATCAGCAGGTCTTCAACTTTCTTATGTGAATTAGGAAAAGTCTTCTTGCTCCAGACTAATAGAGATTGTTTGCAGGACTTCAAATTAGCAATCTAGGTTGGCAGAGCTATGTTTGGGGAAGCATGCAACCAAGCTTTTGCAATAACCTGCTGACAAGAATCTGCAGTTGTCCAAATATGCTCAAAGCGAAACAACTTAGGAGAGTAGGATTCTTGGGGCCTAGAGTCCAGTAGCAGAGGACGGTGATCGGACCCAATTATGGGAAGATTGAAAACCTATGAGTGAGGAAAAGCAGAGCACCACTTTGCATTGGCCAAACAGCGATCCAAACGTTCCTTAAGAACCACAGTGTTGTTCCGATACCGATACCAAGTATAAAATGGACCCTGAGCTTGGAGATCCCTCAAAGCACATTGATGGACAAAAGTGCGAAACAGGTTCATTCGCCATAGAGGAAAAGGAGACCCCCCCCCCCCCCCCCCCACTTATCAGTTATATGCAACACATCATTAAAATCACCTAAGCAAAGCCAAGGAATTGACTGGGCAGTGAAATAACGAGACATATAACTCCAAAAAGTCTTCTTATTTTTTTCTTCTAGGGTGTCCACAACATTGAGATTATATTCTACAACAGACACCTGTACTGAAGATTTCCACAAAATAGCTAACCCCCCATAACTAGTATTTACAGGATTAACTACATACAAGTGATCAAACTTAAGTTGATGTTGCCAAGAAGAAACCGTCTTCTCCTTGTGATTTGTTTCCATGAGGAAGACAATTTCCGGATCGTATTTCCTCCAAAGTCGACGAAGAGACTTTGCTGTCAAGGTCGACCCTAGTCCCTGACAGTTCCAAGAGAGGATTCTCATTCAGAACCCGTAGCTGCACCTGGCCAGCTACCAATGCCATTACCCTTACCATCAGAAGGGGCAGAACACAGAATGGGATCACCAACTGAATAAACATCTGGATCAATTGAAACCAAGGAAGTAGGAGAATGATCCATAACAGAAAGATTCATTGCAGATGAAGAAACTGAGGCAAAGGATGTACCCTCCGGAGTTGATAATTGAGGTGTAGCCTCCTGAGTGGTAGGGAGCTGGGAGACAAGAACCTTCTTACGACGACCCCGGCGGCCAGTTCCTTTAGACTTTCTAGTAGCCGAAGTACCAGGAGGTCTACCTCACCTTGGTTTAGATGCAATCTGAGATCTTTGAACTGGAACCATGGGAACATCAATATCCGGAATCAAAGTCTTGTGCCTCTTGAGTTGCCTCGTATTTTCCTGCATAGCCTCCTGTAACCTCTTCCGCACCTGTAAATGTTGGAATTGATTTGCCAGAAGAGCCAAAGAACCCATGGGTGGAATTGGGGGAGGTACGGACAAAGGTAAACCAGAGAGGACATCTGGTAGGAGAGGAAGAAAAGGTTGAGGCGGATCAAATGTGGGGATATGAGTTGGATAAGGATGGAAAAGATGTGAGTGAGTAAGAAAAGGGTCTAGATAAGGATGGGGTGAAGGATCAGGGATTGGGTCAGATGGGTTTGAAGTTAAGAATGTAGGATCAAGTAGGATTTCATGATGGGCCAAAAAGGTTTGGAGACCCACCGGGTCAAGGTGAAGACCCAACAAAGGAAAGTGGTCCAAACCTATAGATGCAATGGGGTGTATGGGTAGTGTATCCAAAGTCGAGTCATGTTGGCCACGAGGTGGCCCTGCCATATCAGCCAAGGATAGAGATATCGCCATCTGCATGTCGTCCACGTCAGGGGAAGCCACCAGAGATGGTGACACTGATGGTGACATGGAAGTCCAATCATCCACCTTTGCCTTACCCTTATCGGTAGATTTGGTGTTGGAGGGGCCCTCCCCTAATGACGTGGTGGCAGGAGATGGAGCAGGGGGACGCTAGAAGCCTTGCCTTGGATGAGTCAGAATTAGGGTTCTAGGCACCTGCAAGGGATTGCTTGAAGGATGACTTGGCCCAGCAGCATGAACCGATTGAGAGGCCCACGGCGTAGAACAGTATGTTCCATTTTGTTGGTAGCGCCGCTCAACATACCGACTACGACTCTCAAAACTCTGATGAGGGAAACGATCCCAATTTTGTTGAATATCCAGAGGAAGACGACGAGGAGTCGGAACTGACATGCTATAGCCCAGCTTTTCATACAATACATAGTTAACTAAAGTGCCCCATCCACATCCAAAAACATAAAGGCAAGCAACAAAAACGTCCTCCTAATTGTTGTTTGAATAAACTATATAGGACAAAATAAAATACATAAAACTATTGAAAGTAGTGAAAAATTGTCTTCACTTCTCGTCTGAATGCTTTGCTTCTAAGTTGGAATTGTGACATAAAGTGGCCTCACTAAAACCTTGCTACGAATAAGCACCATACATGCATAAATAGTTGTGATTATAGGTACACTGTTTTGGAAAATAAAGCAACTGTTGCTATAGTCATGTTAAATTCGATATCTTTCTCTTGTTTATCTTTCAGCTACTTATTTATATAACACCCAAATACAAAAAGATTTTATTTCAGTTGGGATTACGATACAAATCTACAATCCTCATCTATATTTGATTTTTTTTTTTTTAAGATGACTGCTCATGTATAAAACTATAAATATAGTTCATTGAGAACTACATGAACTATTGTAATTTTTGCAATTTGAAAAGGGAAGAGAAGTAGAAAACACTTGATTGAGATACAATATCATACATGGAAATTCTCATACACCCCAAATCCACTAATATACTTCCCATACACCCCACCAACTTATTTTTATTCCCACTCACACAAAACTTTCCACTTTTTCTCCCTACTTTTCAAAACCACTCACTATTCATCCCACTAATACCCTTCTCCATATCATCAACCTTTTCTCTCTCTTATTAATTATGTTTGATAAAGCGTGGTAGGCCTATATCTTGAAATTATCTGTTTAAATGTTAATTGTAGCTAAGCTTCATCCTCTGTATTCAAAGGTAAACAGTTAAAACTTTATTATCCATAATCGCACATTTAGATATTATTTTGTCTAGACAAGATTTACTTGCAAATTGTAGAAAGTTTGAAAAAGAGCTAGAAGAAGAACGAGAAAAGTTAAGAAGAGCAAAAGACTTCAGAAACGGACTCAGCCGAGCTACTCCTGATTACTGGGATAGAATATTCCTAGTACAGAAAAGAATCTACAAGATTGAGAAAAATATAAAAGAACTAAAGTTCATGGTTACAGAGGAACAAAAACCTCTTCACTATTTGAGCATTGGTTAGATCCACAAATCACTAGTATCAGAGCTTGCAAAGAGCTCAAAAGGGGAATCCCCAATGGGGACAATGTCTGAATTGATATTAGAGAAGTTGAATTCTCTACTAATATCTTCTGATGAGAAACATCAGATGCTGATACAATAAGTATCTAGATATCAAGATCATCTAGATAAAATACCAGATATAATCGCCCAATTAGAAAAATTGGAGCAAAAAATAGATTATATCAAAGAACTTCCTAAAAGGGAAGAAGAACAGCTAACAATTGTTGGCAGAAAAATCAATGAACAGCAAAAAACGCTGGATTCTATGAAAGATATACTGAAGGATAAGAAAAAGCCTCCAGTAAAAACAAAGAAAGCTAATGGATTCAAACCATTAGAAAAGACTGAGAAGAATCCAACGCCAAGTACGATTTTTCTAGAACCTTCTACTAGTCTGACTAGTATCAGGTATGAAAAACCAAAACACTTGGTAGCAAGAGATGTCAAGATGATGAGCATCTTCGGGAAAAAGAAAGGAGTACAACTCCTAAATGCTGAAGAATTCGAATACAACGAAATTGAACAGGAGGTAAAAAACTCCACAATTCCAAAGTTAGATTTTAAACAAATCTACAAAAGGGGAAAGCTTGACCTGATGGATAGCCATCATTTCAAATTATTAGAATTCACAACCCCCTCCACAACAAGAGAAACAGATCTCTTGATGATCACTCCTGATGAAGTTGCCCGAGCAAGAACAAAAAATTATCAATTTATGCACATTGGAGCAGTCCAAGTTGGCATAAAACTTTTTGCCCGAGAAGGCATAAACTGTTCAGTTCTATGTGTCTTACAAGACAATAGACTAACAGATTTTCAAGCTAGTCTGTTGGGAACCCTTGAAGCATCTTTATGCAATCAAGTGGCGTATTTCAACTGCTTTCCAAACTTCTCAACCAACTTGAAAGATGCAGCTCACTGTCTGAGACTACGAGTCAAGACAGATGGCATATCAATGAAAAAGGATATGCAAGAATTGGCTATAGTATACAGAATATACTATAAACTGATGAGTACCACAGTAGAACCTAAGACAAGGATATCAAATATCCCAGGTCTTACTACTGGATTCCTCACCCGTCAGAAAAACCATTCACAACAGATTCACAAGGTTACTTGGAATGAAGTAACTTTTCCCATTGAATGGAAATTATCTGGTCCGACAAAACCAGCAGAAAATACCAAAGCAGCAATTTATGAAAGCAGAAAAACTGGAGATATCAGTCTAAAATTCGACGATCACAGGAAAAGTGACGTATGTCCTGAAAATGTCAGGATAAACAAAAATCTTCTTAGAAGAAGCGATAGCACTAGAGAAGCTAGTGTCAGTGGTACTAAATTCTCTGTTGAAGAACCAACAGAATCTATCACTGAAGAAGAATTAGAAGTTGATCTGAACAGACCAGTAAATATGCTTAGAGCACAAAAGCTCTATGAACTCTATGATGAAGCAGAATCCTGTGAAGATACTGAACGATTAGAAAAACTAATTGAAGAAATGAAAAGGTTCAAACCAGGAAAGGAAAGAAAAATTCTTCCTTATCAAGATATAGAAATGGAAGAAGGAGAAAATTCCAATTCTAAAACTTTCATCATCCGAGAAAATGGAAAACTAAAACTTCCTATACAAAAAGCCCCTACGGGTAGAAACGGAGAAAGAAATTCTCAAAGATTTGTCCCAGAGGACAATTTCCAATTATGGTATCTAGCTAAATCTAGACAAAGCTTTAGACAAGAGAAAAACTCTTGACCAATGGGTAGATAGCCTCATGATGGCTTCTGCTCTCACCCTTGGAAAATTTGAAGCACCAGATCTTCAGGTGTACTATGAAACTACTCTCACCGGAGTAGCTAAAAAGTACTATCTGTCTTTCAAGGAGACTGCCAGAGGAAGAGACTGGCTAGAAGAAATAAAAAATTTGAAATCTCCGTATGATTTTGCAGTACCCCTGTACGATCAGTTCTGTGGAGATCTCTCAAATCTAAATGAAAAGGCTAAAGAAACTGCCAAATCAAATATCTATGCTCTCAAAATCTGTGACATGAGATATTTTGAAGAATACTTGAATGAATTTCAAGAATACTACTGCACAATCGGTGAACTAGAAAACACTGATCTAGTAAACCTGTTACACAAAAAACTCCCTGAACCATGGAGAACAGCTGTGAGAGAAAGCATAGCTGAAAAACAAATTGAAAGATTTTCAGTTGGGGGAATTGCCGACAGAATCAGGTAGGGGTGGGATCGGCTCAATAAATAAGCCATCCCGAAGCTGAGACCGATTGTTTCAGTCGGTTCGGTCCGGCTCGGCACCCATCAATAGCAATCTCAAAACCGAACCGTACCGAAACCGATCGGTTCGGTACCATTCGGTACACCAGTTCTCTTTTAAAAAATCTGTCAAGTTTCACAATAATGCAAATCTTACTGCAAATTTTTCCTGCATAAGTAATATAAGCACAACTGGCCCTTACCATAAAGTCCTAAACTAAAGACAGAGGCTTCTAAACTCATAAAGTCATAACTCATAACTCATAAAGACATAAACAAATAAACTGAAAATAAAGGCTGCAAACTCACAAACATACAAAGTTTATAAACTCACATACTGATATATAAATTGGAAACTGATGGCTGCTAAACTCACAAACATAAACTGCTAATCAAAGGCTGCTAAACTCATCACAAAGCAAAAAGCACACAAAGGCATGAAGCCATGAAGTCACAAACTGAAATTTGAAAACAAAAATAAACTCATAGATAGAACTATAGAAGTATTGCACAAACTCACAAAGGTTGAAACCAACAAACCATAAAGTCATAAATTGAAGAATGAAAATTGAAAATGAGACTCAGCAGTCAGCACAGTTCATGAAATGATAAAAATTAAAAATAAGCAACAACCAACAATGAGCAAAGTTCAACTTGTTTCTGAGTCATCAGAACCAGAATTTTCAGATTCATCTTCAACTTCGACAACTTCATCACTTGCATTAGTTGCATCCTTTCCCTTTGGTTTTGGAGGAGGACATGAGTTTACACTTGAAGATGCTGAGGTTATATGATCTACACACCAAACACAATGATTTGCTAAATATTAGAACTTGAAAAATAGAAAAATGTAATGGTAAACTAAACTGATCAAAAATCATAATACTTTACCTTTCTCACATTTCTCGTAGAATTCTGTTTCTTTGATGCCTGGAGCATCCTCTATGTAGTTAATATCATTCCCCCTCAACCAACTTTGCAAACATATCAAAGCTTCCACAGATTTTGGAGTTAATGAACTCCTAAAGTTGTCGATTACTCTCCCTCCAGTGCTAAAAGCAGCCTCAGATGCAACTGTGGATACTTGAACAGCCATTACATCTTTGGCTATTGCTGCAAGAACAGGATACTTAGGTCCATTCAGCTTCCACCTTAACAAAATTGGAAAATCTGATTCTCCATCATTTGTATACTCAAGAGGGTCCAGCAGATACTTGTCCACTTCATGTGCAACCACGTGCTCATCAAGTTCTGAAACAACTTTTCTCCAATCACTCAAGATTGATGCTCTTCCTCTACTACCGGTGCTTGTTCCTGTGCTTTGTGAACTTGAAGATAAAACCTCCCTTTTCTTTGCAGGGGCATCCTTTGGTGCATAAGCTTCATACAATGACATCAACACATCCCTTATCTCCTTGCCTTTTGCTTCCACAATGTCATTATCATACCCCTCTTTTTTCAACAAATGAGTGATATTAAGTAGCTTGAATCTCGGATCAAGCACAAGCCCCATAAACACCAAAGGATTTAGATCCTTGAAGCTACCATAATATTTGAGAAATTTGGAACTCATGTGTCCTGCCATATCAGTCAACACTTTCACTTTCTCAGTTTCACTCCCTGTCTGCATTTCAGGTGCAATAAACAGCTTGTTGATCTCAGTTTCCATGGACAACACATCATGGAAAGTAGTATGGATTGTGGGATGATTACTTGCACTGACCCTCAAAGTAATTTCATAAAAAACCCTCAGAAAATGCACAAACACCTCTGCCTTATCCCATTCTTCATCTGTCGGTGGCCCAACTCTATTTCTATTGCCTTTTACTGGAACCACATTCCCTTCCTCATCATACTCTTCCTCAGGCTCCTTGAAATATGCAGCAAAGCCACTGTCATCATCCTCTAGCATCCTTCCAAAGGCTTTTTTGAACTTCAAGGCAGCTTCCAACATTAAGAATGTTGAATTCCACCTTGTGGGAACATCCATAACCACCAAGCCTTTGCAAGGGACTTGTTCCTTTGCTACACATGCCTTAAAACTATCTAGCCTTGATGTGGAAGACCTAACAAACTTTACAGCATTTCTAATGGCTAGCACTGCCCTATTCAGCCTCTTCAACCCACTTCCAACAATCAAGTTACAAATATGAGCAGTACACCTAACATGCATGAACTTTCCCTCTAAGATTGATTCTGAGTTTTCCCTTTTGTCAAGTTTGGACCTAACAAACTCAAGAGCACACTTATTAGCAGCTGCATTATCCATTGTGATGGTTAAAACCTTGTTTATCCCCCACTAAATCAAACAAGACTCAATCAATTTCCCTATTGAATTCCCACTATGGTTATGGATAGTGCAGAAATTGATAATCCTCTTATGCATAACCCACTCATCATCTATAAAGTGTGCTGTTAGCACCATGTAATTGAAATTCTGAACACTTGTCCAAGTGTCAGTAGTTAGGCAGACTCTATGATGTGCCAAATCAGATTTCAATTTCTTTTTCGTCTTATCATACAACTTCAAAAAGTCTTTCACCAAAGTTTTCCTACAGGGGACCCTAAACAGAGGCTGCATAACATAACAAAACTTCCTAAACCCTTGCTTTTCAACAAAGCTAAAAGGAAGCTCATCAACTACAACCATTTCGACACAAGCTTGCATCACTTCATGAGGATTATATGCTACAGCCTTAAGTGAATTACCCTTACTTTTATCACCAACAAGCAGTTTTTGATTCTTATCGACAACCCTCCTTCCTGGATAATACTTGCATGAGTTGTTTATGTGCCTAATCATAACCTGAGTCCCATTTTTGTAAGAATCACAAGCATAGTCTCCTACTGCTCCCTTAGGACAATATATACACTTAGCCCTCCTAAACTCTTGTATAATATCTTCTTTACCCTTAACTTTAATCACTTTCGTATCAGTGTATTCCTCAAAGTGCTCCCAAACCCAACTACGTTTCCTATCAGCTCGAGGATTGTCATGTACCTTTTCAAAAGAACCCGGAGTTGTTGCCCCTGCGGCTGATTCAGTGACATCTTCTTCAGCTACTGAAGGAGAGGTCCCACTGCTCGAAACAACCAAGCTGGACTGAGGGAGAGGTAACACTGCTCGGTCTGCTGACTCTGCTCCTTCTTTGCCTACTTCACCCCTCTTCTTACTTCTTCTAAACTGGAACATAAAAAATAAAAAATAAAAAAATAAAAATTAACAATAGTAACTAAAGAATGAAGATTGAACACAATTCATGTAATCAAACATAAATAAACTGATGCATTGTTAATCAGATAATCATTATTATTTTTTTTTTTTTTGAGTAAAACATCAAGGACTTTATTGATTATACAAGATGGGTACAATCAAAAGCCAAAGCATCCAGAATATGAGCTGATAATCATTATAGCACATAAACTGATAATCATAATCAATTAATCATTCTATGCAGAAATTGATAAACTGATAAACAAGTAAAACAACAGTTCAGCACATCATAATGTACTAAGATACATTATAATCTAATAATCATAATATCTAGTTCATAATCTCATACGTCAATAAGCCAAAGTACTGAAGTGGCAATTACCCAAATCAATCTCAAGTTCTCAACCAGTCAACCATCATGCATGACCCAATACTCAACAGTCAACAACTCAACAGTCAACAACTCAACAAGGCAACAAACATCTAGATCTAGCTTTCCCATTTGAAATTCATATTAATCAAAACCCAATACTCAGACTTACTCCTAGCTTTCCCATTGATAATCAAATGATCAAATCCGAGCCTTCAGTGAAAGCTACAGATGTAGCTTTCGGAGCTGGAGCTTCAACTTCTTGAGTTCTTGTCTTCGATTTGAATGGAATCGTGGAATCGTGGTGCATCGATTGAAGGAGGTTTGCGAATGAAGGCGGCTTGGTTAGGTTGAAATGTCGAAATGTCGAAATGTCAAAACTGTCAAATGACTCGAGCTGCAGCCATCCATCAATTTGGAGCAAAGTAACGGGCCGGGTCGGTAACTTTACGATATGAAAAAAGCCCAATCCGATCCCGACCCGAGCCCAATATATTCGGTACGGTTTCAGTTCGGCACTCCAAAAAAAAAAAATGAAACCGAGCCGATCGGTATCGGTACCGGTTCGGTCGGTATCGGCGTCGATATTTCGGTCACAGTTTCCCAGCCCTAGAATCAGGCAATTACTAAAAGAGCAATGCAAAGCAAATCTTAGAGCCAAGATGGCTAAGAAACAACTCAAAGGAGTTGAAAACTTCTGTTTCGGAATACTGGATATGCCAACCAACTGGGGATGTCATGAATCCAAGTTCCATAGAAAAAGAAAAGAAAAGTATTACTAAAAAAGATTCAGAAAGAGTAATAAGAAAAAAGATTGGAAATTTAAGAAAAGTTCCAACTTCAAGAAACAACAGGATGAAGATCCAAAAAAGAAATTCTTCAAGAAAAAGAAGAATCATCAAAGTAACTATCAGAATAAACAACCAGGCAAGAAAGCTTGCAGATGCTGGCTATGTAAAGCTGAAGGGCACTATGCCAATGAATGCCCAGAAAAGGGTAAAAGATCTAGTAAAGCTCTATTTGAAGGAAGAATACAAGCCTATAGTAGAAACAACAATTATGAAAGGCTACAAAATAGCTTATTCTGATGATGATGAAGAGGACGACATGTCAGTTTACTCTGCCTGGTCTGAAGAAGAAGAATCATCTGACTCTGAAATAGATTCTGAAGTTGAATACTTAGAATCTAGATAGATGAATGTTCTTAAAGTCAAAAACTGGGAAGAAAGTAAGACAGAAGCAATAATGTCTTCCTATCAGGTGAACCCTGGTACATTCGTTTGTGACTACTGGTTATGTCACGAAAAGAATGGGCTTCCTATGTTTTGTGAAGAGTCAAAAAAGACTTATCACAAAGAATGCTTCATAGCTGAAGCAAAGCAAGAAGAAAAACCAAGAATGGCATTATCAGCCAATTGGTAGAACAAGAATATAAATAATATTTCTCTGAGCAAAAAGAGAAAGAAGTAGAAACTTTGTTCAAAGAAATTATGGAACCCTCTTCCTCAAAACCAAAGGAAGAAGAAGTCAATGAAGAAAAGATCGATGAAAATATAGAACTGGTTGAACCACCAGAAAATATTCCAAAAGAATGCAAACCATTCATAGCACATGAACAAGCTCAAGAAAAGGAGCTTCAACAGTCGAAAATCGTCTCTACTAGTAGATACAGCAACTACATAGAGATTAGATTAAAATTCCCTGACCACAAGAAATATCATCTACATGCATTTGTAGATAATGGATCAGGATTCACTGTTGCAAAGAGATTTGCAATTCCAGAAGAACTCTGGAAAGAATATAAGAAAAGAATAGCTACTGGTGTCCAGTTCGATGGAAGCCACCTAACCATGAGCAAGGTAGCAAAAAACGTTCATATCACCATTGGTGGAGGAACATTTATCATCCACACTCTTTGGCAATCAGAAGGCCAAGGATCAGATTTCTTGTTGGGAAATGATTTTATTCTCCAACAAAGATTTATTCAAGATGAAGAAGCGATAGGCTTCAGAAAAGGAGAACGGGTGTTCTGGGCAGACAGGTTTACTCAAGCCAAAAGTGTAGTAGATCCAAACTTTACTACCCAATATCAAAGATCGCAACAGAATAGTGGTGATCTTACTCCCTACAAGCCCAAATTCGAACCAATACTCCAAATCAAACAACAACAAGAATTACTTGTTGAAGATTCTTCTGAAGAAGAAGATGAAGAAGCTAGCTTCATCCATGAGTACAACCTCAAGCACTTCCAGAATAAGCTTGAGTCTCAGAAAATTCCTACTCTTGATAAAATCAAGAAATTGCTTGAACAGAATATAGATGTCGACCCTCAGAAATTTTGGGAAAAAGACTCAGTGGTCTGTGAATTGAGATTACATGATATGAATGTTATCTGTCATGTCAAAGCCATTCCTCAGTACAAAGAGGAAGATCAAAAGGAATTCAGAAAAGACATTGAAGATCTCTTGAACAAGAGATTAATTCAACCATCCACTAGCCCTCATCATGCTCCAGCTTTCTACGTGAGAAACCATGCAGAAAATATCAGAGGAAAAGCTAGAATGGTAATTGACTATAGAGATGTCAATAAGAAGACCGTTAAAGACGGTTATCAAATTGCTCAAGTACGAGTACTGATCAACCAGCTCAGAGGAGCTAAAGTCTTTTCAAAATTCGATGCAAAGTCGGGTTTTTTGGCAAGTCAAGATGCATCCAGATAGTGTTCCTCTCACTGCATTTGGAACACCACAAGGACATTACGAATGGTTAGTAATGCCCTTTGGTCTAAAACAAGCCCCCTCAATCTTCCAAAGAAAGATGGATGACATCTTCAAACATGTTGCTGAATTCTGCGTCGTCTACAATATATCCTTGTCTTCTCCAAAAACAGAGAAGAACACAAGAAACACCTCTATGAGATTGTAAAGCTGATAGTTCAGCATGGAATCATCTTAGGAGAGAAGAAAATCTTCTTTATCCTAGATGAAGTGGATTTCCTTGGAATAAACATCAATAATGGAGTGATAAAACTCCAACCACACATCCTTGAGAAAATCTAGAAATTCCCAGACAAAATTCCTGATGCTAAGAGTCTAGAGAGATTCTTAGGAGTCATCAACTATGGAAGGGATTTCATCCCCAAAATCTCAGGACTAACAGCAATGTTATCTCCTAAAACAAGTTCCAAAAGAAAATGGAACTTCACGGAAGATGATGAAAAAATAGTGAAGCAGATGAAAGCTCTCTGCAAAAATCTCCCTCCTCTCCAACAACCAGAGGAAAATGATGAAATCATTCTCCAAACAGATGCTAGTGATAATTACTGGTCCGGTGTTGTTTTGGCAAAAACGCCTGGAACTAACATTGAAAAGATCTGTAAATTTTGTAGTGGCAAGTTCAGCCCTGCAGAACAAAATTATCCTACAGGAGAAAAAGAAATCTTGGCTGTCAAGAAAACAATTTTAAACTCTCCAACTTTTCTTGGAAAACCCTTTACTGTCCGCACTGATTGTGCTAGAGTAAAGAATTTCAAAAATTTTAAACTTGATAAAGCTGCTGATACAGGAAGATTAGCAAACTGGCAATTGTTTCTTAACCAATATGATTATACTGTTGAATTGATTGCAGGAAACAAGAACTATCTTCCAGACTCCTTAACCAGAGAAATGGCAATGTTCAGCTGAAGAGATGACGACAAAGGTCGCAATCCCAGAAACAGAAGATCTGGGAAAGAACATTAAACTGCTGAGGATCCCAAAGAAAAAATCCTCAAAAGGTTTCTGCTAAGTCCAAAAGGACTAGCCACAACTGATCAATCCCAAGGTAAAGGATTGGCTAGCCCGTCTCAAACGGCAGACGGTAATGGCTCATCAAGACCGTTGAAGGCTGTTGCTTTGCCAAAAAGCAAATCAACTCCAACTGGAGTTATAAATATTTTTAATTATGAACTAAAAACCTTTGCTGATCCTGTGTTTAGAACTGGCAGGAGGCTAGCATATCACCATAAGGCAATTCTAGATAACCTTTTATTCGCCTTTCAAGAAAGAAACAGTGGAATCATGTTCCCAGCTCTCTTTGCACTTGCTGAAGAACTCCATGAAAATGCTAGACCACAGTTTGAAGAAGTTCATGAAAATACACGCCCTAAAGGCTAGCATATCACCATAAGGCAATTCTAGATAACCTTTTATTCGCCTTTCAAGAAAGAAACAGTGGAATCATGTTCCCAGCTCTCTTTGCACTTGCTGAAGAACTCCATGAAAATGCTAGACCACAGTTTGAAGAAGTTCATGAAAATACACGGCAGAGTGCTGTCCAAAGTGAAAAAATCCAGTATCTTGAAGATCCTGAGAGTGCTAGAGTTCCTGTTTTAGCACTAACAGAACCAGATTGGTTTGACTTTCATAATCTGATTGGAAGTCATAATTCCGACTTCTCCTCTCCAACTTTCTTCATAGTCCCTGGACCTTATGTTGGAAGGTATGTAGTCAATGTTCAGAGTGAACATCCCCAAGAACACAAGCTTTGACTTGTTGAAAATGGTTTTGTCCATAATCTTTGGACTAAAACTAATGATGATCTCAAAGGACTACCACCGATCATAGTCAATACAATCAAGAATGTCAGAAAAAATGACTGTATCCTCAAGTTGAAATTCAGATCAACTCCTCCAGAATGGATTCAGAATAGAAATGGTGAAGTTGAATATATTTCTCCATATCATTATGTGAGGATTATCCAAGGACAATATCTTCAACCTGCATGTGTAGGATATAATGGCCAGCCAAACTTCAGCATCCCTTGGATGAAGGTCATGTCCCTCGACTATATTCAGAAGATCATCAAAGAAGATAAAGAAAATACATTCTTGGCAGCAGGAGAGAAAATCTTAATCACTGCCTATGATCATCCTAAAACAGTTAGCAGTGACCTTTTTCTATCTCTCAAGAGAAAGGAAATCGACTCTACGTTGGCATGCTTGCAGTGGATCCAGAAGCTTGAAACAGACAACCACTACAAGATGTATGCAGATACTGACGTAGAAGATAATGAAGTGAAAGCTAGGATGGATGACAACTCTCTTGTCCTAGGCCAAAATTCTGAAACAGATGAAAACATGTGAAGCAGCATGTGTAAAAGGCACCGAAAGCAGCTTTGGCTTTTCCTAAAGAAGCTTTTGCTTTTCAGAAAAGAACAAGGTGAAAAACATTTCACCTAAAGGAATCTGCTTTTTACCAACCGACCTCCATCATCAGGAGCACTCACAAAAGCAGAAAATAATGGAGTTGTGTTGTACATTTTTGTGTTTTGAATTCCGGTTTGAGCTCCGCTGCCTATATAAGGAGCTTTAGTTTTAGTTGTAGAGCATTGAAAAATTCCTCCATCAGAAAAATCTCTCATAATTAGTTCTAGATCAGAAAATTGAGTAGAAGAGTTTTCTCTCAATAAGTAAGAAAGCTATAGTAGCAATGTGCTCTTTCATTTCTGCCTAGGTGTGGAGTACTTTCTTTTCAAGTAAGTATCTGTAAATCATTCTTATGGATAGCTAAACAGCTTCTTAGCTGTTTACCTGAGAATGAGGCTCTGAATTTTAGTCTGTAATTATGTTTGAATAAATAATTTCAGATTGCTCATCCACCTTGTCAGTATGTTTTAAATTTTAGTTTGATGTTTAAATGATTATATATGTTTCTGCCTTTACTCCTGCACGATTTCTAGGTTTAAACTTTCTTGTTCTTAGAAAAAATTGCATCGGCTTAGGATAGAAACAAGCAGCAGTGATTCCGCCTGTTAAAGTAACTGCTAGGCAGGGAGCCGTTAGGGGAAAAACTTGGGCATGTTGAAGGCTAGTTTTGTTTTTCTCATGAGTTTGAACATGATTTTCTAAGAAAAAGCAAATGTTAGATCCAAAAGTCAGCATAGGACATATTAGGCACTAGTTTAGAAAACACTACCCTTATATGTCTTTTCCTCTAAGATTTGTGTAAATGGGCACAATACAAACTTGTTGGTGCAAGTGGGCACAATACTTGTGATTTCTGGGTAAACAGAAATTAACCCTTACTTATAAGGCCATTTTTGAATGTTTTTTTAGCCATAGAGCCACCACCTATTTTTTTTCCCTCATAAGGCCACTAGATTAAAGCCCCATTTGGAATTGCTTTGCTTTTAAAAAAATTAGCTTTTGTTCAAAATTTTAGATTTTATTGTGTTTGGTAAATAAATAAAAAACAGATTTAATTGAAAGTTATAGGTCATTGGCAGCTGATTTTAGAAATAGCCCAGATGTTGCTTTTAGAAGTTGTTGTGGATCAAAACACACTCTGCAGTTGTTTTATGTATTGACAGCACTTTTAAAAATATTATTTGTCAAACACGAAACTGTTTTAATTCACAGCTGATTATTCTCACAACACAGCAGTAGTAGTTTTTTTTTAAAGTCACAGCAATCCCAAACTAGCCCTAAGTATTGTGTTAAATTTTGAATATAAAAATCAATATATTTACGTAAATGCAACTAGAGTCAAAATTCAGCAATCACTCTCTCTCCCCCCTCTCCGACGAGGTCTGCGGCAAACTCCGACCAACTCCGGCCGATCCCCGGCCAACTCCGGCAGGGTTTCCGGCAACTTCTGACCAACTCCGGCAAGATCTCCGGGGACCACAAAAGCTATTGTTACTATCACCAAAACCTACTGTCACTAGCAACAAAAATTACTCTGATGAAATTTCTGGCAACCTCGTGCGAGGTCACAAAAGCTACTGTCACCAACAACAAAAGTTACTGTCACCAACAAAAGCTACGCTCCCAAAAACCAAAAGTTACTTACCCCACCAGCAATAACTACCGTTACCAATACCAAAAACTACTTTCACTTGCAATAAACGCTGCTGTCACCAATACTAGAATGCTACTCTCACCAGTAACAAAAGCTACTCTCACTATCACCAAAAGTTACTCTCATCAACGCAAAAAGCAATAGTCAAGCAAAACAAAAGCTACTCCCAGAGACTGAGAAAGCTATTGTCAGAAACTAACAAAACTATGGAAATATAAATGATGCAATCAAAGTAAAAATATTACTGCAATCGAGAAAAGAAAACATATTCAATGATACAAAAAGTATGTAGGATTCAACAATAACATAGCTATGTAAAAAACTACTTCCATAGTTATAAAAAGCCACTACCATATCTGTGAAAATTTATTACAATAATTGAATAAAGCTACTGTCAATGTTGTAACGCTACTGTCATTTTTCAATGGCGCTCTAAACCCATAAGCATGATTTTGTCGCCTTCAGCAGGAGACTTCATTTCAACATTTCTTGGTTGGCCGAATAATCTCTTGGTTAATGGAGGCTTCAATATCCAAATTCACATAATTTTTGAAAACTGCTACTACAAATGCAAAGGGGAAGAATTCTGCAAGAACAAAGATACAACATAATATTAGTATTTGAGATGAAAAATAAAAACAGCAATGTACTGCTGCACCACAAACGTGGCATTCTTTATTAACTAAATAACTAAAAATAAGTAATCTGAAAAGCTATTGTCTAGGTACAAAAAGCTACTATAACATATGTACAAAGCCAATGGAGCAGTAATAAAAAGCTACTGACATAGGTACAAAAAACTACTCACATGTACAAAGCTACAGAACTAGTAATAGAAAGTTACTGACATAGGTACAGAAAACTACTATAACACATGTAGAAAGCTACTGGACTAGTAATAAAAAACTACTAACATAAATACTGACACACAAAAACCAGCTTTTCCAATTTGATGAGCTATTGACAAAAGACCACTTGAAATCAATCAAAATGAAAACAAAAAAGCTATTGATATTAGATTGAAAAGACACTAACATTGGGATAGAAAGCTACTATCACTGCATTAAAAAACCACTATAACAGTTATAGAGAGTTACTAACTTGAAATCAATCAAAACAAAAACAAAAAGCTACTAGCATCGACTTAAAAATATACTACCGTAGCCATAGAAAGGTACTACTTCTGTGTTGAAAAGCCACTATAACAATCATGGAGAACTACTGACTTTAAATCAATCAAAATGGAAATAGAAAAACTATCTCCAAACCCAATAATTTGAGAGTCACTATCAAGTTACACAATATGATTTATCACAAACTGTTTCAATGTTCAATACATAGCATATAGCCAAACCAAAAGTGCATGCATCTCTTTCAACTACAACCAAGTATTAGGCTTTGATATCTTTCTGTTTTCCTATATCTTGTCCCACCACATGAAACTACATGTCTACATACCTTTCTCAGCAAAAAAATTACAAGCATTACGTCAAACAAATAGATAGCTTTATCAGACAAATAAATGTAAAAAGATTTTGATAAGAGGAAGGAAACTAATGATAGAATTTAGTTGATTGCCGCAACTAATAAAGCCAAAGCACAAATTTAAACCCTGCCAGTTGCACTTGCAGCCATAAAACAAAAACAGAAAGGACTTGCCAACCCAAAGCCATCTCCAAACTCATGCTCGCAATAACAATAAATTAGATTTATTGCAGGCCAAAGAACAAAGAGTCGCGTATACTTTGAGGCCGCATAAGATCAATAAAAGAAACCAATAAACCGTATCAAATAAGCGTTCTCCTTAAAACTAGTTATCTGTTTGTTTGTATTGATAAGTACAGCTGTGAGAATAAAAGTAAGAACCAAGAACTACAGCAGCTGCTAATGTTCAATCTAATCTGATCACAAGCTCTAAATGTTATCTCACTACAAAAAACAAAAGAAAAGGTAAAAAAAAAAAATGTCACGTTGTTCGCACTCAATCATAAACCACACTTCATTGATAAATGCAACATGGAAAGCAGTAGGCAATCAAAAAAAAAAAACATGGAATGCAGTAAAAACCATACCATATAAAGCCAAGGAAAAGATCAAAACGTCTTGGATTAGTTGGACCTACCTCAGATTCTTCATACTTGGTTCTCAGATCTCAATTATCATTCTCCTATTTCTGTTTCGTCATTAAGAATTAGATGGTAAATCTAAAATGATTTTCGCTACTATTATTATATCCAAATGACCATCTAATCTCTCTTTATTGTCTTTATGACGCTTTGTCAATCCATGAACGCACTTCGAATTCATTTTAGTTAAATCGAATGTGAACCATGTTTAACGTTAATAATTCATCACTAGAAATCAATCTCTTACAAACATCAGCAGTCATCTCAAACCCTAAGAACAAACTAACAACAAGAATAATCCAGTGATATCTAAATAGAGACATAATCCAGTGATATTTTTGCTGATGAATTACAAACAAAACGAAACAAGAGGAAGAAGAGGAAGGTACCATAGCAGGATTTGGAATCGCAAGAAACAAAGCTTTGATCTCTGGAATTAGTAATCTCGAGTAAGTGATTTCGCCATGCCAGTGAAGAAAGACGTGATTTCGTGGTTAGTGTAGTGTAGACGACGACGGATCAGCTGTAAAGGAATGCGTTTGAGTCGCTCCTGCTTTTGAGCTTCACGCCAATCGCACCAGCAATCGGAATCTGTTATGGCTTAGAGTTTGTTATTCTGTTAATAAGTGTCCTAGTCTTTAGGATGTTGTTATAGCTTTGAATTCTTCCTAGTTTAGTTACCACGTTTCTAGCTGATAACGTGGGCTGCATTTGAATTTCTGCTTTATCTTGTAAGGCTATTATATAGCCATATCGCATCTCAAATAAACTAAGTCATTCTCTCAGATTGGTCTTGTGTTCTTGATCTATTGCTATCTTGTGAGATCAATAACTCCTAACAATCTGGTATCAGAGCCCCCCACTGGGGCCTGAGAAAAGAAAGCTGCAGTCTTTCGAGTGACTCACAAACAAGAGAAGAATGAGTGAAGAGAAGAATTTCCTGCAACCTGCCATACCACGCTTTAATGGTCATTACGACCATTGGAGCATGATTATGGAAAACCTTTTGAGATCTAAAGGTTATTGGAGTCTAGTTGAGACTGGTTATGAAGAATCACAGGCAGGAGCAGCGTTGAGTGAGACGCAGCAAAAGCAATTGGAGGAGTTGAGGGCTAAAGACCTCAAAGTGAAGAATTACCTGTTCCAGGCAATTGACAGGACAATTCTTGAGCAAATTCTGGAGAAACGCACCTCGAAGCAAATATGGGATTCTATGAAGAAAAAGTTCGAGGGAAATGCTAGGGTGAAGCGTTCGGCTCTACAAGCGTTGAGAAGAGATTTCGAGATTCTGGAGATGAAAGTAAGTGAGACTATCACTGATTATTTTGCTCGTGTTATGGCTATTGCTGACAAGATGAGGAGTAATGGTGAGCAAATGAGAGAAGTTACCATTGTGGAGAAGATCCTTAGGACTTTGACCGAGAAATTTAACTATATAGTTGTCTCGATCGAAGAATCTAAGGATATTGATTCACTCACAATTGATGAACTGCAAAGTTCACTCATTGTGCATGAACAGAAGTTTCATAAGAGTCGTGGAGAAGAGCAGGCACTAAGTAACACATGAAGAGAGACATAGTGGAAGAGGACGTGGGAGAGTTGTGTTCAGAGGAGGAAGAGGCAGAGGAGGGGGTCGTCAACCCTACAACAAAGCCATCGTTGAGTGTTTCAAATGTCATCAACTTGGACACTATCAATATGAGTGTCCAAAGTGGGATAAACAGGCCAATTATGCGGAGTTGAATGATACAGAAGAAATGCTTCTCATGGCTTACGTAGAGATGCATGGAGCAAGTCGAAATGACGTATGGTTTCTTGACTCAGGTTGTAGTAACCATATGTGTGGTGATCGATCATTGTTTTGTGAGCTGGATGAAGGGTTCAAGCAGATGGTCAAGCTAGGAAACAATATGAAGATGAGTGTAGTTGGAAAGGGTACTGTGAGATTGTCTCTCGATGGTCTCAATCACATAGTAACTGGAGTGTTTTATGTGCCGGAACTGAAGAATCATCTTCTCAGTATAGGTCAGCTGCAGGAAAGAGGGCTAGCTATTCTAATTCAGTCAAACAAATGCAGAATTTATCATCCATCAAGAGGTTTGATCATCCAAACCGACATGACTGCAAATAGAATGTTCGTTCTGCTATCCAACACTCAATTCACTAAGATGCAAACAAAGAAGGAAGTGTGTCTTCAAGCAACCACACAAGACCTAGCTCATCTATGGCATCGTAGATATGGTCATCTAAGTTATAAAGGCCTCAAGACTCTGCAGCTCAAAGAAATGGTGAGAGGTTTGCCTAAGTTCTCTGAATCCAACGCTGTATGCACTGATTGCTTGAAGGGTAAGCAACACCGAGACTCTATTCCCAAAAGAAGCACATGGAGAGCATCCCAGAAGTTGGAACTTGTTCATGCAGATGTATGTGGACCGATTTCTCCGATCTCCAACAGTCATAAAAGGTATCTGATTTGCTTTATAGATGATTTCAGTAGAAAAGCATGGGTGAATTTCCTAGTTGAAAAATCAGATGCATTTGCTTCTTTCAAGTTTTTTAAGAATTGTGTGGAGAAAGAGACTGGTTTGGCCATTAAGTGTTTGAGGACAGATCGTGGTGGGGAATTCACTTCAGGTGAATTCAATGAATATTGCAAGAGGAATGGAATAAAGAGGCAATTAACCACTGCCTATACACCGCAACAGAACGGTGTTGCAGAGAGGAAAAACCGGACGGTGATGAACATGGTGAGATGCTTATTATCTGAGAAAGGTATTCCGAAGACCTTCTGGCCTGAGGCTGTGAATTGGACCTTCTATGTGTTGAACAGGTGCCCCACACTATCAGTGAAAGATGTGACTCCAGAGGAAGCTTGGAGTGGAGTTAAACCATCTGTAGAACATTTCAGGGTTTTTGGAAGTGTTGCACATGTTCATATTCCTGAAGCTCGGAGGACAAAGCTTGAAGACAAGAGTTATAGCTGTGTTCTATTGGGAGTAAGTGAGGAATCAAAAGGGTATAGGCTTTATGATCCGGTCTCAAAGAAAGTTGTGATCAGCCGTGATGTTGTATTCGAGGAGGACAAGAAGTGGGAATGGGATAAAAGCTACGAAGACCAAATTTTACTAGACTTAGAATGGGGAGACGAGGAGGAGCAAAATGTTTCAAGTGAGTCTGAAAGAGAAGATGCAGATGACAATGAAGAAAGTGATGAAGTACTGCCAAGTCCTATAAGTGTGGAAGGTTCTCCAGAATCCTCTAGTTCAGAAGAAGGTAGGAATCGAAGAGTTCCGGTATGGATGAGGGACTACGAAACTGGTGAAGGTCTCGGCCTCTCTGATGAAGATATTAATGTCAACATGGCTCTCTTTACTAGTGCAGATCCAATATGCTATGAGGAAGCAGTGAAGGTTGATAAATGGAGGCAAGCCATGGACTCTGAGATGAGATCCATTGAGAAGAATGAAACGTGGTTTCTAACAGAGTTACCAAGTGGAGCTAAAAGAATTGGGCTCAAATGGGTATACAAAACGAAGCTGAATGAGCTTGGAGAGGTTGAGAAGTACAAAGCTCGCTTAGTTGCGAAGGGTTATGCACAAGAATATGGAGTTGACTATGAGGAAGTGTTTGCACCAGTTGCTTGAATGGATACGGTTCGAATGATTCTTGCCTTCGCTGCACAAAGAGGTTGGAATATTTACCAACTTGACGTTAAGTCAGCATTCCTCCATGGAGAGTTGACTGAGGATGTCTTTGTTGAACAACCGAGGGGGTATGAAGTGAAGAATGAAGCTCACAAGGTTTATAAGCTCAACAAGGCGCTGTATGGACTCAAGCAAGCACCTAGGGCTTGGTTCAGCCGGATTGAGTCATATTTCCTGAAAGAAGGCTTCGAAAGATGTGATAGTGAGCAAACACTTTTCATCAAAACCAACAAGCAAGGTAAACGTTTGATTATAAGCTTGTATGTTGATGATTTAATTTACACTGGAGATGATGAGGCTATGATCAGTGAGTTCAAAGGTTCAATGATGAAGGAATTCGATATGTCGGATTTGGGAAAAATGAGGTATTTCCTCGGTATTGAAGTGATGCAGTTTGGTGAAGGGATCTTTATAAGCCAGAGGAAGTATGCAATGGAGGTTTTGAAAAGGTTTGGGATGGAGAGTAGCAATGAAGTTCAGAATCCCATCATTCCGGGGTTTAAGATCTTTAAAGATGAGAATGGAGTGGAGGTTGATGGCACTTTTTATAAGCAGTTGGTGGGAAGCATGATGTATCTAACAGCCACAAGACCGGACATAATGTTTGCAGTCAGTCTGATTAGTAGGTATATGTCAAAGCCAACAGAACTTCATCTCATGGCAGCCAAGAGGATTTTGCGTTATCTACAAGGAACAGCTGGCTTTGGGATTCTTTATAGGAAAGGATGGAATAAGGAGTTAGTTGGCTTCACTGACAGTGATTATGCGGGTTGTTTGGAGGATAGAAAGAGCACGTCGGGTTATGCTTTCATTCTGAGCTCTGGAGCAGTTTCTTGGTCGTCACGAAAGCAGCCAATTGTTACTCTTAGTACAACAGAGGCTGAATTCGTGGCTGCTGCAGCGTGTTCATGTCAGGCCGTGTGGATGAAGAGAATTCTGAAGAAACTTGGCTATGAAGGCAGCGAAAGCACTACCATTTTCTGTGACAATAGCTCAGCGATCAAGTTATCCAAGAACCCTGTGATGCATGGTAGAACCAAACACATAGATGTGCGTTTTCACTTCCTACGGGAGCTGGCTAGGGAAGGAGTCGTGCATTTGAAGCATTGTGGGACACAAGAGCAGGTGGCTGATGTGTTAACTAAACCACTTAAACTGGAGTCATTTCAGAAGTTGAGATATCAGTTGGGAGTGTGTAAAGCACCTGTAGTAAACTAGTTGCTTAGGCAATCTAGTTTAAGGGGGGGAATGTTATGGCTTAGAGTTTGTTATTCTGTTAATAAGTGTCCTAGTCTTTAGGATGTTGTTATAGCTTTGAATTCTTCCTAGTTTAGTTACCACGTTTCTAGCTGATAACGTGGGCTGCATTTGAATTTCTGTTTTATCTTGTAAGGCTATTATATAGCCATATCGCATCTCAAATAAACTAAGTCATTCTCTCAGATTGGTCTTGTGTTCTTGATCTATTGCTATCTTGTGAGATCAATAACTCCTAACAGAATCACCGTATGCCACTCGCCGCCAAATCTACCTTAATCTTGATGCAATCGGAATCGTCGTCAGAGACTCATTGCTTTTGCGAGGCTAGCTTGATAGGTGAAGGACTGAGAAAGGACGCCGAATCGACCGACACCATTATGAACACCGGCGATCCCTTGGTGAGGCACTGCGGCGAGAAGCCGAGGAAGAGCTCTCCGTTATCCGACGAGACCGAGTACCGAGTTGAATTCGAATTCGAGAGAGAGAGAGAGGGAGAGGGGATGAGGTTTGTTTTTGAAACAAATGAGAGAGTTGAGGGCAAAATAGGTATACCAAAAAAGAAGCTGACGTTTTTAGGTTCTAAAATGGCATTATGAAGACAAAAATGTTAGGTGGCCTTATGGCTAATTAAAGTTTCAAATAACACTGATGTGTAATTTTTTATTTTTTATTTTTTATGAGAAGACCACAATATATTAAGATCAAATATTACACATGATGTCACACTTTTTTTAAGGCACGACAATAAGAGACATCACTTAAATAAGTTTATCGAGAGACAATTTCATACATGTATCATTTCGTTGTCCATGCTTAGAGATGTTTGAGATATTGATCAATCTCAATTTTTTTATGAGAATGCAACAATATATTAAGATCAAATATTACACATGATGTCACCTTTTTTTTTTTTAGAACACGACAATAAAAGACATCACTTAAATAACTTTAATTGTTTTCTAACGCATCACATATGTAAGTACAAGCCCTGGACCGATATTAAAAACCAGAAACTCGGGATTCAGGACCATGTTAATTAACATCAGAAGACTCGAGCATACGAACCAAAATGGATCTGATTACATATACTGAGGCACCAAGCCTAACATGTGTCTTACTGTTTGGCTCCAGTTTTGTTGCAGCTGGTCAACAGTCTCTTTTCTGCGCGGGCGTGCCAGCACCGTTCGGGTGCGGTCGTCGGGAGTGTCCATTAACCTGACTTCTTTTGAGCGATTGTGAACGAGGAGAGCACCAACCTACTCGAGGGATTCTTTGTGCCTCGTGGTGAGGACTTTTGCTTAGCTTGGCTGGTTTGCGAGGGCGTTACCCTTGCTTGGCTGGTTCCGTAACCGTTGTGGTAGCGGTACTACAGTCGGCTCCCGAGGAGACTAGGACCGAAGCACGTTGACAGAGGGTTTGGTGGCACTGACAATCGGCTCCTGAGGATTCTGGGACTAGAGTGTGGTCACCGGTAAGAGAAGGAGAGGGGTTGCTCTGGGAAGACTTGAGTAGTCGTAGAGATTAGTTGATGAATTGTGTGTCTTGTTACTTCTTTGTAGCCTCTATATATAGGCTACCAAGCCATAGTGGTTGGCCATAAACAAATGGGATTATGGAGCACTTAATGGGATTATGGAGCACTTATTAGGATTACGGTGGGTTAAGAACTTAAGCACTAATGGAGATGAGCTTAACCATTTTATGGTTCAAACATTGCCCCCCAGACCTCGAAGTCAAAGGTCTTCGTCTTGACTGAAGAGGTCTTGAATCAGCACTGCTCTTATAATGTCGTTGCTCCAAAGCCACTTGTATTGGCTTGACTGATTCCATATAGGCCTCTAAATAGGCCATAAAGCTTGAATGCCACAATCTGAATTGCCTTTGTCATGAATTGACGCTTTCTTTGCCAACTTTATTGCCCTCCATGTATCTGATGTCTGGTATGCAGTGAATTGGCGAAACTTGGGCAGGTTGTAGGAGATGCGCACTTTAGCGTGCCCCCCATGTGAAGGAGACTGCTTTTGATCACGAATGAGGATATTTCTCTTCCTTGGTGGTAGCTTCGCCATGTGTATTGCATCAAGTATATGCCTTGTTCGCTGGCTCTCTGTTGATTTTCTCAAATGTAGGTGTTGGAGTCGCTTCGCTGGCTAGATCAAGGCCTACAATACTTGGCGAAATAAGATGCAGAATAGCAAACTGTTTGCTGCCATTTAATCCTTCACGAATCTTATGCTGAAGAGGATGATTGAATCATGGATATCGATATCATGACATGTGACCAAGTGAACCTACCATACTTGCTGCAACTTTAGCATCTAAAACTGCATGGGTTTTAATCATGTTTAAAAAAAAACATCAGGCCACTATGCTGGCCCTGCGGTTGTAGGGAAAGGTGCAATGCCATCTCTTCACTGCCGCTGAACTAACGAGGACAGAGCTTCGAAACCTTTTGGGACAGCGGCGGCTGGGGCCTGAAGAACTCTCCAGGATCTGGGAAGCCATTGTGTTCCTTCGCCGAGAGCGTGCGGTCAATCCAACTCAGCTCGACACTAGAGAAGCTGTTGAAAGACCTTGACGTGGCCCGCACTTGCCAATCTGCCGCGGAGGCTCGAGCTCGTGCGGCCCGCGTGGTATAGAATAACCTCGTTAGTTAGATGGAGGCTCTTCGCGGCACCTTGAATGATCGGGCCACTCACATGGGGGAGATAAGGCTCCAGAAGTTAGACTTAGAAGCCCATATCCGACATCTCCAAGCTCGTTTGGCCCATGTGAATTACAACGAGCTCAGTGCGGAGGAAGCCCAACTGGACGCTCCCTTGGCTGCCTCCGAAGAATTGATTCGCCGCTTGGCCCAAGCTGAAGAACGGGCCTTGTTAATTGAAAACGAGGCCCTTGCTACAGGCCTCCAGGTTGAGGTGCTTTGTGTGAAGCTTGATTTTGCGGGCCGGCCACTTTAGGCCTCTTATGACTTATAGTAGTGATTTCCTTAGGCCCAATTGTAGTACAAAATATATATATATATATATACATATATATTCTTCTTGTAGTTCCGACGGCATCTTTATTTCTTAACTAATATTTATCTTTTGGATCCACTTGCTGGCCCCAACTCAAAACTCTTGGTTTTATCTTCTTAATGAGTCTTTAACTTCGCATTAACTAACTGTTGAAAACTCCACTGTGAGAAGATAATATTGAAAATGGAACAGTTACCTCCTCGAAAACCGTTCGGTTCCCCCACGCGCCAATAATCCCTTCTTTTCCGAGATTTAGGGCAACTTTAATCAATATTTACTATCACTTAGTTTGACTCTTCGACTGTCCATCCACGGGTGGAGATGCTTTTCCAAGATTTAGAGCAACTTAATCAAGATTTACAGTCACTTAGTTTGACTCTTCAACTGTCCATCCAAGGGTGGAGATTTGCATGCCCTGTTCCTATAAATAGGTGCATTCTGGGGATGGGAACGTTCACGCAAAAAATGTTCCTCTGAGTTTCAGATCCTCAACAATACCCTTCCTTCCTCTTTCTTTTGTCCCTTCCCTTTTTACGAACACATCTCTGTCAACTTTAGTCCTTCTCTGTCAGATATATCTCTGATCTCATTTCCTCTCTTCACTTCACAACTCTCACATGCCTATATCTCCCTCCACATTATAAACCCAAATCCCCAATCCCAAAACTATTTCATCAACTCCAATATTTCTAACAGCAATCTTTCTTAATTACTCATCATCACCACTCTTCAATTCTCGCATTCTCTCAACTCATCACCAATGGAACCACAAACCCAGCAACCAACCGAGGATGGAGGAAGCCACAAAGCAGCCGGGAGTAGTGCTAACATGCTTTGCAGGCGGAGCAGTACCAGGTGGACTCCCACTACAGATCAGATAAGAATCCTCAAGGAGGTTTACTACAACAAGGGAGTTAGGTCCCCAACTGCAGAGCAGATTCAGAGGATCTGTCTCCAGCTGAAATGATACGGAAAGATCGAGGTCAAGAACGTCTTTTATTGGTTCAAAAACCACAAGGCTCGGGAGAGGCAGAAGAAGAGGTTCATTTTGGATGTTCATGTGCCCATGCAAAGATCAAGGCTTGTTGGTAATGGTAATGGTACCAATTGGAAACCTGAGGATCAGTATATTAACATGAACAACAAGTACTCTAACATTTGTCAGGGGGTTTCTTCTGCATCTGCTTCTGCTTCTTCAGCTGGTGTGATTGCTTTTAACGGGCAGATGGGGAACTATGGTGGTTATGGATCTATGAACATGGAGATTGAAACCCTTCCTCTGTTCCCCATGCACGGTGAGAACATTTTTGGCAACATGAAGATTACTTCCGAGGGAGGTGGCGACTACGGCTACTACTTTGGTGGCTGGGGCGGCTACAACGGTGGCTCTCGCACTTCCCTTGAGCTCAGCCTCAACTCCTACGGCTTGACCCTATTTTCCCGCGAAGGTGTTTTCTCTGCTAGAGAAAAGACAACTCACACTTCCCTTAAGCTCAGCCTCAACTCCTACGGCTCGACCTTATTTTCCCGCGAATGTGTTTTCTCTGCGAGAGAAAAGACAAAGCTCAAAAAATTTTCCGGAGCCGCTGACTCAGCTTAGTATAGTGTAGTGTTGCTAGGCGTAGCGAAGAAACGATTATGGGCCTCGAAAACAGGCCTTCATGAATGGGCTTCGCGAGTGTAGGAACACTAGAATTTCCCCCCATGTCTTATGCGAAGAAACCATCTACGACTCCTCCGAGTCCCATGTCTTATGCGAAGAAACCGACTAATAAATTAATCTCTAAAACTATCTCAGCCACAAATCAAGATATAGTAAGTTCTTGATACTTTTCGCGGTCTCATTTCGCTCGGAATTCACCTCTTGTCTGTACTCCATTTGCAGACTTCATGCAACTACTTTTTGTGGTGGATCTTTTGCGAAGCTTAGGAGGCGGATTTCGCTATGCTCCAAAGTGTTTCACTCAACTATTTCTGTGACGCATGTGGGCCTTTGGGATGCTTCGCGAACAAACAGGAGAGGCCTCCAAAATGAAAGCTTCTCCAGAAATTCTTTGAGGAGAAATCTTCTCAAAATATATCAGAGTAAGGAGAAATCTTCTCAAGGTAGATCCGAGTGAGGAGAAATCTTCTCAAGGCAGATCCGAGTGAGGAGGAATCTCTTTGAGCTTGGTGAAAATATTCCTCGCGAAGACTTTGCTGGCTTTTTGGATCGACTCCGCCTCAGTGTTTCGACTCCTTAGTAATTTTTGGATCGCACTAATTTTTGTTATGAAGAGTGGTGATGAATTGAATAAGTAGCTGAATTCAATAAGACATTGTGAATCAAGGTTTAGACATGCGGCCCAAGTATAGTCGCCTAGACACAAATTTTCTTTCAAATCCTTTGGGCAACCTTACTGAAATGGCCAGGTGGGGGAGGGCGAACAAGAGAGGCAGAATCTATTTTGGCATGAGCAACTTCCACATAGTAGTTTAGGCCCATTTGCACGCACTTCTGGATTCAAGAACCTGTCATGAACGTTGTCCCCTTTCTAAACACCATTTCACATAGGCTATACTTACTAAGATGAGAAAAGTCATAAGTGTGAATACAGTTCAACAAGTGTTAATAACCGCCCTTAACCTTAAGGGACCTGAACTAGGCACCAAAAAGGAGTTTAGGCTAATATTAACAAAAGAGACTTCACCTATTCCGTTATGATTCACAACCCCTTACCAACCTCAACTTCTTAATAGTGGTGTGATTTACATGGAGATTCTTCGATCCCCGGCAACGGCGCCAGAAATAAATAAGTGTTTCCACCATTCGCTGCCTCTACAAGATCACGGGGAGGCCATCTATGCTTAACTCCAAGCTCCGATGTATCAAAATTTGTAGGGTAAAAATTCCTCCTGTGAGAGCTTGTAGGAAAAGAACAAAGATACTTCGCATTGAAGAATTTGGAGGAATTTGGCTTGTGAGAGGGGTAATCTTGCCCCCCAAGTATCCTTGTTGGTTGGCGAAGCATGATCTTCAATTGCAATTTTGGAGATGAAGATGAGTATAGATCGGCTTTGTTACCAACTACCATATCATAGAACATGGTGTCTTCAGAATAAACCACGAATTGGCTTTTGCATTTGACCACTTGTTGGTCTGAATTCTCCACATCAAGAGCTTCAAAGAACTTGAACTCCTTCATATGATTTTTGAAACCAATAATCAAATTATAATTATCATCATATTTATCATAGATTGGCTCCGCATCGAGATCAAATTTAGAATCACCAAAATTCGATGAATCGATCTCTTCTTCGAAAATAGGCATATCAAATATTTGTTTGCCTCTATATTCTTTCCAGGCATCATATTGAGACGCCTCTATGTACTGTTTAGTATCATAGACAAATTTCTTTTGCAAGAAATTTGGAGCTGGATAATTGTAAACAAGAGTTAACTTGTATTGATGATACTCAAATTTACAGTCGCGAATGACAACTTGGCCACTAGAATAATTGTTCTGGCCATTCATGCAACGTGGGTTGTAGATGTGCCCTCCACATATATCAAAGCCACCGCTTGGCCTTGAAGAATATATGAAGAACTCAAGTTGAATTGATTAATAAAGCCACAGATTGGCTTCTGTAGACCACAACTTAATTGATAATTAAGTTGGTCATGGCTTAATTGATTAACTCCACCATGACGTCCAGCATGGCCAAGGCTCAATTAATGATAGTAAGGTGGGCCCTGCCCTTGACCCTTTGCATGATCATGATGACGTCCAGCCACCATATTCCATCTTGATTGATAATTGAGTGGGTCATGTTGACCATGCTTTTGACCCTTTGTATGGTCATGATGACGTCCAGTAGCAGAGTCACAATTCAATTGATCATGAACTTGCTTCTTTTGATCAAAGGGATGATCATGGGCCATATCTTGCCCCCCATACATCTGACCAGTAGCCACTTATTTTGCTTGATCAATGGAGAAATCAGCTATTTGTTCAGAGACAATTTTCTTATCAGAAGAACAATCTTGTTGATCCTCTTCTCCATATGCAACCTCCGTGCAAGGCTGGGATTTACCAGTGGGCAAGCTGATTTCTTCTTCTGCAACAGACTGATCTAGACGAAGGTTTTCACCTTTAGATTGATCGTCTCTTATAGGCAATTCAATCTCGGAAACAGCCTTTTTACACTTAAACTTGCTGAAGATCGAGAAACTCGCTGCGGTTATTTTGTGAGAAGTGACCTGTTTGTCCTCGCCAATGACGATCACAAAGAGTTGATTGTTGAAGGAATATCGATTTAGTGTGCCTTATCAAACTAGGAGTAGCAATAGGAGAGAAGGTTCTAGATTTCCCAATCCTACACGGATTGGTATTCCTTGTAACATTAGAACTAGTACTTTGTAATCCCTATATATAGGGCTCCTATTCTCAATAATAATACACACTCAATAATAATACACACATCTCTCTCTACAATTCTCTCTCGAATCTATTTTACTTAAACACGTTATCAGCACGAGTTCTAACCACAAAGCAAAAACCAAAAAAAACCGAAAACCTTTTTCACCAAAACTGCCGCAGCACCTAGCCCCTTGCTAGCCCGCCTGCTCCTGCAGCCCTCTCGGTCTGCCTACCTGCGTGCCTACTGCCCCAGTAGCCCCTAGCCCGAGCTAGCCAAGCCTTCGCTGCAGCCTGCTCCTTGCGCGCCCAGCGCTACGCGCCCCTGCGCTCCGTGCTGCCCGCCTACGCGCCCGTGCGTCTGCAGCCCCACGTCGCTGCACTACTGCTCCTGCAGCTCTGCCGCACATCTGCTGTCCCTGCAGCACCTACGCGCCCCTGCGCACGCATCCCTACTGCCCCTGCAGCACCAACGCACACTGACTGCACCTTTCCCCTTTCCTGTGCACGTCCGTCTGTTTGCAGGCTCCGAAACATCTAGTTCAGAAACTCGGATCAAAATATTTTCTTCATCAAAGTTGTTCATGTCTGTCTCTTCCATCTGACCTCCGAATTTCATCCTTATCGGAGTTATTTTGAGACCAGTACAACAATCAAGGTGAAAACTGTTCAGAAGAGAATTTGCTTCGAATTTCAACAAGCTTGACCTTATAAACATTCGCTGCACGCCTCTACTCGAATTGCTTCGCTCCATCACGCCTGCATCGACACGCGCGTGATCCAAATACAAGTAAGCATTCAAGAGTAAGTTTTGAAGTTCCTGTAATTTAGAAATTAATATTTCTTCTTTTTCTCGGGGACTTGAAAACCTCCCTTCTTCTACATCCCACCTTTCTTATAACGTGGGTTCGATTTTGAGAAAGCGGAATCGTGGGGATTCGCGCTATTAACGAACTAAGAGCGTTCGTAAGACTTCGGACTAAGAGCGTCCGCAAGCATCGATTGACGACCATATAAACATCATTGTTTCGGTCTAATCCAATCATTCTTGGAAATCGATTTCTTGGTAGCATAGCTCGGAAATCTTATTATTATTAGTTTTCGTGGAAGCATTGACTCCGAAACTAACGTGTTCTTGTTTCATCTTTCAGGATGACATACACGAACAAACTCGATTTTGTTCCATTGGATTATGCAGGCAAAAGATATTTATACTGGGCCATTGACATTGTGACCCATCTTACTGCCCAAGATTTATTGCATACAATCCAAGAGCTTTGTCCTATAGAAACAGCTCCAGACCCTCAAACTGAGAAAGATAATTCTAAGGCAATTGTCTTCATGAAACGTCACATGGATAGTGACCTCCGCATCAGAGTAATGATGCGTCTCTGTGGAAAGATGATCACAGAAGACCAGTTGATTGAGAAAACCCTCAATACCTTCCCCGTCTGTGCTATGAGGTCCTTTGACTTATTTCGGACTCATGTAAATGCAAGACGGATCACAAGTTTCCAACAGCTTATTGAAGCTATGGCCACTGCTGAAAGACATGGCAATGAACTTGTGAAAAGAGAATTTGATAGGCTTCAAGATAGCCATCAAGAGCATCGTCCTATGGCTAGAGAAAGTCGCCATCGACGTTATGATCCATACGATCGAAATGCTCAAGAAGGTAATCGCTCAAGGCGACAATCCCACGACCGTAGGAGGCGTGATTTTGAGGGACATAAGGTTGGAAACCATGGAGCCAACGTTGGCCATGGGCACCACTTTCCAACGCCACCAGTCCTAGGGACTATGCATATTGCGCCAATGCGCCTCAATCAAGGGAGAATCCTCTTTATGGTGTCTATTTTTGATATGGAACGTCTGATCAATGGACCTGAATTTGCAATGTACCTACGAAGGTAGTCGCATCATGGTGATCAAGACATCGAGTTCACAAAGAATTTAAATCTGGCGATGAAGACAAAATGCCGCAGATTTTTATATTTCCAAGAATTATGTAATGGCAATTATGCCTTAAATCAATAAAATGACTTATTGTATTAACTCTTTCCCTCTAGGCGTACTCAAGAGTAATTGTGATGTCTAGGTAAGGTTTGATCTGAGAGAACGGTTTTAAAAGTGAGCAACGCTCCACCAAAATCTCGCCTTACCTTACCTGGTCACAACTAAATTGAAATTACCGAACAGATTGAGTGACTACGATTTGTCTACGGTTTGATTTTTATGTTGGATTAGATTTTGGTCAAGAAACTTTGATGTAATCATTGGCTATTATTAATAAAGTCTCGATTGATTTTATCTCATGTAATGGACATATTTTTCGAACTTTATTACTTACAAGATGTAAGTGCCAATGGTTTTCATGTGAAAACACATTGTGAGAATGGACAAGAGTTCCTTTGCATCACCTCTAATGACTACGGACATAAACGAGTCTTAGAGAAACTTATGTGTCGCTCTAGTGGGTTGTATGCAACCACTATTCGAGTCATTGAATCCAACCATGTCATGAGAGATGATTTATGGGATTCCGACACATATAGGCTTTGGCACGACCGTTTGGGACATCCAGGTCGTGACATGATGATCCGTATATTAAAGACTTCACACGGACATCCCTTTTTCAGAACGAAAAGAAGTAAAACTCAGTTTTTGGACACCGAAGGAGCCCTGCGCCTCACGGCGCCGTTCACCCCCAAATCCGGCCATCCTTGGCCGGCGCCGCCTTCCCCCTGCGGCCTCAGGGTGGCATTGACGCCACCAAGGCTCCTTTGTCTCCAACTTTTACTTCTAAAGTCACTTGTGATTTTGTGGCTCAACCAAAATCCTCATTGGTTGTTTCTAAAGCCCATCATTCGTTCTGCAAAGCCTGCTCTTTAGCAAAGTTAGGATCGAGACCATCCTATGCAAAGGACACCAAAGAAAATATACCATTCTTGCAAAGAATCCAAGGTGATATTTGTGGACCTATTCAACCATCATGCGGACCATTTCGATATTTTATGGTATTGGTTGATGCATCGACACGCTGGTCACATGTCATGCTATTGTCCACAAGGAACGCTGCATTTGCTAAACTCCTAGCACAAATAATTAAGTTAAGGGCTCACCACCCTGATCATCCTATTAAGTCTATAAGATTAGACAATGCTGGAGAGTTTACATCAAAGACTTTTGATGATTATTGCATGTCCATTGGGATAGATGTTGAACATCCTGTTCCTCATGTTCACACCCAAAATGGTCTCGCAGAAGCCGCCATTAAACGACTACAAATGGTCGCTAGGGCATTGGTAATGCGCACCAATCTCCCTATTTCTGCTTGGGGCTATGCAATATTGCATGCAGCTGTGCTTATTCGTCTGAGGCCCACTGCCACTCAACCCTTTTCTGCGTCCCAGATGGTGACTGGGTATGAGCCTAATGTCTCACACTTACGCATATTTGGGTGTGCAGTTTATGTGCCAATTGCGCCACCACAGCGCACCAAATTGGGTCCTCAAAGACGATTAGGCGTTTATGTTGGATATGATTCTCCAACGATTATCCGCTACATAGAACCCTTGACAGGCGATCTCTTTACCGCTAGATTTGCGGATTGTCACTTCGATGAGACAGTCTTCCCATCGTTAGGGGGAGATAAGAACATCAATGTTCAACAGGAACGACAGGAATTGTCGTGGTCTGTCCCCACTCTGTCTCATCTTGATCCCCGAACCGCACAGTCCGAAATTGAAGTGCGGAGAATTCTCGATCTTCAGAACGTAGCAGAATCGATGCCTGATGCGTTTTCTGATATCGCTAAAGTGACGAGATCACATATACCTGCTGCAAACGTGCCTGCAAGGATTGAAGTCCCTAAAAGTAGAGGACATGACGCCAACTCAAGAATGCATGAGCATGGCGCCAACGTCCCATCTCTCAATGATGGTGACGTTATGGCTAGGCCCACGGCTCCTGCCAGGAAGCGCGGGAGGCCCATAGGTTCGATGGATTCTCGCCCAATAAAGAAAGCGAGTTTGGCACAAAATAATCCATTAATCATCGATGTGAATAATTCATCTCATGAGAATATTCCGGACTATGGTTATGTTCAAGAGACATCATTGGAGGACGCTCCAATGTCAGAACCAACTCCAGAGAATAGAGAGATCTCCATAAATTACACTAGTGTACATGAGATGATGGATAGAAATTCTATGGCGATTGATGATGCATTTGCATATCATATTGCAAAAGGAATTATAGAATATGATGATATCGAACCTCGCTCTGTTGAAGAATGTCAACGAAGAGTAGATTGGCCTAAATGGAAAGATGCGATCCAGGTTGAATTGAATTCACTAACAAAGAGACAGGTATTTGGGCCTGTAACGCAGACACCCCCAAATGTAAAGCCTGTTGGCCATAAATGGGTCTTTGTTAGAAAGCGTAATGAGAAAAATGAGGTGGTAAGATATAAAGCCTGCCTTGTGGAGCAAGGTTTCTCACAACGCCCTGGAATCGACTACGAGGAGACATATTCTCCCGTAATGGACGTTATAACGTTCCGCTACCTTGTCAGTTTGGTAGTTTCCGAAAAACTCGACATGCAGCTTATGGATGTAGTTACAGCATATCTCTATGGGGATCTAGATTCAGAGATATATATGAAGGTTCCAGATGGACTTCAATTACCCAAATCAAGTGGCTCTAAACCACGGAACGCGTTTTCAATAAGATTAAAACGCTCACTATATGGATTAAAACAATCCGGACGAATGTGGTATAACCGTCTAAGTGACTACTTGATTGGGAAGGGATATATTAATAATGAAATATGCCCATGCGTGTTCATTAAGAGAACAAGTTCCGGATTTGCAATCGTAGCAGTTTATGTCGATGACATGAACCTAATTGGAACTCTAGATGAGTTGAAGGAAACTGCTAAATACTTGAAATCCGAATTTGAGATAAAAGATCTTGGGAAAACACGGTTTTGTCTCGGTTTAGAACTCGAGCACCGTAGTGATGGGATTTTGATCCATCAGTCTGCATATACTCAGAAGGTCCTAAGGCGCTTTAATGAAGATAAAGCGAAGCCTGCGAGTACTCCCATGATCGGCCGTAGTCTTGAGCCCGGAAAAGATCCGTTTCGTCCAAGGGATGAGGACGAAGAACCATTAGAGGCCGAAGTGCCCTATTTAAGTGCAATAGGCGCATTATTGTACTTAGCTCAATGCACAAGACCAGATATCTCATTCGCAGTGAACTTGTTAGCTCGACATAGCTCTGCGCCAACACGCCGCCATTGGATTGGTGTAAAGACAATCTTTCGATACCTAAGAGGTACGATTGATATGGGCCTATTTTATCCCTACAGAGAGAAGAGGAATGACGGAAGAATGGGATCGGACCCCATTAGGCATGGAGCCACCGTCCACCATGACAAAGTGGTCGGCCATGTTGCCGCCAACGCCGCCACCACCACCAAGGGTGGCCGGCCTCACCCTATCCCCCTCCATCAAAACGACAGTGATGTTTTGATGGGTTTTGCTGATGCAGGGTACCTCTCTGACCCTCACAAAGGTCGCTCCCAAACGGGTTATGTCTTTACCATGGGAAGCACTGCGATATCTTGGAGGTCTACAAAACAGACCCTTGTTGCTACTTCCTCGAATCATGCAGAGATTATTGCTCTACATGAAGCCGTTCGTGAATGTATATGGCTAAGGTCTGTGATTCGACATATTCAAGGAAGTTGTGGTTTGAAGTCTACCACAGATGAACCTACATGCATTTATGAGGATAATGCAGCTTGTATTGAACAAATGAAGTTAGGTTTCATCAAAGGCGACAACACCAAGCATATATCGCCTAAGTTCTTTTATAATCAGCGACAACAATCACTTCTAAAGATTGAAGTGAATCAAATCCGATCAGAGGATAATGTAGCGGACTTATTCACTAAGTCGTTACCTAAATCCACCTTCGAGAAACATGTGAAGAGCATCGGATTGAGAAAGTTATCCGAACTCCCACGATTGAAGCAATCAGGGGGAGATATCGACATCAGGGGGAGTTATGATGTCTACATGTTCGATCTCGAAGAATGAAAGACGTGTTGTGCTCTTTTTGTCCTTCGACCAGGGTTATTTTTATCCCACAGGGTTTTTGTTACCTGGCAAGGTTTTTAACGAGGCAACGGATGAAGCGTCACCACCAAGTTTGAAGCGGCACAAGGGGGAGTGTTGAAGGAATATCGATTTAGTGTGCCTTATCAAACTAGGAGTAGCAATAGGAGAGAAGGTTCTAGATTTCCCAATCCTACACGGATTGGTATTCCTTGTAACATTAGAACTAGTACTTTGTAATCCCTATATATAGGGCTCCTATTCTCAATAATAATACACACATCTCTCTCTACAATTCTCTCTCGAATCTATTTTACTTAAACATTGATCATATAGTGCCTTGCTCTGCTGAGCGTTCCACCGAATTTGGCGGTCAATACTTGCAAGCTCCCTTTCTATCTCTTTTCCATATCTTTCGCTACTGCCCCCCAGTATTATGACTTTTTCTTCGAAACTTGCATAATCTAGGATGGGAAGCGGAGCGAGCTTGTCAGCCTCAATGGTGCTATTGACCATCTTTTCACTTTAGGAATTTCCTTTGGTAAAGATTTTCCCCTGGCATCCCAATGATGGTGAATATAAAAAGACTCTGGTGTAGTCCCACTGGGCGTGCCAAAATGTTTGGCTCCAATTTTGTTGCAGCTGGTCAACAGTCTCTTTTCTGCGCGGGAGTGCCAGCACCGTTCGGGTGCGGTCGTCGGGAGTGTCCCTTGACCTGACTTCTTTTAAGCGATTGTGGACGAGGAGAGCACCAACCTCGTCGCGGGATTCTTTGTGCCTCATGGTGAGGACTTTTGCTAAGCTTCTTCAAAATCACACAATCGATATTCGACGTTGTAGATCGAGCAGAGCGAAAATCACTGGGAAGTGGGGAGAACTTGCTAAAGCGTGACTTTAGCTTGGCTGGTTTGCGAGGGCGTTACCCTTGCTTGGCTGGTTCCGTAACCGTTGTGGTCGCGGTACTACAGTCGGCTCCCGAGGAGACTAGGACCGAAGCACGTTGACAGAGGGTTTGGTGGCACTGACAGTCGGCTCCTAAGGATTCTGGGACTGGAGTGTGGTCACCGGTAAGAGAAGGAGAGGGGTTGCTCTGGGAAGACTTGAGTAGTCGTAGAGATTAGTTGATGAATTGTGTGTCTTGTTACTTCTTTGTAGCCTCTATATATAGGATACCAAGCCATAGTGGTTGGCCTTAAACAAATGGGATTATGGAGCCCTTCTGAGATTATGGAGCACTTATTAGGATTATGGTAGCACTAATGGAGATGAGCTTAACCATTTTATGGTTCAAACACTTACAATGTCACTCCACCACCTGTAAGGCAGTTCGCAACTTCGCATGTATCAAAGGCCATGCCTAAGAAGAGTCAGCAATGAATCAGCGGATCATCCAGGTCATGCCAGAGACTGCCACTTCTGTGTGCAACCACTACACTAGCACAACATGCAAATTCCCAAGGCATTTCCTGCATGCAGCACCACTACCAATCAATACCAAAACCACTCCCCGCTAAACACTACTAAGACCAAGAACTAACGATTGGAGCATGAGCCACCATCAAACGTCACTAATCCAAGGTTGAAACGAAGGAGACATGTCTTACAACTGAAGGAAACCGACACCATAAAGAGATCCACACAACAAATTAGACCCGCGCTGCCAAATGAATGCTACCATAGGGAAAAACTAAGACCTGATCAATGCATCGAGGGCTGAAAACCAAGTGTAAACCTGATGCATATGCAAGAGCAAACTAGATTAAGACCTCGAGTATCTTGCCAAAGACTCCAAGCCAGATCGAAGTAGAATGAACTGATAGCTCGATGGAGACCATCTCCCATCAGAGACGACTCGCCTATGAAAAAGACAGTGGAATCGCCGACGGTAGCATGGGACTTGATCTAACAAATTGACTAATAGGTCACTAATTGGGTTTGTTTAGTTTGGCTCAAGTTTCTTTTTCTTGATGGTTGGTTAGCTATAAAGTGCTAACATTTTGGTATAGAGTAACTCAAACCATTGCAAATTTATATGCAGCCGTAATTCTTTTCTAATTATACGATAAGTTCGAGTCAGTAATGTTATGTTGCTACTCAAAGTTTTGAAAAAAAAATTGTGGGAAGCAATTTAAGGAGTAAAACCATATACTTGGCTCTAAAAAAACCTTGAGTTTGGAGCCCAAATAAAGTCACCACCCTTACTCTGAAAGAAGGTTTCAGCATTGTAGCTTAACAAATTTTCATGATTTCAGGCCCTCGAGCTTAAATCCAGAATTGTCCCAACATGTTTCTTCAGAAATTACCCACTCATAATGGATCATTGTTTGGTATTGGATCTTGGATGGGCATTTAATTCTTCTATTCAGACCCAGTTGGAAGGGAAAAAAAAAATCTGAAGTTTTTTCTTCTTAACCCCTATTAGCATTTCACTTTCCCTTCTTATTGTGGTCTGATCTTTTCTAATCCCTAAAACATAAAGAGCTAAGCCCACTCATAGCCATCAACTGCTGCTGGTGTTTGTTCTCAAACCCCAAAACTCAAAAGGTAGCAAGGTTTTAATAAGCTCACAGTAATCTTTCCTCTCATTTGTAATTTTTAATGTACTAATTAAAGGATTAAGGATAATCAATAGTTCGCTAAACTTGTATAAGTTGTGTTTTATCTCTTAGTTAGCTGCTTTCGTACGTAGGAGTCGTAGCATAAAAGTTTGAGAGCATTTTCCTCTATTCAGTTCTCATAATCGATCTTTCTCTCGTACACTACCAATTTACCAGGATGTGGACTCTGTCAGACTTCACTTAGGAACATTAGCAGGATAGAGTCTGTGTCCTGCAGTCAGAGGCCCAAGAAAGTTGGGGAAAAGTGGAACCCCTAACCCAAGAGGCCCAAATTAAGTCCGTTAAATCCATGCCTCTGGGTTTTATAATCAAAGTAATCTTCCTAACCATTAGTCCATTACACACCCTTCGGATTATGAATTAAATCGTGCATGCAAGTGTCAAAAGAGTTTTCACGACTGGTCTAGTTTTGTAGTTGACAATTTTAAACCCTAGCTAGGTCACGTACGGCATCCATCATATACATAAAGCTAATCAGATAGGCATATAATAAAACCCTAGAATACCCACTGCTATCTTCATACCTAAACAGATCTGATTCTGAATCATTAATAAATCTTTCCCTTGGCTTATAATATGTTACTGGCGTGCCCAGATAATTAGGCACTTCAAAGAAGTGCAATTAATCTATTAACCTTTTAAATTAGTTGATGTTGCCTACTTCATTTTTGTATGTTGACACATATATTGAATATTTTCATCATAACCTTTTGACCTTTATGCGTGATCTATATATTCAAGATCATATATTCAAGATTAGGTAATCAACAAGGACCCGAAAGAACAATGAGAATCTAGCTAATTGCATGCTTTGATGACCCCTATTATTTTAAACGTGTTAACGAATCATATATATCGTCCTTTGAAATATTTTCACTATAGGGTATCGATACGGTTCCAGCATATTTATTTGACAAATTGCGCATTAATTCAAGTACAAAATATATACATATAATGAATGAAGTACACAAGCATGGTCAAGACGAAGCAGTTTCCACAAAGAGCCTGAATATGTATACCATATATACGCATGCATGAGTCATATAACACTGTTTATGGTGTCAAAGGACAAAGCTCTTGAAACAACAGTAGAAGATCCTGGAAATCTGATTTTGTGCCACCAAGATCCTCATTTCGATCAAATTCTCTTATCAAGTACGTACTCAAGAATATCGGTGCCTTCCTCTCTTCATCTGGCTCACAGATATAACATATCCCTGGACTTTTACACATTATGGGTTCTCCAACTATAACTGATCTATTTAAAAGTTATTTGAAATTATATATAGAACCAAATTAAAATAAGGGCTAACCTTGCAGTACGTCTACGTAGGTGAGATAGTGTGGTCGGAAAGTCGCCACAAAATGGCACCTGAATATATTCTGGACCTTGCAACTTCTAGAACGTACATAGAGTATTAAAATGTAATCGACCCTCAAGTAATCTGTCGCAATAATGTTACTTTTTCTTGATCTTCATGTGATATGCTCTATGTTCTAGGGTTGCTAGTGCCTAGTGGAAGCAAGAAATAAAGTGAAGTCTTGTATAGTAACTTACCAAAATTACATCCTATTACCATTTTCAACCACTCAAGCATTTGACCCATAGCTTCATAAATTTTTGAGACTTAGTTTGATTTCCATGTCTTAAGCTAATTGTATTATTTGAGGATAATGTTAGAAGAATTAGTTCGTTAGTTTTTTTATTGTGTCGGATTAGAGTTAATGCTAGTTTGCTTGAGGATAAAGAAAGTTCAAGTCTTCGAGTTGTTGTTGAGTTACAATTTCTGAAATTATGAAAATTAATTTGTCTTCCATTACAGTCTATCATGACTCAATAATATATAAGAAAATTGTGACTCAATAATATGAATTAATAACATTTATCGGAAGGAACATCAATTTCTTTTAGTATGTTAATCTCTCCTGATCTTGTTATGACCATGCATGTATGAGAATGAGATGTGAATTATATTTAATTATCTATCTTGATAGATCCCAAACTTTTTGCACGCGAATTTGACATAGCTAAGCATAAAGCTTCTCTAGCTACCACAAACCTAAGCGAGCAAAAAGGTGCGCGCATGCTTTCTTCTTCTTCTTCTCAATCACTTCAATAGCAATTTGCATGTGGTATGTTTTATGCATGATCATATGAACTTGTCTAATTAATAAGCAAGATTTAAATCTCGATTTAGCAATCCATGTGCAACTAGAAATTCCTCGGTTCTTAATCTTTAGTTGGTCAATTGGGAACCTAAATAAGGTTGAAAAGTAAAACCTTAGTCAACCATGCACTTTTGAAACTTTGAACGACACTGTGTCTTGGCTGACAAGAATAATAATCTGTAACAACCATATTCTCTCTTGCAGTTGCAGAATTGTGATTCTGAGGTTCAAAGAAGGTCGTATGGCAAGTTTCAAAAGGAATTGATGCTTTGAAATCAAGCTATACCATAGTTTCTATGAGCTCGACGTTTCTATTCCAAGTTCATCAATTCTGTTCGTACATACCAAACAGTTGGGCGCCATGCAATAAGTGCACTTTAGATTTCATTTTCATAACTCTATGCATTCATGTCCAATAATATTCCAAGTCTTAATAATAGAAATAGGTCCTCATTATGGGGAATATTAGGCATTATCTTGCGATAACTGGAAGAGGAAATGGTCCTCAATTGGCCGTTTTATGTCGTGCCAATGCCAAACTCTCCATGTGGGAGGTTGTATATCCAAATAATCAATGTCCAAAAAGAGGTTTACATGCAAGCGCTATTATTAGGGGGAAGGATTCAAAGCACTGTCATGCATTTACATGAACATAAATGGATGGCTAGATTACATTAAATACACTTTCTGTTTATTAAAAAAAAACGTTAATATAAATATCAAGAGTTGAGATTATTTTCTAAGTGTTAGGTCACTTGCACTGTCGGTGCATAAAAGAATTTCCACTATTATTAGTTAAAGACTTAATTTAGTGTTGTTAAGGCCTTCAAATTAAGATTTGACCAACTTAACAAGCTTCTGGAAAAGCTAAAAGCAGCTGTACATATAATCAAAGCGTTCAGTTGAGAAAGAGAAAAAAAAACGAAATTTTTTCTGTACTAATTCCCCAAATATATATATATATATATATATATATATATATATATATGCCTCCAAAGTTGTGAGTGCATTTTTTTTTTTTTTTTGAAAACGGGCATAGGCTCCCATTAGATTGGAGTAGTGATCCTCTCACCTATATTATTGTTAGTCAAATTTGGGGAGTACAATGACCAGGACATAAAATTTAAACCGTGAAAAATTACAATCATCCTCCATAATAATATTTTGAATAATATCAGAAGATTCTCAATCCAGAACACATCCAATAAGGATGACCCAGCAAGATGCGCAACACTATTTGCGACACCATTTGCTTCACGAAAGATATGTCTAAAGAGAATAAAGTGAAACCTCTATAAGTAATGAATAGCACTAACCTCAGACATATCTTCACCTTCCTTAGCCAGGACATTTAGCAATATATATATATATATATATATATATATATATATATATATATATATAGCACATTCATTTTCAATCTGCGGCCACTTCACTCTACTCCTAATATATGGCTATAAGCAAGCCTGCACGCAACACCTCTTCTTCTATATGCAAGGCAGATCGCGCATAAGGCACATGTTTAGCTAGGGCAGCAACACAGGTCCTACTTTCATCCCTAGCTATCACTCCAACTCCTCCTTTTTCACCTCCTAAGTGCAGTTTTAGGAACCGCTTATTTTCTAAAAGAGAACTTATATGTGCTTCTAAGAAAGAGCTTCTAACAGAAGTACTACTAAATTGTTAAGTGACAATTTTCGTATGCAATTTTGTACCAAAATCATAAAAATAACTTCTGTTTTAATTATATTTTACTATCATTAACTCTTTCCTTATTTTACTAGGAAATGTCGTAGGGGACGGAAAACAATCAAATTGTGGCTTGGAAAGCATGGAATTGAATGAAGGAGAAGAAGACTTTGAAATTCAGGCAAAGAAAGTGCAAATCGGAGTCCAGTAACTTTTTTCAGCATGAATTTAGGGATTTAGGTTTGTAATTCATTCATTCTAGTATTCCTCTAGGCGCAAGCCTTAACTACTGAGGAAACTCTGATACAAATGGATTAGACAATCTCTTTTTAATTATGAATTATAACTGCTTGTACCTCTTACATTAAGAGTGGCTCTAATGCTTAACATTGTTGTTCCTAAAAAAGCAGTACTAGCTAACAGAGGCTAACCATAAGTACTTGTACATTTTCCCCTAAGTGCAACATTGATTACAGTCTATGTAGGTCACCCCTTAGTTCCACTTCACTCACATTAATAGGAACTATAGGCTTGCGTTATAATATATAACATTTAGACTCTCTGCCTATCGACCAACTCATGAGACTTCGATCCAAAGGTTTTACGTCCTTGTAAAACAAAATGATAAAATGTTTGTTTATATACAGCTTCAAAAAGATTTGAATATATATGAGGATTTTCCATTTTACCTGTGCCTTCAACAAGGTTATGGTTTGAAGTCTTTAAAAATAAATAAGCATAATGTGATGATGAGGATTCCTGTCACTGTGAGATAGCTTTAAGTGAAAAAAAAAAAAAAAAAAAAAAAAAAAAAAAACTTAATATTACATCTGGATGGAGATATCATATAAATAATGGTTTTAAAAGAATATAATCCCCATACTTTAACCTAAAGTAAGGTCAATTTCATGAGTTGATTAAGATTAATGATACATGTTTTCCAATTTGATTTCAATGGTTAATTTAATCATGATAAGGATGTTGGCCACTTGGAAGTCCATCATGCCGACCTGGACCTTAGGTGGAAGGTCCCATTTTAAATCACATCATCAACTGTTTTCCGTTACAAAATGGTTAAGGGATATGCCAAAGCCATAAAGATAAAGTAGAGTTTTATCCCAAATGTAGTTCATCTCACTTTTCCACTAAATGATAGCAAAAACTCGATCAATGTTCAAAGCCAATCAAAACCAAGATAAAAAGTGCAAAAAAAACACATGGAATGTTATGAGAGCCTTCATCAAGATCACACGATAAAAGGGCATAACTTCCCCATCAAAATGACATGAAGATATTAGATATAGCTATGTGGACGCAATTGGACTTATATGCCGACTAAAAGATGTTTAAGATAAGCCACTGTGGTGCCATAGTACAGATGATGATTGAAGAAGATGAAGATGAACAAGGTTTCTCAGTGAAAGATAAGGACTAAGCTTAAATATTTTCCTTATATGTTCTAATGAATGTCCTACAAGCAATGCAATTAATCATTGCTCTATCGAAAGTCCAAGTGTGCTATAGTATAATCATTGCTCTCAAATCATTAGAATTTTGAGCATTCGTTTGAAAATTAACCTACAGAAGACCTTAATTTTTAGGTTGTGGTTGGTATTCAACGACATTGATACGGTTCTCCCAGAGCTAGGGTTTTCACTTTTGATGATTGATGAGAAGATGAGAGGTTCTTGCATACATCAGCCGTACCAAGTGACGGTGCGGCCAACCAATCAGGATCCTAGCAGAGGGTATTTTGGGTATTTCACATTTAATAAGCAGAGATAATCTATCTCAGTATAAGAGGAAAAATTTCTGATGTTTGATTGGTCAGCCGCGCCGCCACGTGGTACGGCTGACCCTACCCCAGAATTTTTTGTTGCTAGTCATCTATAATTCATGACCCGGCTTTGACATTAATGTGGTCTATGGAAATTTTGAGCAATGTTAAATTAGGTATATACTCTCATACATATATAACACAAATTTTTATGGTGATTAGATAGACGTATAACGTCAAAAAAAGTCACAACATAAGATGACAAATTTTATTACAAAGTATTAGAATGATTCTTGAAGAAAAAAAATACATAATGAATGATACTGATATGAATCATATGCCAAAAAGTGTAGATCTGCAAAAAAAAAAAAAAAAAAAAGTTCTTTTCATATTATGTCCGGCTCATATATAACAATTAAAATTATACTTTGGTACTCTTTAAAGTAAGTTTAGTACGAAGTATAGAGCATTTACTTATATGCGCGAGCTTTTTAAGTACTGAGGGTAGCTAGGCAATCCAAAATTAAAAAAGTTAATCAAGTTGGTGAGATGTTGATATGGCTAATTACAATGAGTTTGCTTTCCAGGATATTTCCTAATCATTAAAGCATAAGAAAAGGTGAAAAACGTTAAATTAAACAAATGAAAAGTAAATGATAACATAAAAGAAGATTATATAAGTGATAGAGGTGATAGGAAAAGGATATACAATTGATACTGGTACCAGTGTGTGATACGTGTGACCCGTTTCTGTCAACACTAAACACTACTGTCAAAGTTCTTAGGGTTTCGTTTGAAATTGGGTGAGCTTCTTCAAGAACTCAAATAATAAAGATATTAAAGCTTTGTAGTAGAACTAGTTACATATTGTTATTAAGATATATATATATATATATACAGTACCTGAGAAAAATCCTATATCAGTCCGGCTACACTAAGGACGTCCTTACCTAGCCTTAGGTACGGATTTCCGGTTTTCACCCACTTTCCGATCACATTTTCACATCTTAACCGTTCAGTTTTATAGGTTCTAATGTATAGATCACCTCTGCAAATTTTCAGCCAATTTGGTGATCGTTAAGGCATCAAAAACTGCAATTTACCATTATAAATACGAACGGTTCCGGTTCGACAGATTCGGTCCGTTCGTGTAAATTGCAGTTTTGGACGCCTTAACGATCACCAATTTGGCTGAAATTTTGCAGAGGTGATCTATACATTAGGACCTAAAAACTGAACGGTTAAGATGTGAAAATGTGATCGACAAGTGGGTGAAAACACAAAATCCGTACCTAAACCTTAGGTAAGGACATCCTTACCTGAGAAAAATCCTATATATATATATATATATATATATATATATATATATATAATGGTTGTAAGACCCTAAAACATCAACTTACATAAAAAATTATATACCTTGATAAAACATCGATCTATCACCATTTACTTCATAGACAGAAGTCGACCTAAATTAGTGACGATAATCAATTGAATATAAACGGTTGAGAACTTGAGATGAATTTCACCTACGTTTACCTACGAAGAATACTAATAAAATCATAATTCAGTTAATTAGTAAGAGCTGATGCATTTATCCACAAATGTTAAGCCACTATTATATAATAATTAGTCATGCATATATATTCTCAAATGAGCAGACATAAATTAACTAATTTAACAATAAAAGACCTCTAACAGGAAGGTGGCCAATTGGGCATATTATATACAGGAATAAAGGGATAGGAAAAAGCTCTATTTTTCTTAGTTTTATTGGGGTCCCAAATCAGAAGGCAAGCAATTATTGTAATCTCTTCTTTTCCAGGAAATTCTAAGGTTCAGGGGGTTACTATTAGAGAAGAACACTTTTCGTATTTTATTCTTCATTCGATTATAGTAAATGTTGGGAGTATAGTGGTCGAGCACTATAAGGCATGATAAGATTAATTTATGCATGCATGTTCAATTAGTTCATTCAAAGGTACAAGTGCAGAAAGTTCATGGTACTACTAACTCAATACAGGAATTATTTAGATTAGTGCTCCATTTGTAGACTAATTTAAGACTTAGTACTTTATTTAATTACCCCCAAAATGGAGATACGTGTGTCCGTAGGGAAACATTCTTTTACAACATATTTTGATATTTTATGTTTCAAGCTGCCAAAATGAATCATTAGAATTCTCTTATTTATGAATAACTTCAATTAGTTCAAAATATAATATGTCAAGTATTTGGTATATGAATGCAAAAATATAGTGAGCCTATAATAGGATATTTTCATTTTAAGAAAGGGTATGGACCTCATTTTATTTTTTTGTTTGATAGTACATAGGGCAAGCTTTGAGATTTTACAAACTCAATCAAAATCAGGGCCGTTGACAAAGTTAATAAAGATCGAAAAAAATAAAAAGATATGGGGAAGCAAAACTTAATTTTATCGTACACCAGAATTTGGCATACTTAATGTTTGTCAAAATTGAAAATATAGCAAATACAATGAAAAGAAAATTAAAAGATATCAGTTTTCAATATATGATGATAATTTGACAAGTAGTCTAATTTTGAAGAAACTCAATCTAGTCTAATTATATTTTGGATCGAAGCTAAGCTAGCTTGTAGCTACGCGGTTGTTTAACAGAGAGAAGTAAACGGCAGCTTGGAAGTGATCGACATGTGAATCATAGATGGCTAGATGCATGCGACATCCATGCAATTCTTAGGGTTAGGGTTTCTCCATTAATTCTTGGCCTCAGCCCTGAAAAGCAGATTTGGTGGGTACCCAGGCGCCTTATCTCCTCCAGTCATATCCCACAACTTGACACGTGGGAGATTAAGCATACGCATGGGGTCCAATTCCGGCCGAAAGTTTGAAGATATGGTTGAGGAAAGGTGCGTTAGTTATTTTCTGTTTAGTTACCTGTCAACTGCCATTCTAGAGCTTCGAATTCGTTTTCAGACCAGGAATCCAAACCAAGCTTTCGTGCTTCACTGGTTAATCTCTCTCTCTCTCTCTCTCTCTATATATATATAGGATATTTCTCAGGTGCGGACGTCCGTACCGAAATTTCGGTACGGATTTCCTGTTTTCGACCACTTTCCGGCCACATTTTTACATCTTAACCGTTCAGTTTTTAGGTCTTAATGTATAAATCACCTATGCAAAATTTCAGCCAATTTGGTGATCGTTAAGGCATCCAAAATTGCAATTTACACGAACGGACCGAATCTGTCTAACCAGAACCGTTCGTATTTATAATGGTAAATTGCAGTTTTGGATGCCTTAACGATCACCAAATTGGCTGAAATTTTGCAGAGGTGATCTATACATTATGACCTAAAAACTGAACGGTTAAGATGTGAAAATATGGCCGGAAAGTGGGGGAAAATGAGAAATCCGTACCGTCCGCACCTGAGACAGACTGTGTATATATATATATATCCACCTTTGAAACGAATATTGGAATTCAAATTAGGTTGAGCAGCTTCGACCACGGTTCTTAATTCTTACTAGTCCTCTCGAAGTTGGTCTAATAATCATCAGTGACGTCTAATTAGACTTGTAATTTTGGAAGTTCGTCTCAACATGTAACATTTCAGTTTCAGAAGTTGACGGTTGAACTTGTATAGCAAGTAAGGAATTTAGCCGAAGTTTCAGAAGGTGACACATCTACACTTTGAACAATAGACAAGGATTTGTGATGTATGTCGACACATGTTAAGGGTTATTTAAGTTGGAAATAGACAAACAGTGCCATTTTTTTTTTTAAGGGTCTAAATTATGAGACACCAAATTTTACAAAACTTTTTACACATTTTGTGAGCCATTAGATTTAAAAATGTTTAATGGTCTGAATTTGTTTTTTGAATGATGTTAACAAAACACCCAGTGATGTGAAAAATGACATGGCATTACACATTTTCAACCAAAAAATTATAATAGATTAAACTTTTCTTTATTAAAAGAAAAAACAAAATAAAAATTTGAGAAATTTTGTTTTCATCAAAACTATAAAGAATCAAAAGAAAAAAAAGATAGAAGAAGAATAGGTCTCTGTCATTCTTGTTTATATGGTATCCATCTTTAGTGATAGTAGCACCTACACGAGGACCATTAAACATGAAATACACATTTTAAGATGCAATACATTTTCTCTAAAATCAAATGGTACACCCTCAAAACTACAAAACCAACCACTAATATTCATATATATATATATATATATATATATATATATATATATATATATATATATATATATATATATAACTAGAGCAACATGAAGATGTGTAAAAATTAGTTAGGAGGATACAAATGAGAGCTTGGAGTTGGAGAAGACGATTTTTTTTTTTAGCATTTGTTCTCTGCTTTTTTTTTTTTCTTTTTTTTTTCTTGTTTTGATCATGTATAGTTCTGATAAGAACATTATTCACCAAATTTTGATTTCATTTTTTCTTTTAATAAACAAAATTTTAATCTCTTATAATTTTTGATTCAAAATGTGTAATGCTATGTCATTTTTCACATCACTTGGTGTTGTGTTTTGACATCATTTAAACTATAAATCCATACCATTGAACGTTTTTAAATATCATTGTTCACAAGATGTGTAAAAAATTGTGTAAATATTAGGACTGGGCGTTCGAGACCAAAAACCCGAGGAACTGAATTGAAAAACCGAGAGACCGACGATTCGGTGCGGGTTTTGTTTCATTTTTTCACAGGCTGGGTCAAGACCAAACCAAAGCCCAAAAACACGAGTCGGTCTCGGTTGTTGATATTGATATTACCAAGTTCAGGTAGACCAAATTGGCTAGATATTTTTACATGTAAACGTGGCTTCATTTTATCGGTCCGTAATTAGACATGTGTGAGACCAAAAAAAGACCCGAGACCAAATTTTTTTCATTTCTTCAATCAATTTCAACTTCAACCCCCTTTTTCTCCCAAAAGTGTTCTTCCCCAATTCAGCTGCAACCGTAATTTCAACCTAATAAGCCCTAATTTCATGCATCAGTTGCAACTACCTTTTATCATACCCTTCCAGTAAGCATAGATCAGTAAATTGTTTCAATCTATCTCAAAATTGAAAACCCTAAAACTGCAAATTTTCGTTCTAAAATGGCCTCAAATGATCCGACATCAACAAAAGCATGGCTTCCGCCCCGGGGGGGGGGGGGGGGGGGGGGGTTGTGGCAGTGCTATCATTCCGGCAAGTTCAATAGAAAAGTTCTGGAACTGAAATCTGGAAAAACTGGAATTGAGTTATGGTCTTCTGGAAATGAGATTTAGGACCGAAAACCCAAAATCTCGGACCGAATGTATTTGGTTCAGGTTACAGTATGGTTTAAGGAAAAAGAAAACTCTAGCTTAGACCTAGACCGATATATCGGGTTCACAAAAAATTGGGCCCGGATCGACCCGCAACCAGCTTTAGTAAATATGGTGTCTTAGGATCCGGACTCTTTTTTTAAATATAGGATTCATAGATTTTAAAATATAACCCTAATTGTACAAAAATGACTACTCCATGTAACAATTTGAGCAGCGAGTAGTCTATACTAAACAAAAACACTTCGCCTCATAGGAAATCTATTCTACTTGATTCCAGACGCCGAACATGCAATTGTGATATGTTGCAATCAAGTAATTCTATAAAAGCTCATAGAAGAGCTCCTGCTAAGCATAGACATAGAACAAAACAAAACAAATACCAGTTCCTCCCCCTTAGGATGAGTGATAGCTAAATTTATAAGCTATTGATTTTCCTTATTCACACTTAAGATTGTCAATTGTAGCAAGGGTAAACAAGGGTTTTTCCCGCAGAGGACTAAGGTTATAACTACTCAAAACAATGTCACAAAAGTGACCACTGTTCCTAGCGAACAGCAGTCAAAAACCTAATTAAAAACCTAATCTAAACTACTCAGAAAATTACGAAAATTTACAGAGATATACTAGACACACAGGGCGTCTTGCACACAAAATTTGGTATTATTCGGATATCGTTTACTATATAAAATAATTACAAAAATATAGAGAACAGAAAGTAACGAAAACAGATTTTAAGATGGTTTGAAAACAATATGATAAAGATAGCTAGGAAAGATGCATCCACCCCCGACAATCACACACAAGATAATTTGTTCAATCCTAATTCAATTAATCTAGATGAAGATGCTCAGGTTGGCTCGGTACGCTTGAACACAACCTATTACCCTTTCTTACTTCGTACGCTAGGCAGGAAGTGCTCTACACCTAGACTATTCCCAAGCAATGCAACCTAAAGGTACGCTTATTAGATTAAACATGCAGAGATCATTAAGGTCTAAAAGAGTTTGAGACATCACTAGGCATTGCAATAAACTTAGCGCCTTGCTAAACCTAGGACTTAGTTTACTTGATAGTGAAAACTAACAATTGCTTCTCTATAGAAGGTTTGAGGAGTCCAACTATTGACACAGGCATCAAACAATCAAAGCGGTAGAACCCTAACATGCATACTAAGCGTGCACTCAAAGCATACAAGCAAGCATTCATCAATGGAAAAGTAGTAAACAAAAGTCTCATCTTGGATTAAAAGAAAATAACATCAAAAGTCAAATCATCTTGTAGTTCATGTCTAGGGGCTTCAAGCAGCCCCCTAACTAATAAAAACTAGTTAAACATAGAAGAAACAAAACAAACTAAAGAAGGGGAGGAAGAGAGAGAGAGAGCTGCTGCAGATTGATCTCCTTTTATATGCTTAGAGGTTAGGAAATCCAAAACCTAAAAGAATTAGGGTTCACGTGCTTAGGTGGAGTTTTCCTATTGGCTCTTGAACTTGATGACTCATTCCAACCATTCACATCATGCCATTTGTCTATATTAAGCTGAAATATGAAGCACAAACTCGTTCTCGGGCTTCTCGGTGTGATTTGGGCCTCGAAACATAAATTCCCGTCCAACCTCAGATTCACGCGCAGCCTGACCTTCTTGTACTAAATTGGCCATAACTTCTTCTAGAAAAATGATATTGATGAGCCGTAAAAATATTCGGAAACTAGACATCCGAGGCTATCCATCAATATAAAGATCATTCTCTGGATCGTTCTGAGATGGTCTCAGTGCTCTGTCGAAGTTAACTGATCTGCACAGGCAGATTTCCCGATTTTGCTTTTCAATCCCTCTTTTACTTCTTTTCTCCTTCTTTGCTCCAAAATACCTATAAAACAAATAAACAACGTAAATAACGAGAAAATACACTAAACTAACAAAGAAAGTATAAATATTAACGCTATTAATATCGCATAATTATGCTCCTATCAGTGAGAGTTCTCAATCTCAGAAGGCATAGTAAACTCAGGCAATCTATTTACAAACTTTTCCTTTTTCTTCAAAACCTTGGAGTGCTTCATATGCGAGTTCTTCTTGGCTTGACCTAAATAGGCTTCTTGTTCTTTGCTCCTCTGGGAACCTCTTGAGTAGTAGTCACCAACACCAAACCCATAGACTCAGCATTCATATTCGTCTTCCCCACTAGTAGGCTTATTCTTGATTTCTTGGGCGACAGGTTATTGTCCCCCTCTCTCTTCCTCCTCACACCACTAACAACCACTGCCAAAGCGACAGGTGAATCGAGCTCCATGATAGTCATAGACCTGTGAGTCCTCGATGTAGCCACTGGCAGATCATCGAACACTACCCTGGACAGTGTTGGAGGCACAGGAGCGGGGACATGAGCTTTGAAGACCAGTGAAGGGCCAGCCATAAGCACAGTTTGAACCCAACCCAAAACTCGCTCTAATCTGCTGCGCATGCGGTGCAACAACTTGAATCGTCTGAAGCAGCGGAGGGACCGGATGCATATGCCCATTTGAAAGGTAGGCAGAATGCCTCTTACCTTAACCCAGTAACCCAATGTGTTGAAAGGAATGCTGACTATAGGGCTGGTGTCGTCATATGGAGCCAGAACCACCGACACGTGGTCTAAGCCTCACGATCTTCTTCTAAGGATCCGATTTTGATCAGAGAGCTCTGAGAGGGTGAACAGAAATCGATCACCGTGCTTCTGAATCGTATACCGTCCATTCAAGACACACTCCCACCAAAACATCCCTTTGAAGGAACTCTCGTTGAAAGCTCGCGCAATTAACAACTTTCCAACCAAGTAGGCATGTGTTCTTCGCAGCCCCTCATCTTTCGAAGGCTTGAGATTCACCGGACGGTTACTATAAGCCAATGCCAGTGAAGTAGCCAAACAAACCGCCATATCATCAACTGTCTCCATCTCCTCCGTCTGCAAGTTAGTATTCATGCAGGGGCTAGATTTTTTTTTTTTTTCTCTCTCTCTGGCTCACTCTCATGGCTAGGGTTTTTTTCCAGTACCAATTCCTTTACTATATGTGATGTTTATTTATGTAGTTATGTATATTTTGATCCGGAGATCAAAGTAATCGGAGTTTCTACGTTTACTTCGTTGGGAGATTTATCTTATTTATTGATCATCCATCGTATTTTTCTCATGCTTCTTTTGTTAGTTCTTGTGAAATTAATATATATTTCGAATTTGTGCCTAGACGTAGGCATCTTATCTTCCATTCCTCCACCACCTTTAACTTAAAATTTCTTCTGATTTTTGATTAAAAATCTAACTAGATACCTGAAACTATAAATAATAAAAAAAAACGTTTTAAATGATTGAATTGTTAAGAGAAATGAAATTCAGACTCCCCATTTTATAATTTCACACTCCATGTTTTCTTTTTTAGTATCCTAACATCACATGTTTTACAATCCACACTACAAAAAGACAAAATTTAATATACTAAAAAAGGAACATGAAGTGTGGATTGTAAAATAGGGAGTGTGAATTTCATTCCCCATTGTTAATTGTATGTGAAAACAAGAAAGCACCCTTGTCTTCAAACAATTTCAAAATAAACTATACACATATTTCTCGCATTATAGCTCGATAAGTTTCTTTACTATTATTCAAAAATGATCTTTGCAAAACAAAGAATCAACCTAATAATTTCGAATTGCTGAATAAATAATGTCAGTCTACTGTTAACCTCTATTATTTTAGTTGCTTCATCTCTATCATATTTAGGGTTAAGCATATCATTTTACATAGCTAAGTGATCTCAAATGAGGTCAAGTTTCAGCCCTGACAACCACATTTGGATGAGACAGAGCCATCTTGGATGATACCTGTACCAGATCGAAGTCCCCCAACTACCTGTTCAAGGAGTCGGTTTTGGAAAAGTTTGTTGATTACACTCCCTGACTTGTTGCTTTTCGTCCAACCTTTAGTCAGTGTATGGTTGTAGTTAGTTCAGGTAGGTATGCACCAAATCAAAAGCCAAAACACTATAGAAACTACGACATCAATATCAAATATCTATATAGGACCTCAATTTTAGTTTTGATGTTGCAGATGCAACACTTAAAAGTTGAAAAGAGAAAAAAAAATGAAATGGATGTCAATTGTTCAAGGTGATGTATATATGTTCCAACCTCGTTGTCTTTTTTTTGAGGAAAACGGAATCAGGTTCCATTAAATAACAACGTCACTGCGTCAAGCTAGAGGGTTTCAAGAAACCTCTCATAATAAAAGATCAAGCACAATATAGAATGTTGAGAGCAGCCAAGAAGCTCCTAACCAAAAAACTATAAACCTAAAGGAACTGGAAAGAAAAATAAACCTCCCTAACCCTACATCATCCAAAAATGGACAAGTATAGGGCTAGGGAACAAAGTGCAAAACAAAAAAGAGAGAAACAAAAGAAAAAAATCACAAACCTACACAACTCGAAACAAAGCAACTATAACGAAGCATTAACGCTTAAAGACCCAATGGTGTACGTCTCCGCAAGCATCATCGCCAAAGCTTCATTAAGGTCAATGTAGGCTTGCAGCCCTAGCCCTCTTGAGATAGGACATTCAGCTCCTCCGAAGACGGCCCCCCAGCATCCACCACTGAAGTGGGTGTAGACACAAGCTAGGGCTTGTTCTGACGACCATGAGGTCTGCCTTTCTTCTTTGGAAGCTTCCCATCAGTTACTGGGACCTCAACTAAGCCATCAAAAAGCTTCACATGCTTCCCATCCTCGAGCCACTCCTCCTCACAAAGCCTTCTCACCTCCAAAACCCTATATGGGTGACCAAAAAGACCAGCAACAACTCCTTCAAGCCCAACTTAACCAGAACCCGGCCCAACAGCAGTAGTCAAACCCGACCCGGCTGTTAACTCTAATTTAAAATTAGGGTTTTCCGTTGAAAAACTAGGGCCAGCCAGCTGGGAACCCAGCTTCGTCCCAGTCGCCTCTTACATTGCGTCAGCCACTTGCACGGCACCAAAGCCCAGCGCCGGCACCATCTCCGCCAAACCAGACTCTGGCGACTCCCTCGAAACGAGAGATGACGGCGGGACTTCCACCATAGCACTCGACGACGGAACCTTGTTGTCTTAGTTTCTAAAAAAGAAGTGAAACCCATTTTTTGTCCGAGTATATATATTTTTGTTAGTGATCGATTTAAATAACGCATCTAAATTTTTATGATTAAGAGCACACTTTTTTTTTTAAAGAATTGTCAACTCATTGCAATGATTAGCGAAATTACACATAATGACCAATCTCTGTAGGATTGTCAAAAGAGTCACTATCTAAGTAATTCAACATTTTTAAAGATCATGAAGCTCAACCAAAATCTACCCTAAAATGTCCTAGAAAATCAAAAGGCCAAGACATTTTGAGTATCTTTGGCGACAAATCTCAGAGAGAAACTACAGATTCCTCCAACACAACAGGAGGAATCCCTATTACATAAACTAAAAACAAAGAAATCAGAGCCCAAACCCAAGCCAGTGGATCCGAACCTAAGCCCAAATACATACGCCACCAACCCATGAACCTAGAAAAAACCCTAGGCCATAAGTCAGCCGCCATAAGCTCCATACCATCTCCACCGCCGCTGACGACCACCTCGCCACCGACATGGACTGAACCAGACCCGCTCCCTGCTCAGGGCAAATCCAACAGGCTGCTGCAACCATCTTCAAGCCGCAGTCCCGTCAGTATCCAACCGCAACCTTGCATTCGGCAACGGACCGTGACGTCATCCCAGTCCCGTCATCCTTGATCCAACCTCCATTGTCACGACCCTGAGCCCGTGACCCATACTTACCATCGTCTCTAGTTTCAAGCAGCTGATGACGAAGAATCTCGCCGTCGTCAGTCTCCCATCGACCAGCCGAGAAGGCAAAACCCTCTCCTCCAGCCCAATTCGCAGATCCGCCGCCAGGAGGCCACAACCTCTACCTACCTCTCCGAGAGAGTAAACGAAACATTTTTTACATATACCCCTAGTACACTTTTATTTCTTACATTTATTTTAAAATTTGCGAAAAAGTCACTTATAACCGACCGTTCATAATAATAAACCAATATTCCTTAAAACAAGTGGTGGTGATGTCTTTTCATTATTTTTGAAGACAAAAATTTGGGTGTCCTACTCATAGTAACACTCGCATCAAAAGAAAAGCATATAATGCACCTAATATTTATGTCTCTGGCAATTGGCTGTCAACCAAACTATACAAAGACTACAACTCCCTCCTTCCTCAGTTTGATAATCATATGATTTGTCTTCATCATGAACTTAACCATCTCTTTGTGACTAATACCTGTTTAGCACTTTTGCATGCTTCAAAGTTCAAAGTTCAAACTGTGGGTTTACAAGTGGGCAAGATCTAGTCAACCCACGTGTTAAATTCTAGGGCAACCCCAAAAGAGGGCAGGTCGATCAGTTGCACGCGTAGAAAGAAGAGGACTTTGGTTTGTAATTGACGTATGTTGGACCAGTCGGACCCAAATATATCTGCTCCTTTTAATTTTAACCTATACATTATTAGTTCATGAGCTGTGGGCAACAGCCGAAACATATGCATAATTGAAACATCGGAGGTTTAAAGCAGACCAACTGTCAGTCACGACTTTTTGCTGTCTTCGAGTGAATTTGCTTATTTGAGTTGAGCACACCACACGAACTGTACCTTGCAGTAAAATCGAGTCGAATATATTTGCTATGGTTTGGCAACTATATATATATATGTATATATATATATATATATATATATATATATATATATATATATATAAAAGTTTGTTCAGGTGCGGATATCCGCACCGAAGAAAAAGTTGCGGATTTCCAGTTTTGACCTACTTTCCGATCACATTTTTACATCTTAGCCGTTCAGTTTTTAGATCCTAATGTATAGATCATCTCTGCAAAATTTCAGCCAATTTGATGATCGTTAAGGCATCCAAAATTGCAATTTACACGAACGGACCGAATCTGTCGAACCAGAACCGTTCGTATTTATAATAGTAAATTGCCGTTTTGGATGCCTTAACGATCACCAAATTGGCTGAAATTTTGTAGAGGTGATCTATACATTATGACCTAAAAACTGAACGGCTAAGATGTGAAAATGTGATCGGAAAGTGGGTCAAAACCGGAAATCCGCACCTAAGCAAAAAGTGCGGACGTCCGCACCGGAGAAGCGCTGTATATATATATATATATCAAGTTAACAAATTCTTTATACGTAAGGCTAACTCTCTTTTTAATTGAGAGAGAGATTATATATATATATATATATATACACAGATCTTATCCAGAGCGAAGCTCCGCTTTGAAATTAACGTGTGAAGTTCGAGTTTTGGGTCACTTTTCGGTCGCATATCCACATCTCGACCGTTCAGTTTTTAGGTACTACTGTGTAGATCATCTCTGCAAATTTTCAGTCAAATTGATTATCGTTAAGGTATCTAACTCACTTAAACCAATGGATGGACTGAATCTGTCAACATGAACCGTACTAGCTTTAAGGAAGTTATCAATGCCTTAACTATCATCATTTTGGCTGAAAATTTGCAGAGATGATCTATACACTAGTACCTAAAAACTGAACGGTCGAGATGTGGATGTGCGACCGAAAAGTGACTCAAAACTCGAACTTCACACCGTTAATTTCAAAGCGGAGCTCCGCTCTGGATAGGATCTGTATATATATATATATACAGTCCGGCTACACTAAGGATGTCCTTAGTTTTTCTTAGGTACGAATTTCCGGTTTTCACCTACTTTCCGATCAAATTTTCACATCTTAACCGTTCAGTTTTTAGGTCCTAATGTATAGATCACCTCTGCAAAATTTCAGCCAAATTGGTGATCTAATAGGCATCCAAAACTGCAAATTACAACAATGTAAACGAACGGTTCCGGTTCGACAGATTCGGTTCGTTCGTGTAAATTGCAGTTTTGGACGCCTTAACGATCACCAAATTGGCTGAAATTTTGCAGAGGTGATCCATACATTAGGACCTAAAAACTGAACGGTTAAGATGTGAAAATGTGATCGGAAAGTGGGTGAAAACAGTAAATCCGTTCCATAAGAAAAACTAAGGACATCCTTACCTGAGAAAAATCCTATATATATATATATATATATATATATATATATATATATATATATATATATATATATATCAAGTTAACAAATTCTTTATACGTAAAGCTAACTCTCTTTTTAATTGAGAGAGAGATGCGAATAGTGCATGTGTAGTTCTCTGGTGATAGATTCCTTCTCTCTTGTCTGACACTGTAACCATAGTGATAGAATTACATGCAGGATATTAAAGACAATGTTCTTACTCAACATTTAGTGTCCGACTCAAAATTCATGTGTTGAAATCTGAAGGAGTTTGATCCATAACGATTGGAACCAACAAAAACTTGGATTTCGAGAGATATATTGCTCAAAAGAGAATTTTTTTTTTTTCAATCCATCACTAACAGTAACAGAATAATCGTTGCAAGCAATCGATAGAAAACTAAAATTAGAAATTTCAAACTTAATCCCACGTAAATCTAATTTTGAAAACTTGTACATCGTAAAATTAATTAATAAATTAAAAATAAGTTAGATGGTAGAAAATTAGGAAGAAATTTAGAGCATTAATTGACATGCATTAACATTGATAGGATTAAACAAGTTAAATAACATCAAGTTCAATTTTTAATTATTAAAAAAAATTTAAGATCACATAATAGGTGCCGGATAATTTGTATTATCGATGTATAGAAAAATATTTTTCGATTAATGCATAATGCAATCAACTGATTTAATCAAAGGAAATTGTATTATTCTTTATGAGAAAAACGTTGAAATGTGGATTCTAGACAAGGCACGTCGCCATTACATGTTTTGTTGACATCATGCATTTTACTAGCCATGTGCTACGTACAAAGTGGTC